>NC_044003.1:2669169-2974169 GCF_902150065.1 Myripristis murdjan | reverse complement strand
CAAAGTTATGAGCAGCCGTGTGTCTATCAGTGTATTTTGGCGTATCGCTTTAGAAAAGGTTGGTGGAAACAGCAAAAAAACAAACAAAAAAAACAAAAAACAAAAACGTCCTCAGTTTTGCTAACAAGTTTTTAACACTCGCTTGGGCTGGTTTGCGCCTTTTTCCAAAAAAAAAACAAAAAAAAAAAAACAAAAAAAACAGCTAATCTGCTAAATGGCCAAATAGGTTTTCACACAGCGAACATTAAACTCACATGACCGATCAGCTGTCATGTGAGTCATGTGATCAGCTGTTTCCGTTGGCAGCGTGAAACACGGCCGATGTCCCAGTTCCAACAAATTCCTGAAGCCTGGACCGCCGATTTCTGACAAAACGTTTACTGACGGTGCGACAGATTACAGACTCTCCCTGAAATCTGAGCTCTATGTTTTTCTCCTGTCACATTTTGGAGTGACTATTCTGTGATCATGTCTGAGGTCCTGGGGGAAAATACTGTTATGGGCCCTTTCATAGCAATATTTGGACTCCTCTCATATCAGCCCTGTACGGTCATATGTATTCGCCTTCACGTCTCTTTTAGCAAGACGACGTGTCTTACTTTCAGCTTTTTTCTCAAATTGGAAAAGATCAGACACTCAGGAAAAGGTGCCTCAGCCAAATTAGTTAAGAAATGGAAATCCTTCATAGATTACCCCGGACACATCATCCTAACCCCTTTTTTTTAAAATGTATTTTTATTTTATGAACTATTTATGTTTATTGAGTCATTCATGTTAGGTCTTTCCACCTTATTGTGATATGAATGACAGACATTTGTATTTGTGATTTGTTTTTGTTTTCTTTATGCTACCTCTGTTCATCGACTGCTTCTGCACATTACACATTTGCTACACTTTGAGTTTATTTAATTTTATTTAACTCTGTCTGTCATTTCCCTGTATCCATTATTGTATTTCAATAAAAAGATTAATTAAAAAAAAAAAAAAAAAAAACGTTTACTCATGGAAACGGGCCTAATTAAAAAACGATTAAATGAAAACTGGGCTGGGAAAACAGGTCTGGGTTCAGCTTGGAGGACGTGGTGACGTGGGGCGGCAGGTTTTGAGCTGCAAACAAAAACAGAAACCTCTCGGGTCTTTCTGACGTCACAGCACACGGAAACCTGCTCAGTACAACGTGACCTTTCACCCCTCAGGATCCTCGCGGTCCTTTCGGGGGGGAATCTGAAATGTGAAGAGTTTGTCTGATTCCTGATGTTTGTCGGCTGTGAAATTCAAAGCAGCCGCGGTGGGAGGAGGGTGAGCAGCTTCCTCCGTTCACGGTGACACATGACGGGAAGCGGCGGTGAGGCGGTCGAGCGTTTGGCCCGGGGCCGGTGCTCCCGGCCAGGGGAGGGGGTGTCGCTGTCACCACCTCAACATTTGGCTTCATGATGTCACCCTGAACCACCTCATCTGGCGTTCCCGTTAGCGGCCACTTTGGTCGTATCAGGAGAGGAGGGGCTGCTGGGAAAAGCCCGGCGGACCGAAAAACATCTGGGAGAGACATTAAAGCCGACTCCACGTTTTCCAAGAGCCCGGGGCCCGAGGCCGTCTCCGCTCGTTACGTAACGACGTTTTCCCCCGGCGCTCGGAGAAGCTGACAGCGCCGCCGGATCGCCTCACGCTCCTGGAACACACGGCGCTGTCAGGGACGCTGCTCTTATTTGAATGTTTTCCTCGCCCCGGCCAGAGGTTTCCATGGTGCCTTGGAAGCAGAGCGTGGCTGCCGACCCCAGAGGAACCCGTCCAAACCCAGAAACATCTCAGAGCTGACAGCCAGAGACCGAGGGACCCGCTGACAACTCCACTTTCCGAAAAGATGACGGCGGAGATTTTGCACCCGGGGCCGAATCAGAAAGACTTGAAATGTTTCTGAGAGACTTTGTGTGACATGTTTCCATCAGGTGGTCAGAAGATATGAATCGTCACCTACCAGCCAGAGGAAATAATTCCTAAAAAGTGCTGATAGTGTTAATAAAAGTGCAGAGACCCTCACAGTGTCTGAGTAAACACAGGCTCTGTAAGGAGGATCTGAGCTGTGAAAGGTTCTGCTTTCCATTTTCACACTAACCACCTAAATTGGCCAATTTGAATTAATTGCCCGTGTGAACGGCCAGAGCTGCTGCTGGCCCCGCCTCGAGCCCAGCCGCATTTTCCTGATCTGACTCCATCCGCCTGCTTTCAACATGTTTAGAAATGTTCCCAAAAAAAAAAAAAAAAAATCACTGAAACACTGCAAAAACTCAAAATCTTACCAAGAATATTTGTCTTATTTCTAGTCAAAATGTCTCATTCCACTTAAAATAAGACACGATCACCTCAGAAGTCACTTGTTTTTAGACAATTTTCATTTGAAACAAGTCAAATTAGCTTGAAACAAGTGAAAAATGTCTAAAAACAAGTTATTTCTGAGATGATCGTGTCTTATTTTAAGTGGAATGAGATATTTTGAATTATTTTAGAAATAAGACAAATATTCTTGGTAAGATTTTGAGTTTTTGCAGTGAACAAATGAAGCTGCAGTGGGATTTTCCCGTGCCTCACTGCAAAAAGTTAAAATCTTACCAAGAATATTTGTCTTATTTCAAGTCAAAAATGTCTTATTTCTAGTCAAAATATCTCATTACACTTAAAATAAGACATGATCACCTCAGAAATTACTTGTCTTTAGACAATTTTCACTTGTTTCAAGTGAAAATTTACTTGAAACAAGAAACATATTCTGCCAATGGAACAAGCAAATTTTTACTTCTTGTTTCAAGCAAATTTTAACTTGTTTCAAGTAAATTTTCTCTTGAAACAGGTGAAAATTGTCTAAAGACAAGTAATTTCTGAGGTGATCATGTCTTATTTTAAGTGTAATGAGATATTTTGACTAGTAATAAGACATTTTGACTTGAAATAAGACAAATAATCTTGGTAAGATTTGACTTTTTGCAGTGCACTGGTGGATTTTTTTTTTTTTTTTTTACCTTGTTTGAAGAAAAACAAGATTTTAACCCTGACGATGACACTAAATGACACACACACACACACACACACACACACACACACACACACACGGCGGTGGTCACCTGGCTCTCGACGGCCTTCCTGTTCTTCTGCTCTCTGATGACGGACAGCTGCAGCTCGGCCATCTTCCTCATCTTGCCGTCCATGTCGATCTTGTGCAGCAGCGAGCGGCTCTGGCAGCGCAGCAGCCGCAGCGTGTCCTCCCTGCCCTGACGCTTGGCCAGCAGCGCCGCGCTCGCCGAGTGGATCGCCGTCACCCAGTTCTCCAGGTCCGTCTGGTTGGCGGCCTGCCGAGGACACGGGGACACATCAGACCACTTACGTTTTCAGGGGACCAGTCAGGGGACCAGTCAGGGGACCAGTCAGGACCAGTCAGTGAACCAGTCAGGGGACCAGTCAGTGAACCAGTCAGGGGACCAGTCAGTGAACCAGTCAGGGGACCAGTCAGTGAACCAGTCAGTGAACCAGTCAGGGGACCAGTCAGGGGACCAGTCAGTGAACCAGTCAGTGAACCAGTCAGGGGACCAGTCAGGACCAGTCAGGGGACCAGTCAGTGAACCAGTCAGGGGACCAGTCAGGGGACCAGTCAGTGAACCAGTCAGTGAACCAGTCAGGGGACCAGTCAGGACCAGTCAGGGGACCAGTCAGTGAACCAGTCAGGGGACCAGTCAGTGAACCAGTCAGTAAACCAGTCAGGGGACCAGTCAGTGAACCAGTCAGGGGACCAGTCAGGGGACCAGTCAGGGGACCAGTCAGGGGACCAGTCAGTGAACCAGTCAGGGGACCAGTCAGTGAACCAGTCAGTGAACCAGTCAGTAAACCAGTCAGGGGACCAGTCAGTGAACCAGTCAGGGGACCAGTCAGGGGACCAGTCAGGACCAGTCAGGGGACCAGTCAGTGAACCAGTCAGGGGACCAGTCAGTGAACCAGTCAGTAAACCAGTCAGGGGACCAGTCAGTGAACCAGTCAGGGGACCAGTCAGGGGACCAGTCAGGGGACCAGTCAGGGGACCAGTCAGTGAACCAGTCAGTGAACCAGTCAGGGGACCAGTCAGGGGACCAGTCAGTGAACCAGTCAGTGAACCAGTCAGGGGACCAGTCAGGACCAGTCAGGGGACCAGTCAGTGAACCAGTCAGGGGACCAGTCAGGGGACCAGTCAGTGAACCAGTCAGTGAACCAGTCAGGGGACCAGTCAGGACCAGTCAGGGGACCAGTCAGTGAACCAGTCAGGGGACCAGTCAGTGAACCAGTCAGTAAACCAGTCAGGGGACCAGTCAGTGAACCAGTCAGGGGACCAGTCAGGGGACCAGTCAGGGGACCAGTCAGGGGACCAGTCAGTGAACCAGTCAGGGGACCAGTCAGTGAACCAGTCAGTGAACCAGTCAGTAAACCAGTCAGGGGACCAGTCAGTGAACCAGTCAGGGGACCAGTCAGGGGACCAGTCAGGGGACCAGTCAGTGAACCAGTCAGTGAACCAGTCAGGGGACCAGTCAGGACCAGTCAGGGGACCAGTCAGTGAACCAGTCAGGGGACCAGTCAGGGGACCAGTCAGTGAACCAGTCAGTGAACCAGTCAGGGGACCAGTCAGGACCAGTCAGGGGACCAGTCAGTGAACCAGTCAGGGGACCAGTCAGTGAACCAGTCAGTAAACCAGTCAGGGGACCAGTCAGTGAACCAGTCAGGGGACCAGTCAGGGGACCAGTCAGGGGACCAGTCAGGGGACCAGTCAGTGAACCAGTCAGGGGACCAGTCAGTGAACCAGTCAGTGAACCAGTCAGTAAACCAGTCAGGGGACCAGTCAGTGAACCAGTCAGGGGACCAGTCAGGGGACCAGTCAGGGGACCAGTCAGGACCACTCAGTGAACCAGTCAGGGGACCAGTCTGGGAACCAGTCAGTGAACCAGTCCGGTGTCGTGTGGTTTGTCCTCCTCAGCATCTGGACTCTGAAGAGACGTTGCTGTGACTTGGGCCGATTCAGAAGAAAACAATCTGCTGATTCTGGGTCAGATCAGCAGGATCTCCTTGTTCCTGTAGGATCTGCTGAGGGGATCAGCTGCAGGCCTGAGACACGGCCAGCAGCAGCAGCGTGGGGTTGATTTCTCATAAATTATAGTTGTTTTTCTCATAAATCTACATCTTTAATCTCAGAAATACCAAGTTATTTCTAAGCATACACTGCAAAAACTCAAAATCTTACCAAGATTATTTGTCTTATTTCAAGTCAAAAATGTCTTATTTCTAGTCAAAATATCTCATTACACTTAAAATAAGACATGATCACCTCAGAAGTAAATTGTTTTTAGACAGTTTTCACTGGTTTCAAGTGAAAATTCACTTGAAACAAGTGAAAATTTGCTTGTTTCATTGGCAAAATTTGCCAGTGGAAAAAGTGAAAATTCACTTGAAATAAGTGAAAATGAGCTAGAAACAAGAAACAAATTTTGCCAATGAAACAAGCAAATTTTCACTTGAAACAAGTGAAAATTGTCTAAAAACAAGTTACTTCTGAGGTGATCATGTCTTATTTTAAGTGTGATGAGATATTTTGACTAGAAATAAGACATTTTTGACTTGAAATAAGACAAATAATCTTGGTAAGATTTTGAGTTTTTGCAGTGTATGAGCCCCTTCATGATGATTTCCCCCCCCCACACCGGCTCAAACACACCATCCTACAGTTTGGACTGGAAGTTGTCTCTAATAAAATTTATGGCCCGGAGCACAAATTTTCTCTCCTAAAATCCATATTATGTTGGTCGGTTTGCAGGTTTTTAAAGTCTGTCTGAGGAGAGCCTCCGAGCCTCAGAGGCTCCGAGCCTCAGAGCCTCGGAGCCTCGGAGCCGACAGGAGAGGAGGCGGCTGCTCGTTAAGGAGCTCAGTTGTGGCAGTAATTAGCCGCGTGTCGGGACTCCCATCAGGGGGGTTCACACCCTGCCTTTAAGAGCTCCTCCACAGCCTGTGAGCGGTGTGTGTGTGTGTGTTTGTGGACGCGGTGTGGAGTGATTTGTGTGTGTGTGTGTGTGTGTGTGGTAAACACACTTGAGTGCTGCTCTGTGCCTGTGGAGCCGCTGCCAGGAGGACACAAGAGCCGTCCTTGTTGAAGTGGGAATCAGCCGCCAGCCACGCGCAGGAGTGTGTGTGTGTGTGTGTGTGTGTGTGTGTGTGTGCATGTGTGTGCGTGCGTGTGTGCGATGTGTTGCCAGGGCGCGGTGACCTCTGACCCCTGCAGCCTTTCACTGTTTGCTGCTGGTCGTCTTGGTGATTCAGCAGCTGGAGCTCACTCTCCTGGCCCTCGGCTTGAATCAGAAAAACTCAAAGTCTTACCAAGATTATTTGTCTTATTTCAAGTCAAAAATGTCTTATTTCTAGTCAAAATGTCTCATTACACTTAAAATAAGACATGATCACCTCAGAAGTCACTTGTTTTTAGACAATGTTCGCTTGTTTCAAGCTGATTTGACTTGTTTCAAATGAAAATTGTCTAAAAACAAGTGACTTCTGAGGTGATCATGTCTTATTTTAAGTGTAATGAGACATTTTGACTAGAAATAAGACAAATATTCTTGGTAAGATTCTGAGTTTTTGCAGTGAGCTGTTGGAAAATAGAGTCCAGCTCAACATCTCCAGAGTGCAGACAGCCTCCTGCTCCCTCACAGAAACAGAACCAAGTCTTCACTGCTGACGGGGACAAAAAGGCTTTTCCTGCACGTGAAGTTCATAAACTTTATGTTGATTTTTTTTTATTTTTATGTTGCTTGTTTGCTTATTTTTGTTGATTACATGATTTGGGTTGTGCTTATACGGTATTATAATGTTTACTGAGCCTCTGGGAGTGTCTCTGCTGCTTTGTTTTATATGTGCACGTAAATAAAATTAAAGGAGTATTCCAACATTTTGGGCAAATCCCCTTTTTCCCAGCTTCTCCAGACTGAGACCAGATGTTGGACACCATCCTCACCTCTGGACGTCCAGTGGTAGCGTTTTCTTGTTAGCTTAGCATAAAGACTTGAAGTCTATGGGAGTCGTTAGCCTGGCTCTGTCAAAGTGTTGAAATCAACCTCACAGCAGCTCTGATGTGTATTTCAAATCCTCATGATCCACTTTGTAAATCAGAGCAGCTGGGAGGTTTATGTCTCACTTTGAAATATAAAGCCAGGCTAACGACTCCCATAGACTTCAAGTCTTTATGCTAAGCTAACAGGAAACGCTCCCCATGGGAACCAAACCGCAGGACGTCCCGAGGAGAAGACGGTGTTGAACATCTTGTCTCAGTGTGGGGACGTCGGGAAAAGAGGATTCCTTTGAGTCTTGTGTTCCCGCCTCCGGAGCGCCTCTGCCTCGGAGAAATGCTGGACTCCAACTGCAATCTGCATTTTTCTGATTCTGGCCTCTCAGGCGTCCACGGAGCGCAACGTGCTCATTACCGAGCAAAACAGGCTCTCACACACACACACACACACACACACACACACACACACACACACCCGAGCGGCCCGGCTCCCTGCATGTCTGTGGTGGAGCCGAGCCGCCGCAGCATCACCTCCCCTGCACTGAAACCACGGCATGCTGGGAAAAAACTCAGACAATGAGGAGAAAACCGAGCGCATTGTAATTTAGAAAGAATGGGAGAGAACGCGTCCACTTCCTGGAAAATCACTGCGATCTCCACGGCGACGCCCTGACGCCCTTTAAGCTCACTTACATCACACCACACGGGCGGTCAGAGCCGTGTTTTCAAATGTCAACCAACACAAACTGCCCGAGGTTCCCACTTCCTGTTGATGTTCTGCAGACTACCCGAACGCCCTGCGAGCGCGGCGCCCTCACCTGGAACAGGAAGACGTCGCCGTGCGAGTTGCTCAGGCAGAAGACGTGCTCCCTCCTCGGGTGCTCCGGCACGGCCTGCACGATGCTGTCGTCGGCCAGCAGGGCGTAGCGCGGCGACAGCTCCTGCTCGCCGCCGCCGCCGCCGCCGCTCCGCCCGTACGTCTCGTAGAAGAGCAGCGTGCAACCTGAGGGGAGGTCAGAGGTCACGGTCAGCACGTATCCGTCACTGTGTGTGTTTCCTCATCACTTCTCTGTCATCCATGATGGAGAATCGACTGAGGATGAATTCATTGATCAAAAAATAATCAATAGATGAAATAACAATGATAATGGTCGTTAGCTGCAGCTGAACCTTTTGGAGTAAGCCTGATGTGGTGATGAAAATGTGCAATAACATTTAAAAATTCAAATACAGCTACAAACCATTATTAAAGGTCCAGCAGAAAATAGCAGAGCTCGAAAAGTGAAAAAAATGTGGGAAAATATTTGTTTTTTTGGTATATATATGAACACATGTGCTAAGAGATGTTATTTTATTTATTTATTTTTTTTTTATTGAGTGTTTTGATATTTCCCCCTCTCCAGCACAGTGTGTTTTCTGCACGTCGACTGTTTGATGTTTTGTTTAGTGAGAGATTTTTTATATCTACATTTGTTGATCTATAAGTCGGATCTGTTCAAGAAAAATAAAGACCAAATCAAAATCAAAAATGTGTGTAAAATGTTGATATTTCTTATGTTTTTCAACAGCCTGGAGTCAAACTGACTGCAGTGAAACACTGATAGGTACTACATAAACATAAATAAATACATATACGTTCTCAATGTCTCAATGTCTTCTTTCTGTATTTATTGCTGTCATATTTTTGTAGGATTAAAGCATATTTATACATGAGGAACATACTTTTTTACAACTAGGATTAGTGCACTGCAAAAACGCAAAATCTTACCAAGATTATTTGTTTTATTTCAAGTCAAAAACATCTTATTCCTAGTCAAAATATCTCATTACACTTAAAATAAGACATGATCACCTCAGAAGTAAATTGTTTTTAGACAAATTTGCTTGTTTCATTGGCAAAATTTGCCAGTGGAAAAAGTGAAAATTCACTTGAAATAAGTGAAAATTAGCTTGAAACAAGAAACAAATTTTGCCAATGAAACAAGCAAATTTTCACTTGAAACAAGAGACAATTGTCTAAAAACAAGTTACTTCTGAGATGATCATGTCTTATTTTAAGTGTAATGAGATATTTTGACTAGAAATAAGACATTTTTGACTTGAAATAAGACAAATAATCTTGGTAAGATTTTGCATTTTTGCATTTTTGCAGTGTGCACGTGCAAGTAGGATTAATGCACATTTTGCTACATAATGCACACTTTTGACCAAATTTCTAATGCACATGTTTTATATTTTGTATTTGTTTTCTATTTCTTATAATTTTACTTTTTTCTCTTGAGACCTGATTCCCCCTCGGGGGTCGATAAAGTATCTCTGATTGTGATTTATGTTCATCCAGCTGATCATGTAAACAGGCAGCAGGAGGGTTCTGGTGCGTTCAGGTGCTGCCGTACCTTTCAGTGTGACCCAGTACTGCCTCCAGCGGCGCCGGCCCACCAGCTCCAGCTTCCTGTCCTTGTTCAGGGTGATGAGGGCCTTGAAGGAGAGCCAGCCGGCCCGCCGCACCACGCCCTGCTCCTGCTCGAACAGCCGGTCCAGCTGTTCCACCTCGCCCGCCTCCTCCTGCTCCTCCTGCAGCCCCGCCTCCGCCTCCTCGTCCGCCTCCTCGTCCTCCTCGGACGGCTCGGTCCCCTCGGCGGCGCCGCAGCCCGTCTCCAGCTCCTGCATGAAGTTCTCGTAGATGTTCTGCCGCAGAACGTCGCCGCTCTGGGCCGGGTTCTGAGGGCCCGGCAGGCTCCTGGAGGAACCGCAGAGCACCGAGTGGACCTGGCTCTGGCTCTGGTTCTGGTTCTGGTTCTGGTTCTGGTTCTGGTTCTGGTTGAGGACGTGGAGCGGGTTGGAGGACCACAGCGTGCCGCCGTCCAGTCCGCCGCTGAAGACATCGCTCGCCTCGCTGCCGTACGGCTCCTGGGGAGAAATCAGGGAGGAGGATCATTTAGATTTGTTTGCCTTTAATTAGCAACAGTCCTGACCAACCAGGAGACGGCACTGAACCCCAGGTGCTTCCTGTGCACAGACACACACACACACACACACACACACACACACACAGACAAAGAGATATTTACCGTCCTGAAGGTGTTTAGCAGAAGGCGACTCGCAGGAGGAGGGCGAGTTAAACATCGAGCTAAACTCCCAAAAGCTTCCTCCTGTGGTTTGTGTTTGTGCTGTTTTCACTCCGACTAAAAGGTGTCACATCTTTTTATCAAGTCATTCAGTCTCATCCTCAGAGTTCAAATTTTGCTTTTCTTCAAACAAATTTTTAAAAAAAAAAAGTCTGCCAGTGGTATGAGATAATCCCGGTTGTTTCCTATGCAGTTTTACAAGAATGTCTCTGGGAAAAGAAATAAAATTTGACTCGATTCAAGGAAATTCTGGGAGCAAGTTGATCATCGGTGGAAACAAGTGGGATTATCTCATCCCACTAGCGGATTATTGACCTTGTTTGGAAGAAAACTTAAGATTTGAACACTGACGATGAGACTGAACAGGGGCGCCGCCAGGAATTTTGGGCCCCATGAAAAAAAAAAAATTATTTACTCAATGATGGTTTAATAATTCTATATTCGTTTTTACCTATTTTTGGGGCCCCTGTCAGGCAAGGGCCCCTGGAATTGACCTAACTTTTCCCCCCATATCCGGCGCCCCTGAGACTGAATGCCTTGTTCAGATGCAGATGGACACACGTTCTGGCTTTGCTTCAATCCGCCTTCCATGCAAATCCATTGTCTTGACGTTAATGGAATCATCTGCCTTATTCTGCCTGGTCTCAGCAGATAGAAACAGACGTCACTGTGTGCTGTTGTAACACACCCAGAGACGTATTCCCTGCTCGCCTGTGTTCCCCCGGGGGGGCCGTGACCCGGGACGAGGTGCTCAGATAGATCAGGTGTCCCGGATGAAGCGGCACACTGACCTCAAATTCATTACGATCAATTACAAGCACACACTTCCTCTGCAGCAGGAGAAAGGCAGGGCTCTGGGCCGTGTCGGACGGCGGACTCAGATGACGGTTTCATTAAAAGTCGCTCCTCCTCCTCCTGCTTTGTCTCGGTCACGGCGAGCGCACGTACATGCACACACACAACCAGAGGAAACGCGATGACCCGGCTCCTGCTGCGATACGTCCGTACACATGTGGCACATTCCAGCCGGGGAGGACACACGGCCTCGTTTTCATGCCAGGAATGCAAATAACAAAGCGGCGTTGTTACCGTGCCAGTGAAGTTTAACCTGTTAGCCACTTATCTCAACAAGTAAACAATGGATTTGGCTGCAAAAATTTGGCAAACAGAAAACTTCGAGCCCGAGAATCAGCTGATCGGATTTGGGTTGCGGTCGGCCACTCAGATTTCTGCCATTAAATGACTCTCAGGTTTAAGCCATAATTGCTGTGGTGCGTTCAGGGGCAGCTGGGAAAGTCCAGGACATCCACGACTTCATGGTCAGCTGCTAAATGGCTCTATTTTTGTATTTTAGATCTTTTGACACATTCCTGCCCATCACCTCTTCTCTCTTAGTTTAATGTTTGTTTGTTATTTGTAAGCACAATCCCTGATGGAAAAAATCAACAAAAATAAAATGAAAAAATAAAACTGTACTGTCAGTGGCTTTGCCAGTTTGAGATTTGTTTGCTTCACATGTTTGTGTTCAAATGAAAGAGCGTGCACGGTGACACAGAAGCTCTTCTGCACGTGTTTATTGGACCTCTGCTCTCTCCTCTATACTGTGCTTACATTATCATTATTTATGTCACCAACAGGCCACCGTACACCGTGCAGGCGAGCTGTCGATGCTGTAATTCCTACTTGTGGCCAACAGAGGTCGATAAAAGTCACAGATTACTTAATGCCCCTTTAAGATATCATGACTTTTGAATAACCTGCTGATTTGTTTGTGAGGAAACAAAAAGGGTTTACGAGCTTTGTAAAGCTTTAACGAGCCAATCAGCTTTGATGGGGCTAATTATTATTGCTAATTGCTAATCGGGTGTTAATGTGTTTTATTGCCTTTATTTTTCAGCACTTAGCAGCTTCAGGAAGTGTGTTGGCAAACACACAAAGACAACTGCATTACCTGCTGTACACATAAATTGTTTATTTCTCAAATAGATCTTCAATAATTCAGAATACAATGTTCATCTGCATCTTCACATCCTGATCACTCATATCCCTGCATAAATGAATTAAAACACATGTCAGATATCTCCTTGGAAGCCGTAAAAAGAGATTAAAGAGCTGCCGGGCTCCTCGGGCCCAGCTCATGTCAGCAGATCCCAGCTGTGACACTCGGGTTCCTCCCAGACAGGACGTGAGCTCATCCTGCCGACTGTAAACAGGAAGCAGCCTTTATCCCTGCTGCCAAGTCCCAGACACAATATGCCAGCGCCGCAAACAATATCATCAGATTACTGATGTGTATTTAGAGAAACATGAACGTGATAGGTCAGCGTGAGTGCTGATATGATCCAGAAAGTTTGTGTAAGCTCTATTCCCACTGGAACGTCCATCATATTCAGTTATTTTACATCTAAAATCATCAGAATTCTCCTGAATGAGACTTTAAATAGGATGATAATACTATTATTACTGCTACTATGACTTGTACTACCAGTATCAGGTGAGGTTGGTGTTCACATTTGTGATTATAAGAAACAAATTCTACTTTATCATTCATGGTGTCGATGGATTTTTGTACAATTTACAGGTAGGTCTGATCAGAACAACAGGAATAGGAAAGGGATTGTTATTTGGAATAACACACTAAACCAAAAACTAATTAATTTCTTATAGATATTGTGTTTTTTCTGTCTCTGAATTTTCTTTTCTTTTCTTTTTTTTTTTTTTGCATTTTGTTGTTGTGTATTTGACAATTTTGTTTTTGTTTTCATTGTAGGTTAGTATTGTTTCATATGTAGAGTTATTTTACTTATTTACCAATTCTTTACTTTATTTCTTGTTTTTGTCTTTTTGTGTTATTGATAAAGTGTGTTTAGGGAAAGTGTGGTATTTGCCAAAACAGCCAAAGTGACTCTACATCCTAGTACACTGATATACCTTCCATGTTTTAATTTGTAAACACAGTATTCAGCTGCTCCCTGTATGCAGATGATGTAGATATTTATGTTAATGATGCTGCGCTTGTTTTGTTGTTGTTTGTTACCTGTATCCTTCTCTTCTTCCTGCTCAGACTTCCTGTCCAGTCGCTCAGGCGTCTGATGCGACTTTTCAGGAAGTCCTTCCGGCTGTTCCCCGTGGTGGCACTAACAGGCTCCGCCCTGCGACACGGCAGCGTACGAGATGCATACCGCTGCTCCTCGCCGCCTCCTGGGCCCTCCTCCTGGATGACGGCGTCCAGAAGCACGGACGAGGAGGCCGGTGAGCCCCTCTGTTGCTGCAGCAGCCCGTTGTGGAGCATCGTGGATGCAGTGGGAAAGGGGGCCGTGGTGTTGGCGCTCGGGTAGAGCTCGGTCAGGGACGCGGTGGCAGGCAAACCCAGGCTGAGCTCGCTGGGCTCCGGCTGCATGATCACCGAATCCCCAATGCCGCTGTCGTCTGTCCGGCCAGAGGAGCACGTGTTGTATCCGGTGCTGCTGTACCCGCGGGGGGTGAAGTCGCTGCTGACGTTGGTGTCAGCGGTTGGGAAGAGGAGGCTGGTGCTGAATCCAGGGGAAATGTCCTCAATCTGGGCCGAGGAGAAGGTGTTGTACCCGCTGCTGGCGTAGCCGCCGCCGGTTTCCTCGGTGCGGGTAGAGGAGTACGTGGTGTAGCCGCTGCTGTTGTCTGTGCTCTGCCCGCAGGTGAAGACGTTGTCGGCCAGTTCGGTGCCGTTTCCCCACGGCGAGTCGTACCAGGAGCCCTCTGAGCTCAGCGAGCTGCCTTTACTGGTGCGAAGGGACGGCTCCGGGACGTTGGTGGCGGTGGGGTGGCTGCCCAGGCCCTGTGTCTCCACTGGGACAACCCTCGCATTAGTGAACTCCACCCGCATGCTGCCATCCTTGCTGAGCAGCACCTTGGGGCTGCTGTCGGGGCTCCGCCGGCCGCACATCCCGATACCGTTACTCTCCCCGCTGCTCTCCAGGTACCCAAAGCGACGGACGCCTTTGCAGCCGGCTTGCAAACGCTCACCTCGGACGAACCTCTGCGGAGATCCGGCTCTCAGCTTGCTGCCGGGCCCTTCGTGGTGCCAGGACCCATAAGGCTGTGCGGCGGCGGTGGCGGCGTAGCACCTGGCCGGCCCCCTGCTCCCCTCGCTTCCCCGCCACCAGCTGTGAGCGGACTGCACCTCCTCCTTCCTGCAGTGGAACCGCAGCGAGCAGGACTTGGTCGGGGAGACGAAGCTGCTGTTGTGGCTGTCTGTGTTTCCCATTCTGATCTGGAAGAGGACCGAGGCAGATGACATCATCACCATGAGACAGACGGTGGACGTAAATCAAAGCACAACATGTGTGTGTGTGTGCGCTGCTGTTTTGCTGCACTTTAGCATACACACACACATCAGACACGACTCAGGCTGGGGCTCCTGAGGGTTTACATGTTGTTGCTGAAGCTGCTGATTCTTTACGCTGCCCAGTATCTTTGAATTTGATCATTTTCTTGCCAAAACAGTTTCAGTGTTTTATTCACAGAATATTATTCCTGACAAACAGCATTTAGGCCAGAGACACGACAACTCTCCACTGAACCCCATAATACTACAGTTACTAGCAACAATAAGTACTGCTGGTGCTATTACTGCTACTACTACCTCTATTATCAATGCCACTACCACCACTCCTGATACTACTGGTACTTTGGCTACTACTGCAGTATACTGCACAGCTCAGTAGATATCTTTAAAAGAAGATTAAAAAACCCACCTTTTCACTCTAGCCTTTAACTAGCTCCTATTTCATTCCAATTTTATTTGCATCTTTTGTTTTATTTTTAAAGTTCTCGTCTTTAGCTGTTTCCTCTTTTAACTCCACCCTGTGCTGTGTTTTCATTCTTTTTAATGTTTTATTTTAACGTGTTTTCTAATGTTCTTTTTACTGTGAAGCACTTTGAGCTGCAATTCTTGTATGAAAGGTGCTATACAAATAAAGTTTTATTATTATTATTATTATTATTATAACTGCTACTACTACAACAGTACTACTACTACAACTGCTACTGTTGATACTAACACCGCTACTACCACTACCACTACTACTACTACTACTACTGCCACTACTACTACTACTAATACTACTACTACCACCACTCCTCCTCCTCCTCCTCCTCCTCCTACTACTACTGCCACTACTACTACTACTACTACTACTACTACTACTACTACTGCTGTTACTACAACAGTTGTTAACACTGATGCCAGTACTGGAAACAGATTTATGTATATTTGAATTGAATCTGATCAAAACTTCATGTTAAAGTTCCCCCACAGACAAACACTGCAGTCCTGATCAATACCTACAATAATAATAAAAAAAAACCTTCTCCATATCCATCACACATCAGAGGCGGATCTCACTGACCAGGAAACGTCAGATATTTTGTTTTGGCCTCAGGAAGCAGCAGCAGCTCTTACCGGCGTCAGGGTTTTGTCCTCAGGAGAAACTCAGCAGCTCCTTCATGCTCCTCCTGCCTCGTCCGAGCCGAGCTCCTCTGTGCCGAGCTGCTCTCCGCCGCCTCCAGCTCCCTCCCTCGCTCGCTCTCTCTCTCTCTCTCTCTCTGTGTGTGTCTATGTCGCTCGCCCTCTCTCTCTCACACCAGCTCATCTGTTGGGGGAAACAAGACAGAAGAGGGAGGAGGGGCTTCAGCTCCACACAGACTTTCCTTTTGTGAGTGTGTGAGCCCGCTGTGGTCAGGACCCCCCCCCCCCAAAACACACACACACACACACACACACACACAATATAAACACACACACACACACCCCTCCCCTCGCTCTGAAGCTCTTCCATGACGTCGCGCTCCTGCTGCTGAAGGGGCTTTTTTTTTTTTTTTTTTTTTTTTTTTTTAAACCAGACCTCATTCTGTCTCCTGTTTATTTTGGTTCGCTGGAATGTCGAGCAATTTTCTCCTCATTTTCTGTCTTTCTGTTTGGTCTTTTTTTTGTCTCTCTCTCTCTTCAAACTTCAATCTGAAACTATCAGGCTCAAGCTGAAGTCACCGGCCTGTTTGCTGTTTTTAAGCAGCGCCGTTCACGGTCCCATCGGGTTTCAAGTGTTCAAGGGCGATAAAACAAAACGAAACAAAAAAAGATATGAAGACGCAGTGACAATAATTACAGAGCGTCATGCTAAACAGCCTCAGAGCCGTCAAAGTGCAAAACTATAATAAGTGTGGCTCCAGTGGGAAGCCAGAGTCAGTGAGGGACTGGGACAAAGATCCACTTTGGCTTTTCTGTTCCAGTTTGGTTTCCACTCTGAAAAACCAAGTGTTGCTGTGAAGGTGTGACACGAGTTAGAAAACACACACGGCTGTTTTCCTGTTTGTAATCCCCTAATTTCCTTGAGTCTCGAGTGTCATCTTTTATTCTTTATTTTTTATTTACTTAATCTTGTACTCTGTGGCTACTGCTGAAAACTGTGAATTTCCTTCGGGATGAATAAAGTATCTATCTATCTATCTATCTATCTATCTATCTATCTATCTATCTATCTATCTAATTTAAGCCACAGAATTCAGAATATTCCCAGACTTTCCCTGCCCGGATTAAACCTCTCCAACCTGCACCATATTCCAGGAATATTCCATAATCTGAGAATCTGGTAAAATGTCCCGTGTTGACATCACGGCCCAAACAGCGTTCCTCCTCTGCAGCCTCGCCGCCGGCTTCCTGAGCGAGCCGGGCAGGGGTCAAAGGTCGCGGCGTACTTGAGGTTCAGTGTGTTTCTAAGAGCCGGAGAGGCGAGGCGGGGCTACGCCCACCCGTCCTGTCCCGGACGTCAGAGGTCAGCGGGGAGGAAGAGGGCACACCCGGCAGCAGCACAATGCACCGCCGAGCCCCCGCAACACTTAGCCGACCTTTGACCTTTTGTCATTTAAACAAGACGGGAAGCTGTGAGGCGAAGCGGCGACAGCTGGGAGGCGAGACGACCTCAGCGCGACACAGTTACCCACAAGGCCCTGCAGCACACTGAGCGCCATGCTAACACTTTAGCACATGCTCTGTTAGCCCACAGCAGCTCTGTGCTAACACTTCACGAGTTTATGTTGCCTTCAAGTGCATGTTGGAAACACTGTATTCAGGAGTTAGTAGTACACGAACACCTTCAGGGTCACAACGACAAGTGGGAAATTTTAAACTATCGCCAACAGGCTCTCAGTAAAGGTGTGTAAGAAACTCACTGAGAAAAAAATCCTCCAGTGTCTACATGAGAGGCTTTTAGGTCGCCATGGTTACATGATATTAACAACCACAGCATTTAAACACATCACACCTCCCGTGTCAGATTTACGAGCTTCCGACATGCACATGAAGGTAACTTTCTATAAAAATCAGAGAAAGAGAGAGAGAGAGAGAGAGAGAGAGAGAGAGAGAGAGAGAGAGAGAGGGAGAGAATCAGGGGGGGGGGGGGGGGGGGGGGGGGGGGGGGGGCTGGACGGTCGCTTTGTCAAAGGTCACGACTGGACTTGAACCTGTGATGTCATCAGTGATGTCACATGACATGTTCAGCTCGTCCAGATGTTTCAGATTTGTTTTCATGTTTGGGTCCAGCAGCATGCAGTGACGGTGTGTTTCTGCTGCTTCAGATGACATAATCTGAGATAATCCTGCACCTGTGTTCAGCGCAGTTTCACTTTCAGGACTTTCAGGGGTTTGTTTTCGAGGAACATAAATCTCAGAATCAGCCACCTGGACCAAGAAAATCCCACAAACAAGTTGATGAGCGTCAGAAACGAGTGGGATTATCTCGTCCCGCTGGCAGATTTCTGACTGTGTGTCGAGAAAAAAACAGGATCTGGAGGATTGGGCAGCAGATTTTGGTGTGAACTCGTCCCACACGGGAGATCACCAGGTCACATAACCTGCGTGTTGCCTTCAGTGTCGTCACGTAAACTCCAGCGCTGTACAGGAAGCTGCCCAGAGCAGACAGCAGGTCCCTTCATTTTCATTTATTTCACACTAGAGACTCCACACTCTAACACACACACACACACACACACACACACACACACACACACACACACAGAGCAGTTTGCAGCCTGCCGTGCACTTTTGTCTGTCTGTCCCATCGGCCATCTGCAGCCTCGGAGGGGGAACCCCGACACGGGCGACCCCTCGCATTCTTCCCCAACAATGACCCCCCCGCCCGGCCCCTCCCCCCCGTCCCCCCCGTCCCCCCCGTCCCCCCCGTCCCGTGAGTCGGCCATATTGTGCAGGAATTCATGAGATGTGAGCTGAAAAGGAGCGGCTTCATGGGCTGAGCAGCCTCGGCTCTGTTTGCCCCGTCTGGACGCAGGAATGCCACCTGCTGCCCCGATGACATCACACTGTTAATCCACAGGTTACGAAGACACGTTCAGGGACATCGGGACAAGTCAGATTTTACTTTTAAAGTGTGTTTTGAAGGATAATGCAACTCCAAAGTGATTTACGTGCATGATGAAAACACTGATCTCAGCACCGCTCTCATGTTAGCTACACAATTTCCCTTCACTGAGTTATAATGTTTAAAGGAATATTCCAACATTTTGGAATTTTTGGAATAATAATAATAATAATAATAATAATAATTTGGAATAAACAAAATCTCCTTTTTCCCGACTTCCCCAGACTGAGACCAGATGTTGGACACCAGTTTCTCCTCTGGACGTCCACTGGTTCAGTTCCTATGGGGAGCATTTCCTATTAGCTTAGCATAAAGACTTGAAGTCTATGGGAGTCGTTAGCCTGGCTCCATCAAAGACGTGTATTTCTCCTTTTTAGTTTTAGTTTATTAACTTTATTTTCTTTGTTGTATTTTTTTATTTTTAGTATTTTTTCATCTTTTTTTTTCCTGTAAAGTGTCTTTGAGTAGTGAGAACACTGCTCTACAAATAAAATGTGTTATTTACTGTTGTTTATCTTGAAAGTGCAGCTCTCCTTTCATTTTGCTCTTTAAAAAAATCTTTAAATGAACTGACTTGTAAACAGTTAATTTATCTGGTTATTATTGCTTTGGTTATGTGTTAATTGTTATCTTTTATCATGCTTATTAGTGATATTTAGAGTTTTTCCCCTGCAGCTGTGGATTATTTTGCTGCTTTCAACAAATTTAACTTTTTTTTTTCCCTCACAAGAGAAAGTTCCTCTCAGATATTTGGCTCAAAATAAGGAAACTGTCTAATCAAGTAAAAGTGACTGAAATTAGTTGCCTCGTGACCTGTGATCATTTTATTTAAAATAAGCGTGAGACGTCGTGTTTACGAGATAAGACTCATTTGTTTCCAGAGAGTTCTTCCTGTTTGGCTCCTGCAGGGAGATTCACCGGCTTTACCATAAATAAAACTCCCAGTAAAAGCCACTTGTTGAGCTCTCTGTCAGCGGAGTGAGGCTTTTGTCTGAGGCCGGGCGGACAGGAAGCAGGAAGCAGCGGCAGGAACCTGAACGCACCACAAAGCTCAAACTGCACTTAAACATCCCATTTCTGCTCTTCTGCTCAGCCGAAGGGAAGACAGTCGAATCCTTCAGCTGCTTCTATTCCTGGACGACCGACATCAGACAGACAGAGAGAGAGAGAGAGAGAGAGAGAGAGAGAGAGAGAGAGAGAGAGAGAGAGGCAGAGAGAGAATCGTACTGCAGTAGAAGTAGAAGTTCTTTTAAAGGGGCATTACGCTCAACTTAAGTGATCCACACTTATTTTTTTTTTTTTGCCAGTTGAGTCTAAATGGTCCTCACTGCTGCAGCTTTTATTGTGAAATTCAGAAAATGATAAAAAGTAGAGCCAACAAAGCAGAAGCAGGTTCCTCTTCTCATCTTCGCTGACTGGGCTTTTATTGTGAAAGGCTCCACAGTCGGTCACTGATCATGTGTTCTCTGTGATGGCTCTGATTTAAAATGCAGTAAATGTAATCAGTTACTCTCCCCTCTGAGTACGCCACCATGAGGCCGGTCAGAGAATGTACAACAGAACAGTTCAGAGACGAGGAGCGCGTGGCCACAGACCCCTAATCTCATCACCTCAAATAATCTGCACATTAATCCAGAATAAGAAGAATTGTTAGCTGCTGCCGCCACCAAATAACTCCGATAAACATGAAGAACCTTTAGGCCTTTAAAGAACCACAGGAAGTGTGTGAGGAACCAGCCGCTGATGGTTCTCTGTAGAACCGGAGATCCTTTATTTCTCAGAGAGTGAGCTCTCGTCCCTGTCGGGCTGCAGCGGGACATGCAGCGGCGGGACGGCCTGAAACAGGGTCCTGTGTGGAGAACAGAGCAGCAGTGACGGGGTGTGTGTGTGTGTGTGTGTGTGTGTGTGTGTGGGGTGGGGTGCGTCTTGCAGGGAGGGGCCACGGTGCAAAAGGAGCGCTCCACTCCACTTCTTGGGAAAGCACAAAGGAGCTTCGATAAGGAGCGGGGGGAGGGGAGGGCGGGGGGGTCACGTTCCCTCCATCACAGGAAGTGTGCCTGGGTGGGGGGTGGGGGGGTGATGGGCGGGTGGGGGTCCCGCTTCCTGTCCGGGCTGACTGCGGCTCTTGTGCGGCCCGCTGGCAGACGGGTGCGGCCGCTGCAGCTGCTTCCTCCTCTGCAGCCCGGAGAGAAAGTAGTCCCGTCCCAGGAGGAGGAGGAGGAGGAGGAGGAGGAGGATGAAGGCAGAAACTGCACAGATCCAAAGAGATGAAGAACTTTTCAAAAAAAATGTTTCTTCCAGGTTTTAAGGCCCCGAAGCCTCAGGAAACAAACTGTGAGGCGAGCAGCTCTTGGATTTAATCTGAAAGTTAATCTCCATCCCAGCAGCAGGGAGAGGAGACGAGCAGAATACACAACAAACACAACAAACACGGCACAACTCACTACTGACTTTCTCAAAAAAGTTTCTTGTGGCAAAAAAAAAAAAAAAAAAAAAAAAAAAAAAATCAAGTCATCATATTCAGAGATAAATGTTCTTTTCTTTTGTATTTAATGGATTTTATTCAAAATCCATTAAATGACGGGAAAGAAAACGGGTTTTCAAAAATGTAGTAACTTAAACAAACTCAGCCGTTTAGTCTCGTCTCCCATCAGTCACATCATCCCAGTGTTCAAATCTGAGTTTACATCAAACACGATCCAATAATCCACCAGTGGGATGAGATAATCCCACGTGTTTCCAAAGGAGTGTCTTTTGTTTCAGGGATTTTTTCTCTCTGGGAGCATAAAGTCTAAATGTGTTGAGACGAGGCAGATCAGCCGCCGGGATCAACGAAATGACTCAAGAAAGTTCTGGAAACAAGTGGATTAAGTGGGATTATCTCATCCCGCTGGTGCATTATCGATCCTGTTGGAAGAAAGACCAGCCCAGAAGAGTGCCGAGCTCAGCAAAATAAGAAAACCCAGGCAGAGGGCAGGGTCTCCGCAGACACACACACACACACACACACACACACACACACACACACACACACAGACTGCTAGTGGCTCACAGTCATGCTGGAGAGGATTATTTTTGTATGAGCCTATACACTGTTTTTATTTTATTTTATTTTATTTTATTTATTTATTTATTTGCAGTTGAAACCAGAATACACTGTATAAAAAGACACATGACCGTTTTTTTCCTCACTGACCGACCTTAAATCAGACTAAACCTTTCCTGTTTTAGGTCAGTTGGGATTACTAAAATTATTTCTATTCGCTAAATGCCAGAAGAAAGAGAGAGAAATTTTTTTTTAGAGAATTTCTTCCGCAGTGTCCCGGGTTCAAATCCGACCTCAGGCCCTCGGCTGCAGGTCGACCCCTCTGCCTCCTGTCACTGTCACATAAAGCAGAAATGCCAAAAAAAAGTAATGTTTCAAAAAAATTAAGTTAAAAGATATGACATATTTGAAAGCCCGTCCTTTTCTCCCCTCAGTCTCAGACACGTTTTGGTCAAATTTTGCTTCCAGTCGGATCAAATCAAATCCAGAGAGAGTTCATAACGAGACGAGCGGACAGAGGTGTGCTGTGCCACGACGTGACGTTGATTTATTGAGCGTTTGGCTGCGATGGCCAGATAACCTTCTGCTGTCCGGACCAAACTGCATCTGAGCTGCTCTCAGATCTGATTAGGCTCTCGTTAGCGTCCGACACCGACCGCCGCTTCATTCAATTAACCCGCCATTAGATCAGACGCATCAATCCGGGGCGGCAGCTGCACGGCCTGCTGGGAGCTGGGAGGAGGAGGAGGAGGAGGAGGAGGAAGGAATGAACTGCACAGATCCAAAAAGCTGAAGAGTTTTTCTTATTTTTTTTTCTAAGGTTTTAAGTTCCCAACACCTCATGAAATAAACTTTGATGTGAGCAGATCTTTGATTTAATCTGAACATGTTTTTTTTTCTTGTTTCAAGAAACTGAGGAAATCTTCTTTCTTTCTTGTGGCTTTCTGAAAATGTATGAAATTCCACTATTTTTTTTTTTTATGGATTTTATTTTACTGATCCTACAGAACCAAAACACGACCAAACACGTCTGAAAATGACTGGAAAAAAAGGACGGGTTTTCAAAAATGCAGTAACTTAAAACTTTATCTCAGCTGTTTAGTCTCGTCTCCCATCAGCCTCAGTTTCCTTCAAACGAGATAAAAATAATCCTCCAGTGGGATGAGATAATCCCATTTATTTCCAACGCTAATCGACTTGTTTCCAGAATTTTCCTGAAACAAGCATCGTTTTCTGGATCCTAGTGGCTGCTCTGCCTTGTTCTGCCGTGTTTCTTGAATTTCTTGAAAAACTGCACAGGAAAACCAGTGGGATTATCTAATCCCACTGGCAGAGTGACGTGTTGAGGTGCAGATTTTTCACTGTGAGCAGCTGAGGCTGTTTGTCTCTGTGAGGACAATAAAGACTACAGCCGTTTCTCTTGAACAGAGTTTAGGGAAACCCACTTGAGGATTAAAAAACAAACAGCTCCTTGTATGTGTGGGACCCCTGCGGGCCCCCTCAGTGACCCCGGCAGGTCCCAGGGCCCCAGTCTGAGAAACCATTAGCCCATGTATGTGCTCTCTTGTCACCTCAACAAGCTTCTCTGAGCTGTGAGAGGCGAGTCACAGCTCCCTGAATGCAACACGACAACTGTGAGCTTTTCAATTAGCGCCCGGCGACAAGTGTGTGAGGCTGTCACACACACACACACACACTCTGCCTCCGGCTTTGTCCTGAACGAGAGAGAGAGAGAGAGAGAGGTCTGGACAAAGCAGGGCGAGTGCCCGGCGTCGGGCCCTTTTCATTCAGACTCCAGATGCCGCTGAGGCCCCGGAGCCCCTTTTCACCCCCGGCCCATCCATCAACACACACACTTCAATACCTGAGGAAGTGTGTTACGGCCGCAGCTAATGACTGTTTGCATTGTTGGTTCGTCTATTAAATTAAAAAAAAAAAAAAAAAAAAAAAAATCAGTGAGAAATAAAGCCAGAGCCTGATGGGAAGTGATCAGAGCCCAGAGTGACACACTTGGCCAAAAAAAAGAAAAGGAAGAAAGAATCAGACAAGGTTTGGTGTTTTAACTGGATGCGTGATTCAGCAGCTGTGTGGACCGGCTAAGTAATTCATAAAGAAATAATCCCTTCAGGTCTGTCAGTCCACTATAAAATAATCTCCACTTCAGTGAGTCACTGTCTTTCTACTGTTCAGCGTTAACATCTGAGATAAATCAAGCAGGATAAGACAGATCAACCGCTCGGATCGAGAAAATGACTTGGATTCCAGAAGATTCTGGAAACGAGTTGATTAGCGTCAGAAACAAGTGGGATTATCTCGCCTCATGGGAGGATTTTGTTTATTTTCTTGGATAAAAAACAAGATTTAAACTCTGAGGGTGCTGCTGCAGAGCTTGCTAAAGAGTTTTCGCTGTGCGGCAGGAACACCGGAGAAAAATTATAAGATGTGAAAACAGGAAGTGGAGGTGCTCTGTTTGATTCAGAGCATTCAAGAAAAAAACAAGAAGAAGAAGAACAACAAGCTCCTCCCTGCAGCGTCTTGCAGCTCGGCAGCAGCAGAGGAGCCAGACTTGGGGCCCGGGTCCAGACGTGGGGCCCGGGTCCAGACTGGGGGCTCGAGTCCAGACTTGGGGCCCGGGTCCAGACTTGGGGCCCGGGTCCAGACTTGTGGCTCGGGTCCAGACTGGGGGCTCGAGTCCAGACTTGGGGCCCGGGTCCAGACTGGGGGCTCGGGTCCAGACCGGGTGTCTCGTTCTAAACCAAGCAGGGACGCGAGCGCGCTCACGGCGGTGTACGGCAATTTGGACCAAAAAGCTCCCATTAACACGACATATGTTGTTTCCCTTTGAGATTAAAATGCTGATGAGCCCCGGCCCAAAGAGAGAGGCCGACTCTGAGGAGAGAGAGAGAGAGAGAGAGAGAGAGAGGGAGTGAATAATGATGAATAATGATGTTGGTTAGGAAGAGTCGCTGCCTAAAAGGAGCCACATGTTGGCAGCCGGGGCCTCGAGATGGAAATGAAACGTCTCCAGCAGAAAGAGAGTCTGAGGACGTTCAGCAGAGAGACTCACACATCAGAGTGTTTACCTGCTGAGGCTGACTTCTGGCAACACACCATAAACACCAACACACCAACACACCACACCACCAACACACCACACCACCAACACACCAACACACCATAAACACCAACACACCAACACACCATAAACACCAACACACCACACCACCAACACACCAACACACCATAAACACCAACACACCAACACACAAACACACCAACACACCATAAACACCAGCACACCAACACACCACCAACACATCAACACACCATAAACACCAACACACCACACCACCAACACACCACACCACCAACACACCAACACACCATAAACACCAACACACCAACACACCATAAACACCAACACACCACACCACCAACACACCAACACACCATAAACACCAACACACCAACACACAAACACACCAACACACCATAAACACCAGCACACCAACACACCACCAACACATCAACACACCATAAACACCAACACACCAACACACCATAAACACCAACACACCACACCACCAACACACCAACACACCACCACACCATAAACACCAACACACCAACACACCACACCACCAACACACCACACCACCAACACACCAACACACCACCACGACGCCAACACACCATAAACACCAACACACCAACACACCAACACACCAACACACCAACAACAGACCAACAGACCAACACACCAACACACCAACACACCAACAAACCAACACACCAACACACCAACAACACACCAACACACAAACAACACACCAACACACAAACACACCACATCAACACACCAAGACAACACCAACACACCAACACACCAACACACACCACCACACCACCACCACACCACCACACCAACACACCAACACACAACACACCAACACAACACCAACACACCAACACACCAACACACCACCAACACACCACCAACACACCAACACACCACCAACACACCAACACACCAACACACCAACACACCACCAACACACCAACACAACACCAACACACCAACACACCAACACAACACCAACACACCAACACAACACCAACACAACACCAACACACCAACACACCACACCACCAACACACCAACACAACACCAACACACCAACACACCACAACACCACAACACCAACACATCAACACACCACAACACCAACACACCAACACACCACAAACACACCAACACAACACCAACACACCGACACACCAACACACCACCACACCACTGCACTAATGCACCACCACGACACCACCATCACACCAACACCACAGCTTCAACACGTCTTCAAATTCAAAATAATCCAAGTTAATCCAACAGGAGCCGTGAGAGTCAGATGTGGCCCTCATTTCCATTCAGAAAACGATTTTTTGTCCTTAACTCTCAGTTTTGTACAAACAGTCTACCAAGAACCCTGAAGCTGGACCGACTCTGTTATAGACGCAGTTTGAGCTCTCAGCGCCCCCTAGTGGCCAGAAATCACTGCAGCTTTAACTGCTGCAAAAAAAAAATCAAATGAATTAACATCTGCGACATTCAAAATAATTTTTTTTTCAAATGTGCCTCTATCACAGATTAATGCTTTTAGCCTTGAGTTGCATTTTCTTAGATTCTGAGATTTCCACCAAGATTTTTTTCTTTTATTTGATACGGAAAAATGTACTTTAAAAAGGGTGGATTGAATATTTTTGTACTGCAACTTAGAGCTTATTTTCTCTAGAATTTCAGTGGTCAAATAGTTCTTAGGTTACATCTTTAAAGCTCTGAGGTGGTCAAATCTGAATCCTGTTATTATTATTAGTCGTATTATAATTATTCTGGAGGACTGGAGCGCTCCAGACGACGACGCTGTGCCAAGATAAAAACACTGCGCTGTCAGACCGCCCACGCTGTGTTTGCATCCAGAGCCCAACACCTGGCAAGAGCCGGGCCTGCCACACACACACACACACACACACACACAGAAACAAGCAGGATGCAGTGGTCAAGCCTTAGCCCGAGTCAACACAGCTACACCACAAAGTAAACTGAGGCTGCAGGTGCTCAAACCAAACCACACACACACACACACACACACACACACACACTGAGGAGGAAAATGTTTAAAGTAAGCACAAATTACCTGCTGGGTTTAATACTGAACACAAAGATCCTTGGATTACGTTCATTCTGAATCAATCTCCGTGTAATTTCAGCTGTAGTTTTATTTTTGGTGCTAGATTTATTTGTCATTTTCTTCTCGCAGCGTGATTTCTACCTTCATCCTGCCACGTAAATCAGGGCTGCTGGACTCATTTCAGGAGTGTGGCGGCCAATAAACGTGTGTGTGTGTGTGTGTGTGTGTGTGTGTGTGTGTGTGTGTGTGTGTTAGTGCCTCTGTCAGACTAGAAACTGCAGACAGTGCAGATGCTTCATCACGTCTTCGCTCTTCGCTCCTGCTCCCCTCGCTCAGCACCGCCTGACGTCGAACTCTTTTTTTGGACCTGCTCTTTGTAAAAGTGAGACTCTTCATGGCCGTCCAGGAGTCTTGTGCTCTTTTTCCAGGTATTAACTCTGGACTTCACAAAGCGGTGCCCTCCACATTTGGAGAAAGTTACAGCCAGCCTGCATATTTCACAGCAGGCTCGCTCACTGGTTCTGCAAAAAGTTGACCGCTCTCTGTTTGTGCTCCATTCTGCACTGAAGTCACTTCTCTTTGAAAAATCTAGCGCTCTAATTTTTTGTCAATGATCAGCTGTGCAGCTTTACCTGCCTCATGTCCTAGGGAATAGGGGTTAGGGGTTAGGGGTTAAGGGATGGGGATAGGGGATAGGGGTTAGGGAATAGGGGTTAGGGCATAGGGGTTAAGGGATAGGGGATAGGGGATAGGGGTTAGGGAATAGGGGTTAGGGGTTAAGGGATGGGGATAGGGGATAGGGGTTAGGGAATAGGGGTTACGGCATAGGGGTTAAGGGATAGGGGATAGGGGATAGGGGTTAGGGAATAGGGGTTAGGGGATAGGGGATAGGGGTTAGGGAAGAGGGGATAGAGGTAAGGGGTTAGGGGTTAAGGGATGGGGATAGGGGATAGGGGATAGGGGTAAGGGGTTAGGGGTTAAGGGATGGGGATAGGGGATAGGGGTTAGGGAATAGGGGTTAGGGCATAGGGGTTAAGGGATAGGGGGTAGGGGTTAGGGAATAGGGGTTAGGGGTTAGGGAAGAGGGGATAGAGGTAAGGGGTTAGGGGTTAAGGGATGGGGATAGGGGATAGGGGTAAGGGATTAGGCGTTAAGGGATGGGGATAGGGGATAGGGGTTAGGGCATAGGGGTTAAGGGATAGGAGATAGGGGATGGGGTTAGGGGATGGGGAATAGGAGATAGGGGTTAGGGAATAAGGGTTAGGGCATAGGGGATAGGGGTTAGGGAACAGGGGATAGAGATTAGGGCTTAGGGGATAGGGGTTAGGGGTTAGGGAACAGGAGATAGGGGTTAGGGGATAGGAGTTAGGGGGTAGGGGTTAGGGGTTAGGAGTCCAGGCTGCTGCAGATTCAGTGCCCTTCATTAAACCCTATCCCTTAAACCCCTAACCCTGTTGCCTCCTTTATCTGCATTCACCTCTGAACATTTTGCAAAACATCTCAGCGTTTACATGGCCAGATATTTCTTTGTTATTATTAACTGATGACCTCATTTATTTCTTATTTCAGGTGTTTGTTCTTATTAACAAAGATTATTAAATTAAATGGCATTTTGTTGTGCACTGATTTAGTTTCTGATGGCAGTGCACTTGGCAGGCGGGTGCACAGAATTTGCTTTGGGCCCCAGTTTGGCCAGGGGCCGCTCTGCTCACTGGTTCTAGTGTTGGAGGGCCGGGCTCCATCGAATTAAGAAAATAAGAGTCCATTTCCAGGGGTCTTTAACCTCTTTATGTCTTTAAAAAAATCCTACTCTGGTAAACATTGGAAACAGCAGAGTCTAGTCTAAAAATGTCAGTATTATTGATTTTGTTTGCTAATTAAAATAAAGCATTTCAAAATAAAAGCCCACAGGTTTCAGAGGGATATGTGTGTGTAAGGTACCCGTTTATATTCTTATAGTTTGACTCTGTTAACTAAAAAGGTTCCTTTGGTGAATTATTTCGTTCAACATGAGTGTGACAAATTTAAATTCATTCAGTTCAAACACAGAAAAATCTCTGTGCACAGTAAGAACAGAGCAAAACTACAGCAAATGAACACCTCCACCCCTCGCTTTCTCTGTATAAAAAGGATGCAACAGTTGAGACTTTATCAATAAGTTGGTCTAATTTTATTTTCCTTATTTTGTATTCGACTTAACCTTTGGATTTTTCTTTTTTATGTTTCTTCTTTTGCTTCTTTTATATATTCTGACTATTTTCGGGAGACACATGATGAGACCCCTGGGTTTGGTTTGGTCTTCCTAGCACATTTTCTTTTTACATTGCCATTTGTTTGTTATATAATTTTATTGCATGAAATTTGTGCCAATAAAAAAATATGTTTTCATTTTAAATCCCCCTGAAGCTGCAGAGCCCAGAAATCCTGAAGACCTGAGAGCTGCTGATCTGCCCTGAACGAGCTCCTTGTCTTCCTCCTTAAACTTCATCACACAGGAGAACGAGACAAAGCTCTGTTTGTTGCTGAGGTTTTAAACGGCTTACGCCTTTTTTTCAAACCGGCCTCGTTTTGTCCTGAAAGGTCGCAGCTCAGCAGCTCAGCCGCACAGGAATGTGAAAGCTTTTACAGCAGGCTCGGTGAGGTGAAGTGAGTGAAAAAAAAGAAAAGAAAAAAAAAAAGAAAAGGCAGACCCTCTGGACCACATCCACCAATTGTGCTCCCTGTTTTATTTTGATAGTTTCTATTGTGGGCCGAGCGGCGGCGGCGATGATGCTGATGGGAGCGAGCAGCCGGAGAAAACACCTCAGGCGCTGGACGAAGACAAAATCCACCGCTGGATTCACACACACACACACACACACACACACACTGTACAGACAGCATTGTGCTGAGCTGACACTTTGTGCAGAAGCTTCGCCCGGACAAGAGCAACACAGATGTTTCTCACGTGAACACAAAACTCTGCCGCTGATTACGTGCCATCATTCTGACTCAGTTTGGCCACGGAGAGGAAATTTCCAAAATTTCCATCATCAGAGGGAAGGTCGTGGAGTCACGTGAGCTGTCAGGTTTCATCCTCCAGCTCAGTGCTTCTCCAAAAAAAAAAAAAAAAAAAAACAGGGATAGAGAAAAACAGCCTATAAAAAGCGGTCCAGTCCAGCTCCATCAGTGTGAACCAACAACCTGATGCTGAGCAGATTCTCCTGTTTGTGTTTCTGCTACTTCTTCTTCTCTTCTTCCTCCTTGTTTCCAGCCTCAATCACTGATCTGCTTTCTGGATTTGTTTGGTCTCAGCGTGAACAAACGTCCTCGCTCCACGGCCACGGCAGCAGATTGAAACCACAAACACACACATCTGACACCTTCAGGAACCCAGAGGGAGAACTGAGGATAAAACACGCCTTATCAAACTCCCATGTACAGCTTTTATTTTAGCTATTTAGTTATAATAACCTATTTTAGGAATTATGCTTGACTGATATTTTTAAAATGTACATTTAGAAAATCTCACGTGCCCCCTGCAGTACTCAAATGTACCACTAGGAGAACAACTGCTCTCGATACCATGAATGTCAACACCAAATTTCAACTGTTTACAACCACTGCTACCACTGTACAATATTTTAGCCTGCCAGTGGCACTAGAGGGACCATACTGGATCTGTAAAAATTGTCTTGGATTTTTTTAAAATCTGGGTAAGTCAGAAAAAGGGGGATTTATCCCAAAATGTTGGGAATAATATGTGGAGTATTCCTTTAAATACAACAGAATGTTAACCAAAGTGCTGCACAACACCAGACAATTAAAAACATTAGAAGAAAATATGAGAAAATTAAGTCAGTTAATACCAAATACAATGATGTAATTCAAACTGTATCTGAACCAGAAAAGCCAGTGAGAAAAAAACATGTTGCCGCTTGAAAACTGGAGGTGAATTTGCCGGTGTGATCTGGGCCGGGAGGCTCCAACGTTTGTGACCCGAGCGAGCCAATAATAACAAAATAGATTTGGAGATTAAGGCCCTCTGCTGACCGACCGAGCAACCGACACGATGCCGGACGAGCCCCCAAATCCCAGCAGGGCAAAACATCAACCAGTGGGATGAGAGAATCCCACTTTGTTTCCAATCCAACGTTTTTCCAGAACTTTCTTGAATCAAGTGTCATTTAGAAACATTTGCAAAAGCCTTTAATCTGAAATTCGCTAATCACAATTGCCCAAAATAACCTGCACCAAGCGGGTAAACAGATGAATAATGCCGCACGAGCCCCCAAAATCCCAGCCGGGCAAAAATCCGCCAGCCGGGTGAACTAATCCCACTTAGTTCCCAGAACTTTCTTGAATCAAGTATCATTTGCAAACATTCACAAAAGCCTTTAATCTGAAATATGTTCATCACAATTGCTCAAAATGAACTGCAACGAGAGGGTAAACCAGGACTGTAGTGTTAGGCGGATGTGTAATTTAGGGCAGGCCGAGCCGCCTCGCCTTCAGGACGGCAGGAAAACTCCGGGACAAACGATTTCATTTAGTAATTGACTCCAGAGTCCGGCTGATTAAAGCTCTCCTTTTAAACGGGGAAGTCCGGCGACTCGTAGCAGAGACTTTAAAGGTGGCCGCTCAGGGTCCTGTAGTCTGGTTTATCTTGTCTTTAGGAACTGGAAGGAAACCCATTCACTATATAAATAATAAAAAAAAAATAATAATAATACTAAATAAAAAACAAGTGTATTTAAAAGGAAAACTACACTGGGTGCCTTTAATCTTGAAAATTTCCTGTGTAAACTGCCTGCTGTGCTTTAATGGAGAGAGACGAGACTGAACTCTGTAATCGCTGCTGTAATTTTTTTTTTTTTTTTCTGGGAGGTTTTCCTTTGTCGTTTCTTCTTCTGGGCGCCTGACTTCCCTCCTCCTGTTAGGAATAAATGGAGTAATAACACTGGAACCTCCAGAGGTAAATTGCATTTCACTCCAGTGTTTCTTCACTAAATCAGAAAATGATAAATGTTAAAAAAAAAAAAAAAAAAGAAATCATATGACCTTGTACATCTGTGTCTGGGGGAATCAGTTAATTCAGAAAATCTCATTATCCCGGGCCGAATGTGTTTCATTACGCACAGAAGTGACAGGGGTTTCCCGACATCACAGCGGCCCTGTTGTAGCATACCATTCTAGGCTGTCCATGTGATTTACGACAGTGTGTGACGTGACAGCCGAGAAGTGCGGCTACACAGGAAGTTGTTGTTGTTATGATTCCCGCGCCTGTGTGTGTGTGCTGCTGCGAATAAATGCTAAGTTAACATACAGCCGTTGTCCGTGGTTTCTGGACATAACATTGGCGACGATGGAGGGTTTTCCCTTTTCACCTCTACCTTCGTTCCTCGCTCTGCCTGGTGAGCCCCCGGTCCCGTGGCCCCGTTGGTATGAATCTTTTCAGACGTTTGTGACCGCTTGTGGACTTGACAGCGCAGAGACTAGCGACGCCCGGCTGCGGGCTGCGCTGATCCACAGCCTGGGCAGCGAGGGACAACGCATCTTCCGTACTCTCGGACCCGCAGCAAAATATGCAGACTGTGTTGCTTTATTAGCCAAACATTTCGCCCCTCCACAAAGTGTCATAGCCAGACGGATTGCCTTCCGCCAACGTCGACAGAGGCAGGGTGAGTCCGTCCACCATTATGTCACCGATCTCCGGTGTCTGGCGAGTCTCTGCAAGTTTGACACCTTGGAACAGGAGATGATTCGGGACCAGCTAGCCGAGCACACAACTAATCCCAAACTGCGCGAGAAACTGCTTATGTCACCAGACGACACGACACTCACCGCGGCTATCGAGATGGCTTTTCAGCTGGAGTCGGCGGCTCAGTTAACTTCACAGCTAGCAGCCTTGGACCCGCCTCCCTCGCACTCCACTCCACTGGCACAGACGGTAGCACCAGCTGCCCAGCTTCCTGACCCCGCTTCCCCTCACGACGGGCTGGAGGTTAATGTAGCGGGACGCCAAGACGCAACAGCAAGCAGGCTCTGTGGGAACTGTGGCTCTTCTTCTCACCTCACACGCGCACCCGTCTGCCCAGCTACGGGGCAGCGATGCCGGCGATGCGGTAAGCTTAATCACTTTTCAAAGGTGTGCCGCTCAACACCCGCCTCCACAAGATCCCAACACCGCTCGCCCCGCCCACAGAGCCCGACCACCATTCATTCCGTGGGCTCGAGTACCAAGCCATTTACATGGTGCACAGTGGAGCTGGATGGCGTGTGCTTACCTCTGCTACTGGACACGGCTGCCTCCCGGTCTCTTCTTAGTGAATCCACTGTCCGGCGGCTCTTCCCCAAACAGACAATCAAGGCGGACGCAGAGGAGCTGTATGGTTACGGACACACTAAAATCGGCATGGTGGGCACTGCCACTTTCTCCGTGCGCTATGGCTCGAGAGCACTTCCAGCTTTCACCTTCCAAGTGTCCCGCCACGGTGCCAATCTCCTGGGGTTTGACCTGTTCTGCGCCCTAGGCTTCTCCATCACAGATAACATGGGAGCCACTATCCTGACAGTGACTACATCCTGGCAGCAGCGCTGGCCATCACTCTTCACTGGGCTGGGCTGCCTCACCGCTTTCCACCATCAACCACTCATCGACCCTGCCGTGTCTGCTGTCATCCAGCCCCTCCGCCGCCTGCCCCTCGCCCTGCGCGATGGTGTCACGGACGAGCTACAGAAACTGCTGGACGCCGGAATCATCGAACGAGTCGATGCCTCACCTTGGATCTCTAATCTCGTGGTGGCAAAGAAGAAAACGGGCGGCCTGCGTCCCTGTGTTGACCTCAGGCAGGTGAACAAAGCAGTGGTCCCAGACAAATATCCGCTGCCCACTGTGGAAGAGCTATCCGCCAAGTTCCATGGCTCCACAGTTTTCTCCAAGCTTGACCTACGGCAGGGGTATTTGCAGGTTCCCCTACATCCGGACAGCCGCAACCTCACCGCCTTTGTATCCCACATGGGGGTCTTCCGCTACACCCGCATGCCCTTTGGCCTCAGCTCCGCCCCGAGTTGCTTCCAGAAGATTATGACCACCATTTTCGCTGGCATCCCCGGGGTGGTCACATATTTGGATGACATTGTGGTGCATGGTGCGACATCTTCTTTGCACGATGACCGTCTCACTAGGGTGCTGGACGTGCTTGCCCGCCACAACCTCACACTGAACGGGGAAAAGTGCATCTTCGCGGCGCCCGTCATCGAATTTGTGGGATTCCGCCTGACTGCTGATGGCCTGAGCCCGCTCCACTCGAACGTCGACGCCATCCTGCGCCTGCCTGAACCCTCTTGCCCAGCACAGCTGTCATCGTTCCTCGGAATGACGGCGTATTATCTGCGCTTCCTTCCCCACTATTCTGAGACCACTGCGCCGCTGCGCGCCCTCCTCAAACAGGACGCACCCTGGGCCTGGACCTCTGCGTGCTCCACCGCAGTCCAACAACTCAAGTCACAGCTCACCTCCCCTCCTGTACTCACCCATTTTGATCTACTGAGTCCCACTTTTGTGACCTGCGACGCCTCAAACACGGCAGTGGGCGCGGTCCTGTCTCAACTCCAGCACGGGGCCGAGCGCCCGGTGGCGTTCGCTTCGAGGTCACTTACCCTGGCTGAGCAGAAGTACTCGGTGGGGGAGAGGGAGGCGCTGGCCTGCGTCTGGGCATGTGAAAGGTGGCACATGTACCTGTATGGACGGCACTTCACACTACGGACAGACCACCAGGCCCTCACAGCTCTACTGGCCACAACTGGATCAGGACATCGGCCACTGCGCCTTTACCGGTGGTCAGAGAGGTTGCAGGCATATAATTTCACCACCCAGTTCACGCCTGGCAGAGACAACGTTGTGGCAGACCTACTCTCCAGAGCCACACCCAGCCCTGCACCAGACGCCACCCTGGACTCCTCAGAGCCGGAATTGGTTCTCATGCTGCACACACCCCTCCAGAAAGCTGTTTCTCTGCCAGAACTACATGCAGCATCCGAGCAGGACCCTGTGCTCGCCCAGGTCCGCACTTTCATCCGCGATGGCTGGCCGGCCAAAGTGCCAGCGGAGCTAGTGCCCTTCTACCGGGTCAGGAGCGACCTCTCCTGCTGGGATGATGTCTGCGTGGCGAGGGGGCTGTGCACGGTGATCCCAAGCACCCTGAGAGAACGCGTCCTGACCATGGTTCATGAAGGCCACCTGGGCATTGTGAAGGTCAAGCAACGCTGCAGGGGCCTGGTCTGGTGGCCAGGTATCGACAGAGACGTAGAGACGATGGTGAAGGACTGTGCAGCCTGCCTCACCAGCGGTAAGACTGGTCCTCCCCCGCCTCCGCCCTTGCAACCTGTACCATGGCCTCAGGTGCCCTGGACCCACATTCAGGTGGACATCTGTGGCGAACTCCACGGCACCCCGCAGCACCAGCGCTTCCTCCTTGTGGCCTATGACCTCCACTCCAAATGGCCCGAGGTGCTGCCCACTGGGTCCGTCACCACCAGGGTGGTTATCGACTTCCTCTCCTCCCTGTTCGCCCGCTGGGGGGTGCCCAACGCTATCACCACCGACAACGGGCCCCAGTTTGTCTCGGCCGACTTCGCCGCTTTCACAGAAGGGAGGGGGATAAAACACATCAGGACGGCCTTGTATCACCCACAGGCCAACGGCGGAGTAGAGAGGTATAACCAGACACTTAAGAACGGGCTCAGAGCACACATGGCGGAGGGCCTGTCGTTCTCATCGGCACTGCAGAGCACCCTACTCCATTACAGAGCGACGACGCACGCCACAACTGGCTGTTCTCCAGCTCTCCTGATGCTGGGGCGTGAGCTCCAGCTTCCCCTGGACCGTCTGCGCCCTCCAGTGGGAGACACTCAAGCAGAGGTGTCTTCCCCAGGTGACAGAGTGGCGGAACGGCAACGCAGCATGAAGCAGCGGTTTGACAGTAGGCACAAAGTGAAACGCCCTGCACTCGCAGTGTCTGATTGGGTCCGCATCCGTCGGCCCAGTCGACCCCACAAGCTACTTTCATTCTGGTCCACGCCACAGCAGATTACAGCGCAGCTGGGACCAGCCACCTTCTGCCTGGCTGATGGTTCACGTTGGCATGCCTGCCGCCTTAGGCGGGTGAGGCTGCCACCTGCCTCACACTCGGCAACTGTAGCTGATCACCACACAGTTGGGGACTGGGACTTTCCGGATTCACAGCCTGGGATCCTGGCTGGGAACCACCCTGAACCAGATGCACCGATCGAGGCTCCACAGCTGGTCGAGCCTCCGCAGCTTGATCCCCATCCTGTCCGGGCCCGTCAGAGGCCTTATTACCTCAGAGATTATGTTACAGACTTTTAGAGAAGTTTTAGCTTAGTGCATGGCCTGTCATGTGGCAGAATAACCCACAAGGCTATGCGGGTAAATCGGCAGTCTACCCGGTTTACTCAGTCAGGTTGGCTCTGTTTAGACCATAATATTGTTCTGTGCTCTAGTAAGTGTTAAGCCTTATTGCACCTGGTTCGGATGTTTGCACTGGGTTTGATGTTTTAAAAAAAGGGGGGGTGAATGTAGCATACCATTCTAGGCTGTCCATGTGATTTACGACAGTGTGTGACGTGACAACCGAGAAGTGCGGCTACACAGGAAGTTGTTGTTGTTATGATTCCCGCGCCTGTGTGTGTGTGCTGCTGCGAATAAATGCTAAGTTAACATACAGCCGTTGTCCGTGGTTTCTGGACATAACACCTGTGTGTGCGGCTTTTACACTTAATCCGTTTGAACAGCAACATTACCAGGAAATCAGAGAACTCAGGGGTCAAAGGTCGGTTTCCTGAAAGAAACAGGAGCAAATTCACCAACTAGCGCCTTCATACACAAACACACGCATGAGGCCATTTTGACCAAGTCGACCAGCAGGTGTGATAAACTGTCCAAACGATGAAGCGAACAGTCTGTTTGTGTTTAGAGCAGCTCGAGGAAAACGCTTCTCACTCCTCTGCAGAATCGAAAAGCACAAACGACGTGTTGTCAGGCGGAGAAAACGGCCGAGGAACACGGTAAATAAAAAAGTGTTTGTTTTTTTCTCCGTGCTCACGCCTGCAGCCTCAGCATGGTTTACAGAATTTCAACGTGACATTATGAATGAATGATGAAATTTTTAACATTGGTGTCTTTGCCAAACTGCATAAACAGAGACTGCATGCCAAAGTGACGTAATCAAAGAGCTGCTATCCCAAATATGATGTTATTGTATTATATAATATTAAAAGGAGGAAATAACCACGGATATTTCAGACGACTTTCTGATTTATTATTTTAAATCAATCAATTTGTAGCCGACTGACTGATGAAAAACTACATGAAAATAGCCCATAATGAGACGTGCAGCAAACACACAGCAGAAAGGTGGGACTTTTACCTCCCACAGGAAAATAAAAGAGCTGCTCTCTCCATCTTTCTGGAAAAAAAAAATCTAATTCCATGTCAACCTTTTGCTGTCCTGACAGCTGACTGCTCTCCTGCTGGGTTTCACTTTGCTGCCAGACACTTATCAATTTATCATGCAAACCTCTTATTTTGCTTATTGCAGTGCACGGTGCATGTGCACGAGACGTTTGGATTGACCTGATGTGTTTGATGTGAGCAGATTACAGAGCGACGAGCACGGAGGCTGGACAGCGTTTAGTTCAGTTTTGGTGTCACAATAAAAACGTTCCCTACAGAACCTTTACAGCACAGCAGGTTCTCTGCACGTCAGCTCGAGGTTCTCCTGCCTCACCGGCCAGCAGCCAAGCAAAGATCTGACACGACTACTGGGTCCCTGCCAGGACAACTGACACACACACACACACACACACAGGACACACACACTTCCCATGCCACGGTGCGCTCCTGCAGGCTCTTCCTCTCCGCCGGCCTCTGAGTTTGACGCAAACGTCTCTGCAGGTCAAACATCCCGTCAGAGGCTTCCTGTCCCGTCACTTCCTGTCCCGTCACTGCTCTGCCGAAAATAAAGGTTCTTAAAGGGTTCTTCAAAACGCTCTGTGGTTCTACAGAGAACCATCAGCAGCTGAAGACCCTCTTTATTTAGGGGCTGGTTCTCCACACACTCTCTGTGGTTCTTTAAAGTGCTAAAGGTTCTTCATGTTTATTGGAGTTATTTGGTGGCGGCAGCAGCTAACTATTCTTTTCCTTGTGGATTAATGTACAGATTATTTCCTCAGTGAATGGATTAATGCAACGGCGCAAATTTCCCTTAGACATTGGGGGGGACACATTTAGTGGGGGGTCAGGGGGTCCTCCCCCTAGAAATTTTGAGCATCTTACATTTAATTTCCTGCATTCTGGTGGATTTTTATGCACCAATTTACCATTTTTACACATCAGTTTACTAGGAAAATCTTATTTTTATAAATATCTATTATACATTTTATTGATATCTATCTATCTTTTATAAATATTGGGGGGGACTTGTCCCCTCTGACCCCCCCTAAATGTGCGCCCATGGATTAATGTACAGATTATTTCCTCAGTGAATGGATTAATGTACAGATTATTTCCTCAGTGAATGGATTAATGTCTCGCTCTATAAACCATCAGAAAACATTTTTAATAGCTCGTCTGGAACCCAGTGAAGGAACAAGGAACGTGGAGAACCGGTCAACAACATGTTCATGTTGGTTTTCAACCTGCACACAGTCATCTGATTTAAAACGCTCAGAGAGGCTTTTATTCTGAAAAATCACTTAAGAACCATTAAAAAAAGGTTCTTTACTGAACTAGTTGGCTCCACAAAGAACTTTATTAAAAACATTCTTTAAAGAACTATTTCTAGTTCCTAAACCATGTTTTGCCGGGTCTTTGAGGCTCTTTGGGGGTTCTTTAAAGAACCATCGACACAAATGGCTCTTCATTATACTATTGTAAACTTTTTCTCATAATTTCTACCATTTAGACTGAACATACTATGTTGAAACTGAACATGTTTCTAGCTTGTTGTTAAATGAGGCAGTAGCGTCGGGTCAGCTAGTATGCTAACTAGCTGGCAGGTTACAGCTTGCTAGCCTACACTCGTCTTACCTGGTGAAATATTTGGATTGTGGTCCAGGCTGAGTGTCTGTAACCATGGCGATACGGCCAACAGGTGTACTGATTGACTTTATCGTCCAGAATCATAAAATAACATCAAATAAATTGCAGCTTTGATTGACTTTTCAAGTGACTCTCAATCACTCCACTGGAGATGTTTTGGTTTGGATGTTTCTGTGAGCAGTCGGCCAATCAGCAGCCAGCAAACTCAGCTGATTCCACCTGGAACCTGGATCCACTTCAAGGACGGCTGGGAGTTCCTGCTATCCAGTCTGAGAGCCATAAACCCAGCCGTTTGCTTTACATAAGAGACTCCGCGACCAAGGAAACACTGAGAGGGCGAGGTCACGGCGTGCGCACGCGCGCACACACACACACACACACACACACTCGCTATCGCTCTCGCTCATTCCCAGCCCTGCTATTACACAACATTTGGAGGGGCTGGAGCCAGAGGAAGAGGGTGGAAAACAATGACGACAGGAGTCAGAAACGAGGAGAGACCCATGCCAAAAAAAGAAAAGGGAGAGAGAGAGAGAGAGAGAGAGAGAGAGAGAGAGAGAGAGAGAGAGAGAGAGAGAGAGAGAGAGAGAGAGAGAGAAGCTGCTGTTTTGGAGGGAAAAAGGTTGCAGGGAAGGGAAAGAAAGAGGGAAAAAACTAATTTGGAAAAATCAGTTGGAACACGGCGCGTCTGCCTGACTCATTCAAACACGCCGACATGGTTTTCATTTGTCCAGGAGGTTCCATGAACGCATCGTCTTGCTTCACATTTGTAAAATTAACACACACATTTGCACTTTATTTGCATGTCCAGTGGTGGAAACAGAACTTAAAAACCGGCTACGAACGCAAGTAAAAGTTCTGTCACTTTAATATTCCACTTCAGAGGAGTGAAACTAGATTCCCTGAAATGGAAAAATGAGAAATGACAAAATAGAGGAGACAGACAAAGTGAAGGAAGATTTTTCTCCTCTTCATGGTTTTGTTTTCTGCTCTGAAAAGACAAAACTGCAGCAAAGGAAAAATCACAAAGTGCAGGAAAAAAAGTCTTTCTCCATTGCAGAGTAGATGTTGATTAGTTTGTTCCACGCTTTGTGGTTAACACACACACACACACACACACACACACATATACATACAAACACTGTGGTTATGGATTATTTATGCTGCATCGATGCACTGGTGCGTCTACCGAACCCTCAGCCGTCTGCATGTCAGATGCACAAACACGATGATGGATTGCAAGAGGCAGTGAACTTCCCACGAGTCAGAGTCTGAGCTGCCTCTTCAGCTAAAAACAAATTATCTCCCCCCGCAGGCCATTTATTTAACAGGCCCTGCAACTAATGAATATTTTCACTGTTGATTAATCTCGATTTTTTTTCCCTTTCATTAATGGGTTTGTCATTGTAACGTCTGAAAAGTCTTCAAAAGTCTTCCTCAGTCTGAACAGCGGCTAACGTTAGGATGTGGGGGCGTGACTTCGGCTGATTTTCACCTCGTGTAGTTCCATGTGTTTTTTCTTGTATTTGTTTGCAACGATGGTGAAGCCAAAGGCAACTTTCCACAGTGGCAGACAATAAAGTCTCATCTTATTATCTTCATGGTTTGAGGATGCTGTTGGAAGGCTCTTACCTGCAGGGAACATTTCTGCTGTTCCTGCGCTGGACCTGCTACAGATTCCTGCTGCTGCTTCCCCAGCAGCAAAACAACCTTCATGGTTTCTGTGGTGTCAGTGATGACTGCAGGGGTCATCAGTGACGTGAATCTCAACACCATCTGCCGTGCCTGCTAGTCTGTACACTGAAAGTCACCCGACGTCTCTTTGATGAAGACATGGACTGACCAGTTTCGGAACCGATCTGGCCTGGTTCCAGATCCGGATCCAAGGTTTCCGGCGATGCTGCAGGTCGGTTGAAAAACCATCCGAGCCAATTACCAGCGCTTAACCAGGTAGAGCTGAGTCGAGGTCACCTGGACTGTTTGTGGATTCTTGAAGATGTTTCTCTTCTCAGTCAAGAAGCTTCTTCAGCTCTGACAGACTGGAGGAGAGTCGCAGGTGTTCGACCTGTTGGGGACATTATCCAGGATGACTTGGACCTACACAAATTTCCTCTACACAGGTGGCATGCCTACTCAGCATCGCCACGCATCGTAGTTCTGTGTCGACTCAAACTGCCGACGGATCCAGGTGGAGACATCGGAAGAACACCAGAGTCAGACTGAAGATGGAAATGCAGAGGAACGAGTTCACGGTTCAGTCTCGATACCAGTCAAGAAGCCAGCAGCTAATGTGATGATGATGATTTAGCCTCTGGGGGACGACGGACGGTTTTTCAGATTTTGGGCCAGAAACCGTTTCCATTCCTACACAAGTCGAAGCTCTCTCCACACGGTGCACAAACACCAGTACTTCATGTCGGTGTTTGAGGTCCAGACGACATTTCTGCTCCCAACACGCTGACTGCTGACCTTCATGAAACCATGAAACCACTCAGAACACAATGGAAACACAAATCAAACGTTCGCAGAGACTATTATGAATTATTATTATGAATTGACTGATAATATTACTCTGCAGATTCTGTGTCTCATGGAAGGTCTCCATAGGATCAATCATTTCCACATTGGCCATTGATCGTCTATGTAAGCAGCCAGGAAGTGTTTGTGCAGCTGTCAATCATCATGAGTGGCCACGCCCATCAACCGTCCAAATCTGGGAAGCAGCGTCAAACACACACCCCTGTGGACACGGACCATCAGTCACTCGGGAATATTTGCGGAGTGTATTTTGGAAACAGCGACATGGAAACTGCTCAGCTCCAGCGGCATTCTGGGAGAAATTTCAGTGACGAGCAGCTGCAGATTAAAGCCGTGTCCCAGTTCAGGCTCTGCATCCTTCGAAGTCGGCATTTGAAGGCCAGTTAGGTCACAACACTGCGCGAAGGCCTGTCCCAATTCATCCGAAGTCGAAGGATCCTTCAAAGTCGTACTCCTTTCCAGCCGTTGGTAGCCAATTCGGAGGATGCACCGCGACTATCCTTCTCCCGTATCCCAAGATGCTTTGCGTGCTGCTGCTCAGTCTAAAAAAGTGAAGTGAAATGGCGACGGCGGCATCTAGTATATGTAAGTATTCAGATTTCACATTATAAAATTTTCGGTTTTTACTCATTTGAACATCCAACGCCATACATGTTAAACCCAAACCCCTTTCTTTACTGTTCTGTCTGTCTTGACGGAAAGAAACGTTATCTGTCTGTCTCTGGAGTTTGTTGTCATGGGAACGGCGGTTACCTGACCAGGAAATACTCCGAAGGCTAGACCGTCCCATTTGGTTGACGGGGAGGACGCTTCGTCGAAGGACGCAGACCCTGAATTGGGACACAGCTTAAATCTATCAGAGCCGCCGAGTCAGAGGAAGTAATGAGGCTGATGAGGCGCACGGTGAGCTGGTACACCAACCGATGTGCCTGCCGGGTTAGGTTAGGGTTAGGGTTAGGGTTCGATTTTAGATGTTAGCACCCGATTCTTTTGTTGAATGCCCAAGTACAGACCGGAGTCAATCTTCAGCTCTCAGATATAATATTTATTATGGTCACATATAAAGCAAGGCAGCGCTGGTCTCAGTGTGACAGAGCTCCCGCAGGATCTCAGTCAGAAAGAGCCTCGATATCAGGAAATGATACACATTTATGTTCTTGGGCTTGTGCCTGCCCCGTACATAGGTTGGACTTAACCGCAACCGAGAATACCGTATTTCACCAATTAACTCTATTGCACTGTTAGGGTTAGTTTGAAATGGGTGCAGACCCCAGGCGTTTATAAGAACCAGGCGGCTATTTGCGGCCGGGCGATTAATTGGTGAAATAAATTGGCCAGTTACCCGGACATGGACAGGCCAACCACTGTCCACGCCTTGTTCACGGAATGTGTGATGCTGTGTGTGTGTGTTGACTGGGCGTGTATCTAATGCAACAGACCTAAATAACAAGATAGAGAAAATATGTCTGGCTCCTGCTTTATCTACCCTCTGCTAGCAGTCAAGCTGTTCTGAATAGTACAAGAAACATCGAACTCTAACATACCTTGGATAATACAAGAGACATGAACTATAAGGCCAATTATTACAGTGACTCCTCCTCAGATTACGCTAATCTGACCTACAGCCGGCTCTTGATGCCACGGCCAACCAGAGAACCCATCCAGCCGCGTGTCGGACCGCTTCGGAGAAACGTTCCCACCGAGGTTTCCATGTCAGACGCCTGTTTGTCTTCCTCTGTAAACTCAACATGTTTCCATATTTGTGTCCTGGAACCAGTTTGTAAACCAGTTTCGTCGACCTGGGATCCAGTTCAGACCGTTTAATTTCCCTCCTCTCTGATCGCTTCCCATCAGACGCCGGCTTTATTTTTCAGACGGGTCGAGGGGCTCACGGATGAAAACAAGACATGGGAAACAGGATCACTGGGAATGTTTTTTTTTTTTTTTTTTTTCCAGCGTGAACAAATCCACTTCGGGTGGGAAAGATGTTCCAGGATCAGCTCAGAGGATCCACATCGGATTCTGGGGGAAATTTAAAACAGCAGGAAGGAATCGAGCTCAAGCAACCCGGGAAGGAAACCCGATCACAGAGAGCAGGAGTATTAAAATTGTCTTAAAAACACGCAGTTTGAGCGGAATGGCCCTTTATCAGAAAGAACGACGAGAAAAAAAGAGGAACTGGATGAAACAAACAGATGATCTGGATCTGAGCTGCTCTGCGGTGTTTTATGACGCCGCAGAGGGAATCGAACCGCTAACCTCCACCGACACACACACACACACACACACACACACTCTGAACATTTACACTCATGAGTAATGTACACACATGTTCACAATTAACATGCAAGTTCACATGTATGAGAGCGAACTCTGGGAGGGCGACCGAGGGGTTTTACCATGATGTGGGAATGAGAGAGAGAGAGAGAGAGAGAGAGAGCGAGAGAGAGAGAGAGAGAGAGAGAGAGAGAGAGAGAGAGAGAGAGTCAGTAATGGAAAGCAGCTGTTGTGCAGAGGGAAACACACTTCCTTGTTCTTCCTGGTTCTGGGTGGATCGTGAAGTCGAAGGTTGGCCTGGGATCAGCAGTGATGTAACACACACACACACACACACACACACACACACACACACACACACAGCACTGTAACTGTAACCCCGTCCTGTAAAACTCTGGGGGTTTTGCAGGATTTCTGTTGTCGTTTTTCTGTCTCTGCATGAAATTTCCTCGCTGCTGCTGCTTCATAACAGAAACACACACACACACACACACACACACACACACACACACACACACACACTGCAAGTCTGCACACGTGTGGGTTCAGTCCTTCAAACACAGCAGAGAGCCCACGATGCCTCTGTGCTGCTGCTGCATTTTAAGTCTCTCTCTGCACCGACACTGAGGCTCATTGTGTTTTTTTTGTTTTTTCTGTACATCAGGACTTTGGCCGCCGCCGCTGCTGCAGGCGTCCCACACGAGCGAGGAGGAGGATGAGGCGGAGCTCCGACGTGAGCGGGACGTTTCCCCTCCGTCTCCACGGCGGCAGATAAGATGGGATCTGAGCGCAGACCATAATGGCAGCGCTGGTTTCCAGGGAGCTGTGTGGTCGCTCTGCTGCGGTGCCGCCGAGCCGTTTTCCACCGCCGTCAGTAAAATACCCCCCCACCAACCCCCCCTCCCACCCCCCACCCCAACCCACCTCACCCAAACCCTTCTGCACCCCCACCCCGCTCCCCAAACCCCCACTCGGCCCGGCGGTGCAGACAGACTCCTGAAATTACAGCTGTGGGCACCAAACAAACCTCATTATGCTGAGCTGCTGCCCCGGGCCTCCTCCTCCCCCTCCTCCTCCTCCTCCTCCTCCTCCTCCTCCTCCTCCCCCTCCTCCCCCTCCTCGGTGAGGGACGCCGAGCCCAGACGTGAGGCCGTGCTCCATGTTTTTACTTATTCAGCGGCATGATTGCTCTATTATTATTGAGAGACTCGCCGCTCATTCAGAGGCGGCTGCAGAGTCACAGCCTCGATCCTCAATCTGAAACTGGTGCGCTGCCTTCGCTTCCTCCAGGATTTATGTCCACCGGTCGGCTCTGCACAGCTAAATCCTGCTGTTCAAAGCCACTTAGACGCTCTGAAAATCTGCATTTTCAAGTTGACTGGAATAAAAGGGAACTCTTTTACAGGTCAGACCAGCAGTCGGCTGTGTGAGGTTTCAGAGGGCTAAACAAACCGTTCATGATTCAGCTGTTTTTAACCCCATGAAGCCTGAACTATGAAAGAATTGGCAGAAAATTCAATTTTTTTTTAAAAAATTGAACCCTTTATTTAGTCCTATAACAAAATATCTATAAAAAATCAAAAATCAAAAAATAAGTTATTACACGACCTTTCTGGTGTATGATATATGATATGTACTTGAAGTGCCAGTGGTCCAGGGTGAACAGGGGAAGTGTTCAAAGGTATACAACAGGATTTTGGTCAAGTATTGATTAAACTGAAAACGAAAAACGGAATTGAAAATGTGTATCATATATGATACGAATGGCTTTATAGGGTTAAGATAGAGTTCTCAAATTCTGCCCGAACCCGACCCTACCCAACAGTTTCGGGTAGGGTCGGGACTAAAATGGATGTGAATTGGTCGGGTAGGGTCGGGCTTCGGGTTCTGGTTCTGTGACGCTGCCTTTCGCCAAATATTACATTTGAGCCACCGGCGCTGCTAAATAATGGCGAATTTGGCGAACTTTTTTTTTTTTTTTTTTTTTTTTAAATTTGTTTTATATGTTTTATGTACTGTATTTTATGTTTTTATGTGTTTTATGTCTTCTTTTTATGTCTTTTTTTGTCTTTTATGTTTTTATCTTACTGTACAGCACTTTGGACCTCTGTGGTTATTTTAAAGCGCTTTATAAATAAAGTTGGATTGGATTGGATTGGATCTTTTTTTTTTTCCTCTACTTTCTTTCTTTTTTTTTTCAGGCTTTATCGGGCTGTCGGGCCTAAAGTTTGGCTCATTAGTAGGGCAGGGTAGGGTGGGACCTCGGGCTGGCCCGGTATGGCCCGGGGAGGGTAGGGTCTTAATGATCAGGCCCGATGAGAAAAGCCGGCCTGGGACGTCCCGGCGGCTCGCAGTGTAAAGGCTGCACCACAGCCTGGGTCCGAATCCGGCTCAGACCCTTTGCTGCACGACCTCTGCCCCACTTCTCCCATTGATCTCCAATGGGACTGTGGACTAAATCAGAAATGGCAGCCAAACAGCAGCACAACCGAGGGCCACAGGGAGAAAACCAAATGACGGGTGTGATATTCAGAGTGAAATTTGCAGATGATATTATATTTGCAGTTACTGTGAGCCTGTTAAATGACACTGAAACGTCCCATGGTCCTGTTTTAAATGATTTTTTTTTTTTAGATTGGTGCAGGGAAGCCTTTTTAGAGCTAAATGTCACAAAAAGCAAGGACATGCAACCTCCCTGCCCCTGGAAACACAGCAGTCAGTGGAGGAATTATTGAAACTGTGGACTCCTACAAGTACCTTCATGTCATTATCGATGACAAACTGACTTTTGAAAAGAACACGAACATGCTGATTAAGAAAAGCCAGCAGCGTCTGCTCTGTCTGAGGACGTCAGCCGAGGTCCAGGCTGACAGATCTCTCATGACGATGTTTTATAAATCTTTTATTAATGAGCCTGTTTTCACCTTTTCATGTATTTGTTGGTTTGCGTCCCTCACTCGGAAACAGAAAATCTCATTAGCATCATCTTCAGTTCCCATTTTATTCAAGTATGCACTTTTTTAAATTATTGACTTATTTACTACTAATTTGATGTGACTGTCTGCCTTGTGTGGTTCACTCTGTTGTTGTCATTGTGGTTGTTGTTGTTGTGCTGTTTTTTATTTTTTATTTTTTTTTACTGCTACTATGGCAGAATCAATTACCCCTCGAGGACAAATAAAGGTCTTTAACTCGAAATCCAAAAATACCGTTTCCTACTTCTATTTAAAAACTAATTCACAAAAAAGACATAAATACATAAAATGTGCAAAGAAAAATCTCATTTCTCTGCTTCGTGTCGCAGGTGGACGACACTGACCGGCTCATATTTCTGATATTTCGCTGATGAAATGAAAACAAAATGTGGCTTTACGTGTTAAATTCTGTGTCCTGGCTGCTGCTCCTGTTGGCCCGAGTCTCCGCTCAGCTGAGGCCACGGCTGCTTCCACACCGGCCGGGAAAAAAAACAAAACACACACACACACACACACACACACACACACACACACACAAGACAAGAAAAAAAAACAACACCCAAAAAAAAAAACAAAAAAAAACAGGCGGTTTTGCCCAGAACAGTGTTGGCCTTGTGTGAATGTGTGTGTGAGTGTGTGTGAGTGTGTGTGTGTGTGTGTGTGTGTGTGTGTGTGTGTGTGTGTGTGTATGGAGGTCCACCCAGCCCTTCCTCTCCCTCTCTCTTCTAAAACACACCCACATGTGTTTCAGCTCGCCAGGCACCAGGAAAACACGCAGCAGTTTGTTTTGGTGACGCTGCTGCAGCCGAGCACCTGAACGCCTCACACACACACACACACACACACACACACACACACACACAGGGTCAGTCTTCAGCTGTGCGGCAGCTGGAAGAAACCCGGCACACAAACGTCTGTTTTTGAGCTGAAGGCAAAAAGCCGACGACACAAACTGAAGAAAAACAAACAAAAACAAAAACAAGGCAACAAACAATAAAAGCCACAGAAAAATAAAATGCTAAGAAAAAAAAAAGCAGGTCTTATAAGTTTGTTTTTTGTTAGTCTTCATGTCTCTGGTGCTTTTTGTGCCAACATGGCTCGTCAGTGTGATGCCTCTGTTGTCAGACGGCCCCTGAACGCACCACCAGGCCTGAGAACACAACAGTGCTGCTGCTTTCAGGAAAACTCATGTGGAGGACTTTATTCCTCTGATGGAAAACTGGAGTGAAGAAAGTGTGAAGGCTCTGAAAGTTCATGTTCATATCGGAGTGGAATGAATGGAAACCAGCAGCTTCTAACAGCCAGCATGACGTTAGGAAAAGTTTATATTTATTATTGGATCATTTTATTATAATTTTATAATAATATTATAATTTTATAGTTTTATAGGTACTCTATTTATTGTTTTTTTTTTTATCTGTATTTGTTTCATTGTTATTTTATTGATTGTTTCTATACATTATATTTTACATTTTATTTTATTGTTTTTATATTTTATTCATTATCTTTTTCTTGAATTTTTAAATTTTTTTATTATTACTATTATTTTTATGTTTTATTGTTTTACATCTTTTCTTCACTCTCTTGTCTGATACTTATTTTTTAATTCTTGATCTTTTATTTATTTATTTATTTATTTATTTATTTATTTTTAACGAGCCATATTTCATGAGTGTGCATCGGTCTCCTGGTCCTTTACTTATTTTATGTTTATTTGTCAGTCAACATGTAAAGCACTTTGAATGTCATGCGTTTGTTTGAAAGGTGCTATATAAATACAATTTAATTGATTGATTGATTGATAATGTTTACGTCAGGAGAAGGGTTGGGGTTCTGAAACGCTAGCTAGCTATTATTACTGAGCGTTCATTATTTTCAGCGAGCTAACGTTAGCTACCCAGGAACAAACCCGGCTCCCAGGTGGGCTGAGTTAACGTCGTGCTGACTGACCCTGCAGCCTCCCAGCATGCACCACGTCGCTGCCGCCACGCCGTCACACGGTGTCGTTACACGACAGGACCACTAGAGGTCGCCGAGCTTTAAAACAGAGCTACGGGTCGGACAGTTTCATGAGGAGCGAACAGCTGCAGCCTCGATGGACCAGGATGCAGACGGACTTTGGTTCTCACCCTCTCTCTGTGGCAGTGCTAAAGCATTCTGGGAAATGTAGGAAATAATAAAAAAAAAAAAAAAAAATTCAAACACTTCAGGCTGATGTAACAGTGTTTAAGTATTTGAGTGGATTTTTCCTTTAATTCTTGCTCTTAAATCCCACCTGCCTCCCCTCGCTGCTTTACACCTCGCCTCACTGCAAAAAGTCAAAATCTTACCGAGATTATTTGTCTTATTTCAAGTCAAAATGTCTCATTACACTTAAAATAAGACATGATCAGCTCAGAAGTAACTTGTTTTTAGACAATTTTCACTTGTTTCAAGTGAAAATTCACTTGAAACAAGTGAAAATTTGCTTGTTTCATTGGCAAAATTTGCCAGTGGAAAAAGTGAAAATTCACTTAAAATAAGTGAAAATTAGCTAGAAACAAGAAACAAATTTTGCCAATGAAACAAGCAAATTTTCACTTGAAACAAGAGACAATTGTCTAAAAACAAGTGACTTCTGAGGTGATCATGTCTTATTTTAAGAGTAATGAGATATTTTGACTTGGAATAAGACATTTTTGACTTGAAATAAGACAAATAATCTCGGTAAGATTTTGAGTTTTTGCAGTGCGGTCTCTCCCAGCTGCTCTTCTCCTCCGTTACAGGATCGCTTTCCGTTTGCTGACCTTTGACCTCTGACCTCCGTCACCGCCGTTACATCCTGCAACGCTTCTGATCTGAGAACTGTGGCATAATCCCACCGCTGTAATCCTGACAGACGGCAGAGCGAGCCTTAGGCAGCCGTTTAACCTCCTGACCGTTTTCAGTCAGACAGTGAAACTCCATCAAGGCCAAACTGTGATCCAATTAGCGCCGAGCGGCCGGAGGCGACGTCGCCGCCGCGCTCTGATGGAGTCCTGCTCCGCCGCGGCTCGGCCTCGCCTCGCCTCGCCCCGCCTCGCCCCGGGCCGGCGGCTTACAGAAAGAACAACAGCGGCTGAGCCTATCGCATTTTTCCGTGGCGTAACGAGGCGCTGGCTCGCACGAGACCGCGGCGATTAATTAGGCAGAAAATCCAGCGCACATTCCAGCCGGCAGCCGAAACACTGAGGCCCTTCTTCTGCCGCGAGCCGCAAACACACCGAGGCCCCTCCAGCAAAAACAAACCGCCTGCACACTTTTTTTTTTTTTTCTCTCTTTGCCTTTGGCCTCCAGTCGAACAGCGTCTGCAGAGAGTTTTGAGGACGGAGGCAGGCAGCACGGAGCAGGTGAGCCGTTTTCACCTGCCTCCCTCCGACTCTCTGCATTTTTTCAAGACGACTTTGACTGTTGAACAGCTAAAGAAAGACATGACCGAAGACGAAAAATATACTGACAGAGACATTTGGAGATAAAAGTACATCAAAAGTTCACTAAGGAGCTGAAAGAGGAAAAAACTGAACCTAAAACACCTTTTAGCCAAACATTCAGTTAATCCAGTGTTTTTATCTCCTTACAAATGTATGTATTTATTCCACTGTGCATCACTGGTCTCTATTCTAATTGTCTTTTATGATATGATATGCATTTTTTAAGCAGTTTTGTATGAAAGGTGCAACATGCATGAAGTTTGATTTGATTTGAAATAGCTGAGAAATTAAAAGAGCGAGAGAGAGGGGTGTGTTTTGCTGTTTTCTTTCTCTGCTTTTTTGTTAATCTGCACCTTTTTTGGGGGTGTGTTCTTATTTCTAAAGGTACCTGGAGTGATAATCCCAGCAGGCTGTTACGAGGTGAAAAACGTCTCACCTCCAAAATGTCAAATCCGAGTTAAGAACGGAGAAAAAAAAACTTTCTTCCTAAAACACAGAACATTTCCACGTTCTGACTCCAGAGAAGGGAGAGGATTTTCTCAGCCCACAGCGACGTATAAAATCCTCCGCCTCCTCCTCCACTTGAGGTGAGATTATAATCTCGCCGGCCGGCCACCTCGTACCTTTTTCACATCATCACCGCCCTTTATTTCTTCAGTCTGTTTCACTCTGCTGGTCCAGAAACACAGCTGCACTCATTTCAATGTTGTTTTTATTCACAGGCGAGTGACTGGAGCTGAACACACACACACACACACACACACACACACACGCACACATGCAAAAAAAAAAAAAAAAAAAAAAATCTCTAAGTCTTCAAGTCTCATGTTGAGTCTTGAAATCTTGTTTTTCTTCAGACATGGTAAAAAAAAAAAAAAAAAAGTCTAAATGTGTTGAAAGGAGGCAGATCAGCCACTGGGCTCAAGAAACCTCTGGGAGCAGATTAGCATCAGAAACAAGTGGGATTATCATCCCACTGGTGGATTATTTGACCTTGTTACCTTGAATACAGACGCTACTGAAAAACAAACAAACAAAAAAAAAAACGACAAGTCGGATCCGGCTGTAAAATGAATCTTTCTCTTTGGGTTTTGGTGCACCGGCAGGCTGTCATCATCATTAAAGGGACAGTTCACCCAAAAATCACAGCCATCCTGGGAAAGGAGAACTTTGGATGTCGTGTTCACACCCCGCCACGACAGAGCAGCAAACCCACAGCGGGACGTCCCGGTCGGGAGGCTCGTTAACACATAGCAGAGGCTCGTTAGCGCTCCTCGTTAAACTGCTGGAGGACAGACGGGACGCAGCGCCGGGATGCAGCACCGGGACGCAGCGCCGGGACGCAGCGCCGGGACGCAGCGCCGGGACGCAGCGCCGGGACGCAGCGCCTCCACCTCTAAACAAGCTGCTGCTGCTGATGATACATCCTTCACATCAGCACACTAACTACTGATCATCTGTGTCTCCAGGGAGGGACGGAGCTGAGCTGCAGGGAACACACAACTGATCAGTCCAACGACAGAAACATTGATCAAATATAAATCAAATCAAATATCAAATCTAATCAAATATAAATGGGACGGATGATTTCAGCCTTTTATCAAGTAGAAACACCAAACATCTGATTCCAGCTTCACTGAGACGCTCAGACTGTGACCCTTTTCTCTCTCCATGTTTTTATGAAATTAATAAATTAATACTTTGGGTTATTTTGGCTGCTGGTCCGACTGAGGAAGACGTATGGAGACTATGGCTTTATGTTTCACACTCTGTACGCTGAAGGACTCCTCATCCGCCCTGAGGTAAGACAGGACACAGTGAGACACGGTGTGTTGCAGCTCAGCCGTCGGTGTTTTCCTTTACAGTCGACAGGAGCCGTCTGACGTCACCTGTCTGTCTGACCTTCCCTTTCAGTAAAAATGTCCCGATGAGACTCACAACAGCGACGGGGGTTTACCTGCTGTGAGTGCAGATTTTGGTGGAAAAACCTGGAAATTCCTCGGAAAAAAAGGCGATGCAGCTGCAGTAAAGAATGGGAACGTGTTTATTCATGGGTGAAACCGGTGGAGGGCGATTCACAGCGAGCGTGTCGTGAACTTTTCAGAGATATTTCTCCATTGAAACCTAAAGAAGACCGCCAAACAGACGAGGCAACAGCAGCTGAGATAACCAACATTTCCCACACAGTGCAGCACTCACAGCTTTTTCATTTTTTCAGACTCAGAGACTGCAAAAAAAAAAAAAAAATCTCCAGTGGACGTTCAAAAGCAGCGGCCTCTGTGCAGACCTGCTGAAGTTAAACAGACCGATGGTGCAAGATGACAAGAATGATCACACGCCATCTTTTCCTGTGGTCTCATGCTCTGTGCAACCAAATCAAATTGTTGTTATTCATATTTATAAGCCTGGTCTCAATACAGATGTTTATTTTTGGGTTAGATGGACATTGTTTAAAAATCTACACTATGTCTCAGCGTTGCGGTGACGTGTCCCACACAAACACACAAACACACTCCTTGTCCCACATGTCAGAGCATCTGGTCACCCGAACCACAAACGCTTTAACAAGACACCGTGAAGCATGCAGGTGGGCCTGCAGCTCACCTGGCCTGGAGCTCACCTGGCCCTGCAGCTCACCTGGCCTGCACCCCGGCCTGCAGCTCACCTGGCCTGCACCCCGGCCTGCAGCTCACCTGGCCTGCACCCCGGCCTGCAGCTCACCCGGCCTGCAGCTCACCTGGCCTGCACCCCGGCCTGCACCCCGGCCTGCAGCTCACCTGGCCTGCACCCCGGCCTGCAGCTCACCTGGCCTGCACCCCGGCCTGCAGCTCACCTGGTCTGCACCCCGGCCTGCACCCCGGCCTGCAGCTCACCTGGCCTGCACCCCGGCCTGCACCCCGGCCTGCAGCTCACCTGGCCTGCACCCTGGCCCGGCCCCACGGGCGTCTGGCCTCATTTCCATGCAATAACTATTGCCTTGCATGTTACCTGCTGAACCGCAGCACTTCCCAACACAAACACACAGGCAGCAGTGTGTGCTCTGTGTGTGTGTGTGTGTGTGTGTGTGTGTGTGCTGGGCGGTTCGGCTTATAATCTTACAAGAAAAACAATCAGCCGGGCAGAGCAGGAAGCTCTGAGCCAGACAGGTGAAAAATGGTTTGTAGGGGAGAAAAAAAAAGTGCAGGCTTCTTTTATTTACAGCTTTTCCTGTTTGAAATTCCTTCATCAGTGGAGAAAATGAAAAATGTTTGCGCTGCGAGGCCAGGCTGACTCGTTATTTCTCCGAGTGTGAACCGCTCTCCTCCTCTGGCTGCCAGGGCAGGAAACTACCGCTGGTCCTCATCTGGGGCGGCGGCCAGATCCCCCAAATCCACCAGATACTCTCCTTCTCCTGCAGCCACAAAGGCAGGTAGAACACAGATCTGCTGCAGTGTGTGTGTGTGTGTGTGTGTGTGTGTGTGTGTGTGTGTGTGTGTGTGTGTCGATCCATTCAGGAACATTCTCAGTAAAAGTGAACCGTGTGATGAGGTTGGTTTGTTCTAGATGTGTCTGAGCTGTCCTCTGTTGTCAGCTCGTCTCTTTAAGACACACACACACACACACACACACACACACAGCAGCAGCAGCATCTTCTGTCTCTGTTTCTGACTTCCATCCATCCGTGAAAACAGTATTTCGGGGTAATTTCAATGTTCAAGACGATATGAAAAAAAGACAAAACTGTGTTTCCCGCAGAATGACAAACCTTCATCTGTGTGTTATTATTATTATTATTATTATTATTTCACCATCTTCGTTCCAGTTAACCCCTTCAGACCCTGCATCCATTGGAATGGACATGACATATTTCTGTCTCTAAACCAATAAATACCGGGTAATTGAATGATGTCAGTAATGCTGGTTACTGGTTGGATCCTGATTATCCAATCATAGTCATGTTATGACTCTGAGCTCTGAGAGAGGGACAGACATCGGACAAGACAAGCATGGCTGAGCGACTGCAGAGAGGGAGGAGTCAGTGCCCATTTTCAATCAAAAATATAAATTTATGTTCATGATGGCCAAACAAATTTTCCATCAGCATAATTGTAGCTGTTACAAGTGATAATATTTTAAGTAATTTTGAACATACATCATATGGTTAATTTACGGGATTTTTTCAAAGTCTGATGTCCATTGCAATAGACATGAAAAAATACTATTAAAAACATGAGTTAGCAAAAATGTGTTTTTTCCACTTTGTTTTTATGTTGGAGAGGAGTCAGAATCAGTTAATTTATTTATTTATTTATTTATTTTTTTGCCCAGCAGAAAAAATGCGGGTCTGAAGGGGTTAATCTTCATTCCAGTTAATCTTAAGTTAGTGTTTTAATCTATTTTAAAACACCAAAAACACTCTCCTCTCCTGCCCCTCCAACCCAAAAACAACTCACACCCAGAATTTCTTTAAGCCACGACTCCATTTTCACAACAGCCAGGTGAGCAGCCAGGTGAGCAGCCAGGTGAGCAGCCAGGTGAGCAGCCAGATGAGCAGCCAGGTGAGCAGCCAGGTGGGCAGCCAGGTGAGCAGCCAGGTGAGCAGCCAGGTGAGCAGCCAGGTGAGCAGCCAGGTGAGCAGCCAGGTGAGCAGCCAGGTGAGGTGCAGGTGAGCTGTGTTTGTTGTTGTTAAGTGTACAGTTTCCTTTGTCCAATAATCTGTCACAGCGAGGCGTTTAAGCTGCCATAAAGGAAACGGATTTTGATCCCAGCTCTACTAAAAACATGTTTCAGACTCTGTGTGTGTGTGTGTGTGTGTGTGTGTGTGTGTGTGTGTGTGTGTGTGTGTGTGTGTGTGTGTGTGTCTGGGCAAACCGAGGAGGTGCTGCTTCTGTGCTGATGGTGAGCTCAAAGGGCCGGGGGGGGGTGATGTGAAGCTAACGGTGCTGATGGGTTCAGCAGTCTCTGGGCAGGTGTTACCAAGGTGTTTCCTGCTGTGTGTGTTGCCATGGTGACAGGCGCTGTGGGCTGTCACCTTGTCATCAGGCTGCTGTACCGCTGATGTCACGATATGTGCAAATGAATAGCGGTGTAATCATGAACGATGTGACGGCCGGCAGCAGGTGAAAGCCCAGGTGTGGATCAGATTGACCTCAGTGTGTCAAACTGAAGGCCCGCGGGCCAGGTAAGGGCCACGGCAGAATGAGATCCCGCATGCAAGACGACTTTTGATCTTGTATTAAAACCAGTTCAGCTCCATCTCGCCCACAGCACCACACTACAAGCCCCAGCATGCACTGCACCATACGTTTCCTCTCACCAAACACACCCCACACACACACCAAACACCCCACCGAGCCAGTCAGCTGATCCAGACGATCCAAACACACACACACCGCTCAGACGGACAGAAGAAGAAGAGAAGTGCTGCAAGCGAATGCAAAATTTATTGTGACGTCATGAAAGAAAATCTGGCCGTGACCCTTAGGGGGCGCCGTAGATTCGCAATGATTCAATCAGGCTGCAGAGAACAGCCTTTGAGAAACTGAAAGACTTTGACGGCGTCACCTGATTGGCTGACGGAGACCGGAGGCTTCCAGCTGATTCATAACAGATCTGCCCTGTATGAGCAACGCATTCAGTGTGTGTGTGTGTGTGTGTGTGTGTGTGTGTGTGTGTGTGTGTGTGTGTGTTTTGAAGTGTTTCCAGGCTCTGCAGGACTCCACTTGGCCTTTTACGTCTGATCTCGGCCACACACACACACACACACACACACACACACACACACACCACAACAAAGACACAACAGGGGCCTGTAGGGACTGTGTGTGTGTGTGTGTGTGTTTCCTAACAGAGAGAGCAGAGCAGCTGTTGGATTTCATGCTCGTTTCCTCGGTGTGTAAATCAGTGACACAACAAGTGCAGCTGGAATATTTTCACTTCACAGATTAAATAGTTTGAAGAAAATCCACAATCCAGAATAAAATCCTCTCTCTCTCTCCTAAATCTCTGGGATGGCCCTTTAAGGCGGTGGTCCTCAAACTTTTTCATGTCAAGGACCCCTAAACCAGGGGCCCCCATAAGAGAATATTTTGTTAAAAATGTACAAAATTATTCAAAAATGTTCAAATATTTTCCAAGATTTTTCCCACATAGCCGCTATACAAACTTGCATATCTGCTATTTTTTGAACAGCTGAAGCATAAAATGGAGTTAAAGTGTTAAAACCATGGACCCCCATCACTCTGACAGTGTACAAATGGACCCGTAATGGACCTGTCAGGAACTATCAATCATTTTGCTGGGGACCCCTTGGAACCCCCTCAAGGACCCCTGGGGGTCCCCGGACCGCACTTTGAGAAGCGCTAGTTTGATTTTTATTTCTACAAATTCAGTTCAGTCCTGGCAGCAAAACTGATCACAGCATCACAACTTGTTATGAACACGGACTCTGCTCCGCGTGTGGACGCAGAGGTTACGTAAGAGCTCACTGCTGACACACACACACACACACACACACACACACACTGCAAACCCTGTAATAACATCACAGAGACACACACACCATCAAGTTCAACAAACTAACAGACCATAAGCCCATGTGGCAAGATCATAGACATACCCCAAAAAGATGAAACGAAAAAAAGTAGAAATGAACACTATAAAGCCTCTTTGGAAATATTATAGGAATATTATAGGAATATCATAGGAAATAAAAAGCACCAAGTGTCAGCGGAGCCGCGGCTGAATCAGCGTGACGGGAATCTCCCAGATCAAATCACAGGAATCACATTCAGACACGAGCTGTGATGAGATGTTCGGATGAGCAGGATCATCACCGACCTGCTGCAACCTCAGACTGCGACAGGCGGATTACAGGAGGATTACAGGAATATTATAGGAATATTACAGGAATATTAAAGCGTTTTTCCATCGTTCTGTGAGGGTGAGAGGCTTTGAAGCTGCGGGATGTCGAGCACACAGGCAGGAAAACAGCTGGGAAAACCAGTTTAACTCGAGTAAGTTGACAAATTTACATGAAGAAGAAAAGAAAAGCCGAACACAAACTGACTCACCGACAAGAAGAAGAAGAAGAAGAAGAAGAAGAAGAGGAGGAGGAGGAAGAAGAAGATCCTCCGTTTCTGCGTTAAAACTTTTCCCGTCCAGGATGAGTCTCCCTCCTGAGCCAGTCTCAACGTGTGTGTGTGTGTGTGTGTGTGTGTGTGTGACAGCAGGAGGGCGGGGTCGTTCAGCTGGAAGCAGGAGGAGGTGCGTTTATTCTAGCGGGCCGCACCTCAGGACGGGGGGCGGAGCGGACGAGGAAACATCATCTGTAAGAAAAAAAAAAAAAGTAAATAAAAAAGTAAACAAACAAAAAAGAATCAATTAAACATCATCAACAACAATAAAGGTAAAAATTCAGAAGAAGAACAAGAAGATAAATAAATACACAAATATTTAAACAAACAAACAAAAATAACAATAATAGCAACATATATTTCAGGGGAAAAACACAGCTGGAGATGAATACAAAACAATTTAAAATAATTGAAGCAATAAATAAATAAATACACAACAACAATAATACAGAAAAAAAAAACACCCTCACTTGGAGATAAAAAAATATAATAATTTAAATAATTTAAACAAGAAGAAATGAAATAATACAATTGTTAATAATACAATTATACAATTATTATTATTATAAGTAGTAGTATTTAGAAAATTAATAATCATTTAGAGAAAAGAAAAAGAACCTGGCACTTGGATATTTCTGACAAATAAAATAAGTGAATTTTTTTTTATTTTTTAAATTTTTTATTTTAAAATGGAGAAAATCAGGGAAAAATATTCAGAAAAAAAAACATCACAGGAAAAAAGAAGAAGTGGGGGAGAAAGAGAAAGAGAGAAAGAGCTCCAGGTTCAGATTTCTACTTTATTCTCCCTCAAGCAAAAAAACAAACAAACAAACAAACAAAAAAAAACGCAGCGCCATAACATTTCGCTTGAAGCTGAAAGCACCAGAGAGGAAGACAAAGTGACAGTGTGTGTGTGTGTGTGTGTGTGTGTGTGTATCTCATTTAGCGTCTGGAAGCCTCAGAGGATTGACGAGCGTAGTGACGAACACGCTGAGCCGCCGGCGGGGCCTTGACCAGCACCGCTTCAGAGCAGCAAACTGGGAGAAATGGACTGAGGCTCGGGGACGGGGGGTCAAGAAAAGGCTTCCTGTTTGTTCTCCTGCATCCAATCAGACATTCAGACAGGCAGCAGGAAGTGTGGTTCAAAGGCTGGGAGCAGACTGAGGGTTCCCCCGGCGGGACAGGCTGCGGGGGCCAGGAGGAGCCTCCCCTCAGGACGCCTCCTCTGATGCATAACACATGAGATCCAGAGGTCTGATCTGTATGAAGCTCAAGGCCTTAAAACAAATCTCTCCTTAAAACAGCGACTTCACATTGTCTCAGGCGGCTTCTCTCTGCAAATCTGCATCACACTTAAAGGTGCACTGCGTAAAACTGAGGCTCTACTGGAGTGAGGCACTTTTTAGAGTCAGCTGACAAAGAAGTGGATTAAACACACACACACACTATACGAACTAAAGCACTGGGCCACAGCTCTTCATCAGTGACTTCAGGTGTTTGATTCAGTCCCGTCCCCACAGGTGTGTAACCTCCAGCAGCAGCCCTGCAGTCTGCCTTTCCCAACATCAGTGACAGAACGTCTGGTTCTAAAGAGCTCACTGAGTTCAGGTGCTGCTGGAATAGTGATGGAACAGGAAGCCACCGCTGCAACAAGTCAGCTGCTCAACTTTCTTCCCTCCTAGATATTCCACCATCAGCTGGAAGTGGGATTATTGCAGATATTCCACCATCAGCTGGAAGTGGGATTATTGCAGATATTCCACCATCAGCTGGAAGTGGGATTATTGCAGATATTCCACCATCAGCTGGAAGTGGGATTATTGCAAAGTGGAAGCGTTTAGGAGCGACAGCGACTCGGCCACCAGGGGGCGGCACCACGTAAAGTCACAGAGCGGGGTCGCCGAGCGCCGAGGCTCATAATGCGTAAAAGAGTCCGCAGTACCTGCAGAGCTCCAAACCTCCTCTGGCATCAACATCAGCACAGAAATATTTAAATCTTCAATCAGGCGCCTCCATGTGGCGGTCTGATGGACGAGTCTGGGTTTGGGGACCTCCAGGAGAACGTTCCCTGCCTCCAGGAGAACGTTCCCTGCCTGAGCGCATGGTGCAGTTTGCTGGAGGAGGGGTCACGCTGTGGGCTGGTGTTTCTGGGCTCGGCCTCGGCCCCTCAGCTCCACTGAAGGGAAATCTGAACGCTTCAGCTCACCGACACATTTTGGACAATTCTCTGCTTCCAGCTCTGTGGGACCAGTTTGGGGAAGGAAGGCCCTTTCCTGTCCCAGCATGATTGAGCCCCAGTGCACAGAGCAGCTCCATAAAGGCGTGGCCGGCTGAGTTTGGGGTGGACTGTGGTTTCACCACAGGAGATCCATGCCAGTAAAATCCACTGTCACATAACTAAATATTCTATAGTGTCGATGCAGAGGGATTCTCGTGTCCGTGTGAATTCTCCTTCACGTCTTTCCGTGACCTCATGCCGTTTTCCAGGACTTGCAGGACAGTAGGTGTGGATCCTGGTTTCATTTAGGACCGTCCCAGCGTTTAGGGACACATGAGGTCTTATACATGACTTTGTAATGATAATGTCTCCCTGAGGGTCAGTTTCTCTGAGCAGCGGGTGAAAAGGGGGCGTTCATAATTTTGTAAGCGTTACCTCTTCATTCATGCTGCAGTCAAGGTCAAGGTTTCTTTATTAATGCCCAAGGGTCCCAAGGAAATTTGGCATTCAAATGCAAAACACAATGAGTGCAAGAACACCTGAGGGAATAAAGAAAACATCCCACAGAGGACAACACGTATAAGTGACCCCCCCCTCCTCTCAGTGGCTTCAAAACAGCCTCAAAGTAAGTATCACTGATATTTACCATCCAGCCATCCGCCAGCCACCTGGGTTTATCAGAGCAAGGCCTTCTGGCAGAGTCAGCTTCACCTTTTCCTGTGAGAAGCTCAGAGAGGTTTAGTTTAGTGGAGACGTCACATTTTGGTGAAGAGACTCAAATGAAAAGGACAGAATAGATTCTTCCTCTTATTATCATTTCTATTACCTTGAAAATGACTATACACCTTTATCTATGTTCCCTTTCCTCCTGCTCTTTTTTCTCTCTCTCCATCTCTCTTTCACTCTCTCTTTCTCTTTCTCTACTCAGCCAGTCGGTGAAGATGGACACCCACCCAGAGTGGGTTTTTCTCCCTGTTGAAAGGGTTTATTCCTCCCCTCTGAGGTGAACTGAAATGAACTGAGCAGATTCTATGAAAGCAGGATAAAAGCAGGATCATTGGCCGTCTCTCCGCTGTCGTGCCTCCGCGAGCGAGGGCCGTCGGCTCGGCCTCCAGCTGCCAGAACAAAAACAAATTCCTGTTTCCACCGCGGTGCCCATCGCCCTGCAGCCCCGTCCCGTCCAGTCCGGTCCCGTCCACGCAGCCGGCAGGAAGCGAGGGGTTAAAGTCTGCAACCCGGCACCGACTAACTCATGCAGAACTATGAACCACAGGATTTATTTCCTTTGGACGCCACTTTGTGTGTTGTGTGCTTTAGCTGCCTTGTACTGAGTGTCAGTTTTTTCAGGTTTTTCACTTTTTGGCGACCCTGTCCTGTTGTATGTTGGATCTCCAAACGCTGCCAGCTCTCTCACTACTCTCTCTCTCACCGCTGATTTGACGTTGGACGTTGTCCTCTGTCCAGACGGCGAGCAGAGCCCTGATGTCCTCGTTTGAGCAGCACTGACCCTTGTCCTCCATTTTTATTTTCTCTGTTATGTTTCTGCCTCAAAGCGAGCTGCTGTGCTGAATATCTGCACTGATCAGCTGCACTGTTGCCCCGCCCACACCCAGGTAAGGCCCGCCCACAGTCCGGTAAGCCCAGCCCACCAACCTTAGCTCCACCTCAGAGCTAGGTTAGTCCTGCCTGGCCCACAGGGATTCTCTGGATCATCAGCAGCTGGAAACTGGGCGGGACAGTCCCACCAAGGACCAGCAGAGCCCGTGGAGACCGTGGAGACCCAGCTGACCTCAGCAGCACCGGCATGCTGTGTTTGGAGCCGCCGCAGAAAGCTGGCTGTTGTGGTTTTACATATTTACTGAGGTAAGAGGGGCGCTGCTGGCTGCCTCACAACTTCTCCTCAAATGTTGTCCTCTGAGAAGGCCTCCTCATGGCTCTTTATGAGCAGAGCACATCCTCTGAGAAAACCTGTGTTTGCCACCTGCAGAGTCTGCACAGAGGTACGTGCCTTCTCACGCCAAGTTCCCCTGTGATACGCACCGATCTTTGTGTAGATTTTCGCTCAGTGTCATTTTTATGCGAACTCGCCCTTTACTCATGCGGCCCCTGGTGGCTTCAGTAAGTGGTCTCATTTTGTGGAGCTGAATAACAGAGAAGGGAGAAATAATGCAGGGAAAGAAAGTGTGAGGGCTTTTAGAAACACGAAGAGGAAAATCAGAGACAAAGTGAGCCAACAAACAGCAGCACCGGTGGAAAAAAGCATTTAGAGTGAAGGACTGAGCCTTTCCAGCAGTATGGAGGCTGTTAGTTTGTGGTGATTCCTGCATTTTACTTTGATCCACACACAGGACCGCTGCCATCACGATGAAACCCAAGTCGACACGACAACCTGAAAAAAACCAAAGAAAACTCCGAGATGGCCTTCCAGGAAAACTGTTTACTGGCTTTCCTTGCGTGGCAGATCCTGGACTGCAGCCCGGTGCCCCGAGGCGAGCACGAGGACCACGAGCTGCTGCTCATGTTGTTGTTGTGTCCTTGTTTTGGCTCGGACCTCGACGAGCCTCGGTGGTTTGGCGTGAAGGAAAACCGCAGGCGTGGTGGGAAACATGAGCTGCGCTGAGCGAGCGAGGCTTTACGTCAGAGTGTGACAGCGGACTGGCCGCTCAGCGCTGCACCGCCGAGGAACAAAGACCGTGTTCAGCTTTTGGTTTTGGAGCGTTTGGTGTTGTGCCGGTGAAAAAAAAGGCTGGAAAAAGTCCTCAAAACCTTCATTTTAGCAAAGCACCGACACCATAATGGAACAATCCTCCCTTCAAAGTAAAAGTCCTGCATTCCTTCATGTTCCCTCAGTAAAGGAACAGCAGTAGTCTCAGTAAAAAGTAGATGAGTGTACTGTGAAAAGTAAAAATAGAGTTAAATTCTTGATGCATTCACCTTTAAGAGGTATTTTAATGTTGAAGCTCTAACTGCTCCATACAACATGCAGCACACCTGATGTTCTGCATGGAGGAGCTTCTTCTGCAGAGGAACTAGAACCTGCAGCCGTCGGATAAATTCAGAGCAGGAAAATCAGCAAGTCTCACTGAATGGAAACAGTCGAGTCAAGCGGCAGGAACTCAGAGGAAACTGTTTCTCAGCACCGTCAGCCATGTTTGTGTGTGTGACGGGGAACAAGCTTTCAAACTGGTGTTATATGTACTTAAATGAATATTGCATGGTGATTGGATGGAAATGATCTCTGATGTGGAGGCTTTTTGGAGTAAAAAAACCAAAACCAAAAAACATCAAAAATACACATTTTTGTCTGTGTGTGTGTGTGTGCTTTTTGCCTTTATTTGCCTTTAGACAGAGAGAGAGAGGACAGATTAGGTGAGGCATTGATGTTCTTTCAGGCCTCCAAACCACCAGAGGGCCTTAACTGTGACACTGAACCTTTTCCTAACCGTAACCTAACCTTAACCATGACAATGAACCTTTTCCTAACCTTAACTATGACAATGAAGAACGTTTTCTTCACCTTAACCATGACAATGAACCTTTTCTTCACTTTAACCATGACGATGAACCTTTTCTTCACCTTAACCATGACGATGAACCTTTTCTTCACCTTAACCATGACGATGAACCTTTTCTTCACTTTAACCATGACGATGAACCTTTTCTTCACTTTAACCATGACGATGAACCTTTTCTTCACTTTAACCATGACGATGAACCTTTTCCTAACCGTAACCTAACCTTAACCATGACGATGAACCTTTTCCTAACCTTAACTATGACAATGAAGAACGTTTTCTTCACCTTAACCATGACGATGAACCTTTTCTTCACTTTAACCATGACGATGAACCTTTTCTTCACCTTAACCATGATGATGAACCTTTTCTTCACTTTAACCATGACAATAAACCTTTTCTTCACCTTAACCATGACGATGAACCTTTTCCTAACCTTAACTATGACAATGAAGAACGTTTTCTTCACCTTAACCATAATGATGAACCTTTTCTTTACCTTAACCATGACGATGAACCTTTTCTTCACCTTAACCATGATGATAAACCTCTTCCTAACCTTAACCATGCCAACGAACCTTGTCCTAACCGTAACCTAACCTTAAGCATGACGATGAACCTTTTCCTCACCTTAACCATGATGATAAACCTCTTCCTAACCTTAACCATGGTAACAAACCTTTTCCTAACCTTAACCATGACGACAAACCTTTTAATCTTAACATGACGATGAAGAACCTTTTCTTCACCTTAACCATGATGACAAACCTTTTCCTAACCTTAACCTAACCTTAACCACGACGATGAACCTTTTATTCACCTTAACCATGATGACAAACCTTTCCTAAACTTTCCCTAAACTTTAGCAAGGCAAACAAGCTTAGCTTAGCAGCATGAATGTTACCCATCAGGTGATGTCGAGGCTCCACCACTTTGACTTGTTCCTGCTTTAGAAACGTATCGGCTGGTTTGTAGAAACATAAAACAGCAACATTTTATTCTGGCAACTGGGTTGTTTCATTTTAGCTAATTCTGACTTGATTTTTGTTACTTTTGTTGACTAGCCATTATGATTTTAATGTTTCAAAGAATTTTATTTATTCAAAATCTGGAGATCTGTGATTTATTTCTAAAGTCACAAGCAGTTAGTGATTTGTTAGCATTGTTTTAAAAACTGCAGTCATCTTATCTTCAAGCTTTTAGGAACAAAAACAAAATGACATGGTGAGTTCCTCAGGGCCCTGAAACAGGCAGATACGGCCCTGGTCTCCGTCAGCCCCGCCCACTGAGCCTCTGGGACGTCCCGAAAGAGGAAGTGTGTGTGGTGTCAGTCTGTTGTCGTCTTCCTCCCTGCACACAGGACCGTCTTTATGATGAGTTCGTGTTCAGACGAAACAGGAGGAAAAACCACAGAGGATTTTTTTAAAATTTAAAACACATGAACACGTCGTCCCAGTGGCTCACAAACCTCAGCGTCCCGGTCTCTTGTCCCATATCATCACCTCCTTCCTCCTGAACACTTCCTGTGTCTCTTCACCGTGAAACTGCCCAGCACAAAGAGAAAATAGATCTGCAATTTTTAATAATTATATATATTTATAGTGTTGTATTTTTTTTTTATTTATTTATTTTTTTATATTTTGCAAATTTTAGGGAAAATTGTTTAACCTGTTTTAATGCAATGTTTGTGTACATTTTTTTAAAAAAGTTTTTTAGTTATTTTTATTTTTAGTTATTTATTTGTTTTTTCTAAACTTCTGTTAATTTGCTAATTTGTTAATTGCCTTTTTCACCATATTTTGCAAAAGTATATATTTTTTTCATTTTCTGGATTTTTTAAAAGCTTTTTTCATGCAAATTGTAAGCATTTTTAATGCTTTATAATTATTTATTTATCTAATTATTTATTTCTTTATTGATTTTACTAAAGTTTTGGAAATTTTTGCTGATGTATTAATCATCTTTTTTCTGCTATGTTTTTGAGAGTAATCGAGTGAATTTGCTTAAGGGGTTAAATTGAAAACTGAGAAAGAAGAAATGTTTAAATGATCCCTTATCATTTTTCTGCGTTGTCACACTTTCTGGTGAATTAAATGGCAGTGACAGTGAACTGAGGACCCTGGAAGCTCCTCGTGGACCCCTGGGTGTCCCCGGGCCACACTTTGAAAACCGGTGCTCTAATGAAAGCCATCAGGAGGGAAATGAGACCAGAGGGACGGCTGGTTTGGTGGAAACGAGGGAGATTTGACGTTAAACTTGTGTGGAGTCTCTCTCTCTCTCCCTCGGGGCTCGGGGCGATCAGCAGAGCCTGGATCTCCTCGCTGTTTGAGTCTCATTGAGATCGGCCGCCGTCCGGCCTCCTTTGTGCTCCTGCAACAAAAGGGAGTCGACAGATGGCGGGACGTCCTCTGCTGGCTCGGCCTGCGCTCCCTGTCTGCCTGCCTCCTTCACAAAGAGAAGAAAAGAGCAAAGAAAAGAGAAAGTTTCTGGAGGAGTGTTATGAATTCATCTGCATCTGTTTTTGACACTTTCTTCACGGCCGCTGCAGATGGAGCGTGCGATGAGGGACCGGCAGATGTACGCTCACATGCTTTTGTTCTTGTTCTTGTTTTTTTTTTTTTTTTTTTTTTACACACTTTTAGTTTATTAGGCTTTAAGAAATAATAAGAATGATTTGATTGGTGTTTCTCTCCACTCTCTCCCTATGTGATGTACAGCTCTGTGTAGATCTGATTCAGAGGTGTTGGATTTCCTGCTTTAGCAATCCCCTCAAACACACACTCAAACTTCTTCTTCAGGTTAGATCTGAGTTCATGTTGGCACCCTGCCAGAGTTCCTGAATGAAAAAACAAATAAAATCAAAAGTCGATGTTGAATAAAATGAGATGTGAAAATGTCCTGGTGTCTATTGGCCCAGTACAAAAAGACAAAAATATCACAGTCATGATATTTATTAGGTATGCGATAAGGTGTAACCACCGCCTCCAAGACCTGCAACAACAATAACAACAACACACACACACACACACACACACACACAGGACCACAGGGGGAAACACTGGAGCCATCACAGCCTGTAATGCCTTAGCTTCAGGGGTTTCCCATGCCCCCGGCTAAGATCACTAAGATTTACCCCGATGATCTAACGACACTGCTTAACAACACTTCCCAGCCTGTTTTTGTTAAGTAGGTTAAGATTGCCGAACCAACAAGTCACCGCAAATGGTAGGTAGGTAGATACTTTATTCATCCCGCAGGAAAACAAATGTGAGAATAGACTCAACAAATGACGAATAGAACATTTTCATGTGTGAGCTCTCAGTATGAAAAGTCCTCAACTTCCTTAAATAAAACAATCTCTGGTTGACCTTTTTACAAATTCTGTCTGTATTGGCCTCAAACGTCAACTTGTTATCCAGAATAGCTCCCAGATACTTATACTGGCTGACTGTCTCTACTGGTGAACCCGTTATAATAGTATGTGGCATGGTAGGTGGATTCCTACGAAAATCAAACTGCATGTCTTTGGTCTTAGCGACATAAAGCTGCCGGAATGACTCCTTGCACCATCTGATAAAATTGTCCAAGACAGGACCATGACCCATCTCATGGTCCTGTAGGAGACTGAGGATCACTGAATCGTCAACATGTTTTATTATATATATATATATATATATATATATATATATATATATATATATATGTATACAGTACAGGCCAAAAGTTTGGACACACCTTCTCATTCAATGCGTTTTCTTTATTTTCATGACTATTTACATTGTAGATTCTAACTGAAGGCATCAAAACTATGAATGAACACATGTTGAGTTATGTACTTAACAAAAAAAGGTGAAATAACTGAAAACATGTTTTATATTCTAGTTTCTTCAAAATAGCCACCCTTCGCTCTGATTACTGCTTTGCACACTCTTGGCATTCTCTCCATGAGCTTCAAGAGGTAGTCACCTGAAATGGTTTTCCAACAGTCTTGAAGGAGTTCCCAGAGGTGTTTAGCACTTGTTGGCCCCTTTGCCTTCACTCTGCGGTCCAGCTCACCCCAAACCATCTGGATTGGGTTCAGGTCCGGTGACTGTGGAGGCCAGGTCATCTGCCGCAGCACTCCATCACTCTCCTTCTTGGTCAAATAGCCCTTACACAGCCTGGAGGTGTGTTTGGGCTCATTGTCCTGTTGAAAAATAAATGATGGTCCAACTAAACGCAAACCGGATGGGATGGCATGTCGCTGCAGGATGCTGTGGTAGCCATGCTGGTTCAGTGTGCCTTCAATTTTGAATAAATCCCCAACAGTGTCACCAGCAAAACACCCCCACACCATCACACCTCCTCCTCCATGCTTCACAGTGGGAACCAGGCATGTGGAATCCATCCGTTCACCTTTTCTGCGTCTCACAAAGACACGGCGGTTGGAACCAAAGATCTCAAATTTGGACTCATCAGACCAAAGCACAGATTTCCACTGGTCTAATGTCCATTCCTTGTGTTTCTTGGCCCAAACAAATCTCTTCTGCTTGTTGCCTCTCCTTAGCTGTGGTTTCCTAGCAGCTATTTGACCATGAAGGCCTGATTGGCGCAGTCTCCTCTTAACAGTTGTTCTAGAGATGGGTCTGCTGCTAGAACTGTGTGTGGCATTTATCTGGTCTCTGATCTGAGCTGCTGTTAACTTGCGATTTCTGAGGCTGGTGACTCGGATGAACTTGTCCTCAGAAGCAGAGGTGACTCTTGGTCTTCCTTTCCTGGGTCGGTCCTCATGTGTGCCAGTTTCGTTGTAGTGCTTGATGGTTTTTGCGACTCCACTTGGGGACACATTTCAAGTTTTTGCAATTTTCCGGACTGACTGACCTTCATTTCTTAAAGTAATGATGGCCACTCGTTTTTCTTTAGTTAGCTGATTGCAGGGTTTCTGCAGGTTTCATCTGATAAAATTTAAGACTTTTTAAGACCTTTTTAAGACCATTATGAATGAAATTTAATACCTATGTCACAACATAAAAAACATAAATAATGCAGAGTCACAAAATTACTTTATTAACATCTCAGGAGGTGAAAATGGACTGCATGAACAACAGTAACTTAACGACTGATTGACTGTACAATTGGCTCTGTGTGTGTGTGTGTGCGCGCGCGCACTACATATATCTCAGCTCCTCTCCTTTGCAGGGCTTAAAGTGAAAAATGTTCCTGAGCCTGAAACCTGAAATATTATTATTATTATTGTTATTTGTTTTAAAAATGTAAATTACTTATCAAACAGACCTAACAATTCAATTACCAGTGAATGAGCAGGAGTATGCATGTGATAACATAGATTGAATATGAAAAATAAGCCGAAGTGATACCTCTTCTCTGAATAGACAAGCTAAACTGTCAGTGTGTTGCTGTTAGCCAGTAAAAACAGAGTAGAGTGGCAACTCTTCACTTTGTTTCACAATCTATGTCAGTGCGCTGCTGTAGCCTGGAAAGTTTCTCTGCCTTTTGAACTCGTACGGTACCGGTGCAGCTGTTGTAATGTTTTTCTTGGTGGTGCAGGTGCAGTGAAACGACTGGAGGGGTTGTGCCACCCAGATTTTCTTCCCTCCATGTAATTTTCTCCAGCCATACGTTCATATCCCATACAAAAACAGCATTTCATTCAAATTATGTCAAAATCTGCGATAAAAATAGATTCCGTTTTATTTGGCAAATTCCACGATTCCGTGTTTGCGGAAATTATAGGGCCCTAGTTAAGTTAACGCTTAACTAGCGCGCCGAAAAGTTGACGCTTTTGCATCCCTGTAAGTTGCTCAATATTCTTCAGATTTGTACTCATTGACCCATCTATATTATATCAGTCTATATTAATAGAATAGGCTCTGGTCGTGAGTAACAGTGGCAGTAGTGCTTTAAACGCCCGTGTGGGCGTCCATTTGACTTGGACTGGGACCGGAGGAGTGCAAACACATTCCTCTTCGCCGCTGGTGGTCGACTCAGGCTGTCGCGCCGTGCGTTTAAAAAACGCCGATATTTTTGCCTATTTTTCAGGCGGCTGGAGCCGGTGCGACATGAATTATATCACTTACGTGGGTACAGGTGTGATTCTCCTCTGATCTCCTCTCTCTGTCTTCATATAGATGAGTGCGGGTACAGAAACGCGACGTTAAATTATTTCTGTTGTGATTTTCGTTATTTTTTACTTTGAAAATTAATTTAGCGTGTCAGGGGTCGGGCGCTGCGCCCCGCCAATAGATTGATAGCGGAAACACTGAATGTATTTTGCTTCCATCTCTCTGCCCTATTCCACTCTACTTCAACGATGTTTAGCTCTACCGGACGGTAGACTGCTGCATCCACCTGTTGCCCAACTCGCACACGGCATGCTGTTCTTAGACCCTCCCCACTCAGCTGTTATTGGCCAACTGAGTTTGATAACACTATACTATTGGTGGATCTACCCATGTGCTTTGCTGAAAATCGGAAGACTATTCGTTAAACGCTAACTTATGCCAAATTGTTGCCACAAAAAAAAAAAAAAGTCCTTCAAGCAGGAAATGAATTGTTTCGGGAGCTATTTGCGGTAGCTTTACAAATTTATGAAAATTAAGACCTGTTTAAAATTATTTAAGACGTAAATTCAGTGATTTAAGTCTTTTTAAGGCCTTAAAATTTGATTTTCTAATTTAAGACTTTTTTTAGACTTTTTAAGACCCCGCGGAAACCCTGTGATTGGTTCTTGCCATAATATGAATTTTAACAGTTGTCCAATAGGGCTGTCGGCTGTGTAGTAACCTGACTTCTGCACAACACAACTGATGGTCCCAACCCCATTGATTAAGCAAGAAATTCCACTAATTAACCCTGATAAGGCACACCTGTGAAGTGAAAACCATTTCAGGTGACTACCTCTTGAAGCTCATGGAGAGAATGCCAAGAATGTGCAAAGCAGTAATCAGAGCAAAGGGTGGCTATTTTGAAGAAACTAGAATATAAAACATGTTTTCAGTTATTTCACCTTTTTTTGTTAAGTACATAACTCAACATGTGTTCATTCATAGTTTTGATTCCTTCAGTGAGAATCTACAATGTAAATAGTCATGAAAATAAAGAAAACGCATTGAATGAGAAGGTGTGTCCAAACTTTTGGCCTGTACTGTATATATATATATATATATATATATATATATATTCATGACTGAAACATATTTTCATTGTTATGTTTTTACTTTTATTTTTGCGAGGTCAGGCGGCACAGTGGCTGAGGTAAGGCCCTGCTCAAGTGGAGTGCAGAAATCAATAAATAAATCAAGAAATCAAAAAAAAAAAAATTCATTAACTCATTATTGATTTTCAAGTTTGTTTGTTTAACTTTGTGTGTGTGTGTGTGTGTGTGTGTGTGTGTGTGTGTGTGTGTGTGTGTGTGTGTGTGTTTCTCTACACAGGAGGTGACTTTCCCTCCTCAAATCTCACACAGAGACCCTGAGGAGACGTATGACCAGATCCTGAACCCCGGGTACAGAGGCTCAGTGAAGGTGTTGTTGAAGGTGTGGAGGTGGATCAGTGTGTCAGAGGAGACGCTGTAGAAGGACAGAGAGCCAGCAGGCCAGTCCAGATACACTGCCACTCTGTTAGAGGAGGGGGAGGCAGGGATGTTTGTTCTCATGTTATTGTGCCACACAGAGAAACCATCATCATAGCAGAGCAGACTCCAGGACTTGTCGTTGTATCCAAGAACACAGTCAGCACTGTCTCCTCTCCTGCTGATTCCTCTGTAAGCCACTGCTACAGAAATTGTTCCTCTCCTCTCCACCTCCCAGTAGCAGCGACCAGTCAGACCATCTCTACACAGGATCTGTTTCCAGTCCTCAAACCTCTCTGGGTGATCAGGATATGGCTGCTCCTCTCTCACCCGTGTCACCTTCCTGTTGTCCTCAGACAGGACGAGTTCTCTGTTTGCTGTGTTTGTGTCCAGTTTGAGTTCACAGGAATCTGATGGAGAGAACGAGACAGAATACAGCAGCATGTTTATATCTGAGTGACCTGCTGTGTTCATTATCTGCTGATTTATTAAAGGGGGCCTATTATGCTCATTTCCAGGTCTACATTTTTATTCTGAGATTCCACCGGAGTAGCTTTTCATGATTCATAGTTAAAAAAAATCTTTGATTATCTCATGCTGGCCCTTTATCCAGCCCGAACCAAGCCATCATTATGCCACCGCTCCATAAAATCCCAGTTTCCTCTGATTGATCAATATTTTTTCAAAGGGTGCACAACAGACTTTTTTCACATTTTGTGTGATAATTTTGGTTTATTGATTAAGGTTAGGGTTAGGTGAAGGTTTGGTTTAGACATAAGTTTTGTGGCCCTCTGGTGAATTTCAGAACTTCAACAGAAATGACTGACTTTGATTGTCATTTTACTTTAAAGGTTGTTGCTTTCATTTTGGCCACTAGGGGGCAGCATGCACCTTGATAACGCTCCCTGTAGGTCAGTTTCAGTTTCAACCAGCAGGTGTTTTTAGGTTTTATGGAGAGATAAAGATGCCTTGAGCAAAAGAAAAAAGCCATAGGGACAAATATGAAAAAGACACTGGTGCTGCCAGACTTCCTACTGCTAAAGATCTTAAAAGGGAAGAAAATGTGCAGTAGAGTCTTCTCAAAAAAGATACAACACAAAAATGATGTCTTGATGCATTGTATAAAGTCAAAGCCAAAGAGCTGCTGTCTGATGGAGGGACAGTGAAGGGGTCTCAGTGGGGCTTCATGATGACTTTAAGTATTTTGTGGCCCTTGCCCCCATAAGAGGTGCCCATCCCTGCTGTAGAGAATGAGTGTAAGTCAATTAAAAATCCCATCACCCTCCTAGGAAAAAAAATGTGTGCTGGTGTGGAGGCTCCAAAAGCAAACTGTGGACCTAAAAGTCTGCGTTCATATGGAATCTGAAAGTTTTATTTGTGCGATAGAGCGTAACAGCCGTGAGACAAGAAGAAAAAGTTTTATTTCTCTGATTTGCTGAGCCTGGGAATCTTCTGGGCGTCTGCCCTTGGGCAGTGGGTGTGTTGCTCCCAGCCAATCACAGCGCAGCACGGTGCCACCTCGATAGCACCACAACCAATAGGAAGCTACGAAAACTGTGGACATGGAAAAAAGTCAAGGAGAAAAGGTGGGCAGGCAAAGCTTGTTCAACGAGAGTGAATCTGAGGTTGGCTTTCAGCTGCTGGTGAACACCGAGGGAGAGGAGGAGGATGAAGAGCGACGCACTGCTGGCCTGTTTTCTGTTGGACAGAGAGGTGCCGGTGAGACATTTTTTTCCTAAGACAGTGATGACATTCCTTCCGTCACCATCCTAGGAAACAAAAACTGTGTTCACTGCATTGACTGTATGGACATTAGTTTGGAGAAATGTGTAAAAATTAGTTTGCAAAATGCGTAAATATTAAAGGAATAAAGGTTGTCTTTGTGGTGGAGCATCAAATGTGATTTTGTTTGGTTCAACAGGTAAAAGCAGCTGGGAACAAGCAGCAGAAACTGCAGCTGCAGCATCTAAACAGCTGAATGTTTGCTGCTTTGTGTTCAGGAGTCAAACTAAATCCACACTTACACTTCCTCAGACCTGGTTTCAACCACTGCTCTCCACCATGGTCCACCCTGGAGGAAGAAACAGAGTCAGAGCAGCAGATTCTCTTTAGTTGGAACACATTCATCATGTCTTCCTTTTCACTAACAATACGTTTTTGTTTCTTTTGGTCAGACATAAGTTAAAAGGGGATGTTATTTACCTTTGACAGGTTCGGGGGTAACTTCCTCCTTCCTCAGAAAGCGCCCAACTGACAGCCAGAGCGGCATGTCAGCTGGCTGCTATATATGGCAGTCTGTGCGCGGCCGCTCTGTCAGAGCCAACTGACATGCTGCTCTGGCTGTCAGTTGGATGCTTTCTGAGGAAGGAGGAAGTTACCTCTGAAACTGTTAAAGGTAAATAACATCCCTTTTAACTTATTTCTGACCAAAAGAAACAAAATCATACCGGCAGATTCTCTTTGATGATGGAAACATGGGCAGTAAATAACCTTCCCTATGAAGGATTTACCAGACCACTCATATCCACCATTAAAAATGAAACAATATTCCTCAGCCCTCTATAAGACATTGTGTGTGTCTCTCCAAACCTGAGAGCCTCCAGTCTCCAGGTTGGATCCTCCAGTCCAGCAGAGAGCAGCTTCACTCCTGAGTCTCCTGGATGATTGTAGCTCAGGTCCAGCTCTCTCAGATGGGAGGGGTTGGAGCTCAGAGCTGAGGCCAGAGAAGCACAGCCTTCCTGTGTGAGCAGACAGCCTGACAGCCTGCACACCATCACAAACACAATCAGTCCACCACATCATCTGCTATGTGTTTTCACAAAAACCCTATAGAGGTAATAAATCTGTTCAGTTACATGAAGCTGCATTTAAAGCGAGATTCAAAAGTGCAATATATATTTGTTATTCAAAGGTGCAAATGAACACAACACAGCAGCAATGAAGAAAGTCAATGCAGAATCCTTGGGGAGGAATTTCCTGCTGGTGGCACTAGAGGAAAGGTCATAGGGTCACCCGAACTGGGACGTTTCATGTTCTAGGCAGCATGAATGTTGTCACCAAGTTTCATGGTGATCCACCACAAAGCTTTGGAGATTTGCTGCTCTGGACCTAACTGCTGAGCGACCGACACGGTGACGTACAGGCCTCTGTTTCACAGCAGGGCAAGAAGGGATGAAGACAAAAACACTGAACAGATGATCCTGATATGGATCTTACATGGTTACACTTTGCAGATTCAGGATCACTGAGCTGACAGAAACTGCTTTGAGTGAATGGACCTTAGTGTGAAATGTGACAAATCAGTCAGTCACTGTAAATGGACATTACCTGAGAGCCTCCAGTCTGCAGTGTGGACTCTCCAGTCCAGCAGAGAGATGCTTCACTCCTGAATCCTGCAGCTGGTTGTTACTCAAGTCCAGCTCTCTCAGACTAGAGGACTGGGAGCTGAGAACTGAGGCCAGAGCTGCACAGCTTCTCTCTGACAGATTACAGCCACTCAGCCTGAAGAGGAATCAAAGATGAAAACACTATTAAACTAGCATTCTCATGTGGAGATAACAATATGTTATGTGGTAAATATGTCCAGTTATCGATGAACCTACACAGATTTCTTGGAGGCTTTGACCAGTGGCAGCAGCCCCAGAAGAGCCTCCTCTGAAGCAGAGTATTTCTTCAGGTCAAACACCTCCAGATCTTCTTCCGATGACAGTAAGATGAAGACCAGAGCTGACCACTGAGCAGGGGACAGTTTGTCTGTGGAGAGACGTCCTGAACTCAGGTACTGTTGGACCTCCTCCACTAGAGAATGGTCATTCAGCTCATTCAGACAGTGGAACAAGTTGATGCTTCTCTCTGGAGAGGGATTGTCCCTGATCTTCTCCTTGATGAACTGGACTGTTTCCTGATTGGTCTGTGAGCTACTTCCTGTCTGAGTCAGCAGGCCTCGTAGGAGAGTCTGATTGGTCTGCAGTGAAAGACCCAGGAGGAAGCGCAGGAACAAGTCCAGGTGTCCATTTGGACTCTGTAAGGCCTTGTCCACAGCACTCTGGTAGAGGTATTTTAGTTGGGAGGTTGATTGTCCTTCTGACAGCAGATTGACTCCAGAGTTGATGAATGTCACAAAGACATGAACAGCAGCCAGAAACTCCTGAATGCTCAGATGGACGAAGCAGAAAACCTTGTCCTGGTACAGCCCACGCTCCTCTTTAAAGATCTGTGTGAACACTCCTGAGTACACTGAGGCTGCTCTGATATCAATTCCACACTCTGCCAGGTCTGCTTCATAGAAGATCAGGTTGCCTTTCTCCAGCTCCTCAAAAGCCAGTTTTCCCAGAGACAGGATCATCTCCCTGGTCTCTGGAGTCCAGTGTGGATCTGTCTCAGCTCTCCCATGATACTTGATGTTCTGCACTTTGGACTGAACCACCAGGAAGTGGATGTACATCTCAGTCAGGGTCTTGGGCAGGTCTCCTCCCTCACTGGTTTTCAACACGTCCTCCAGAACTGTAGCAGTGATCCAGCAGAAAACTGGGATGTGGCACATGATGTGGAGGCTTCGTGACGTCTTGATGTGGGAGATGATTCTGCTGGCCTGCTCCTCATCTCTGAATCTCTTCCTGAAGTATTCCTCCTTCTGTGGGTCAGTGAAGCCTCTCACCTCTGTTACCGTACCAACGCACTCAGGAGGGATCTGATTGGCCGCTGCGGGTCGTGTGGTTATCCAGAGGCGAGCAGAGGGAAGCAGGTTCCCCTTGATGAGGTTTGTCAGCAGAACGTCCACTGAGGTGGACTCTGTAACATCAGTCAGGATCTGGTTGTTATTGAAGTCCAGAGGAAGTCGACACTCATCCAGACCGTCAAAGATCAACACAACCTGGAACTGCTCAAACCTGCTGTTTCCTGCTTCTTTGGTCTCAGTGAAGAAGTGATGAAGAAGTTCCACCAAGCTCAACTTTTTCCCTTTCAGCAGATTCAGTTCTCTGAAAGTGAATGGAAACGTGAAGTGGACATGTTGGTTGGCTTTGTGTTCAGCCCAGTCCAGAGTGAACTTCTGTGTTAAGACTGTTTTCCCAATGCCAGCCACTCCCTTTGTCATCACTGTTCTGATTGGTCCATCTCTTCCAGGTAAAGGTTTAAAGATGTCCTCACATCTGATTGGTGTTTCTGGTCTGGCTGGTTTCCTGGATGCTGTTTCAATCTGTCTGACCTCATGTTCCTCATTGAGCTCTCCACTCTCTCCCTCTGTGATGTACAGCTCTGTGTAGATCTGATTCAGAAGTGTTGGGTTTCCTGCTTTAGCAATCCCCTCAAACACACACTCAAACTTTTTCTTCAGGTTGGATCTGAGTTCACGTTGGCACCCTGCGAGAGTTTCTGAATGAATGAACAAGAAAAAAACAACAACAAATGGAAGTTGTATTAAATTTGAGATGTGAATATATCCTGGTAAATTTGTCTATTGGCCCTTTTCAACTATATGATGTGCCCTATATCAGTTGTTCTGCAATTGTTTCCATGTCAATGACACAGTTCAACAAACAGTTACAGTCCCTGAAATTTTATTTGGGCCCTGCTCAGGGGGGTAACAGTAAAACCTGAGTTCCAGGATCTTGCAGGAGGGGTTAGCACAGCTGTTTTTGTTTCAAGTATTGCCTTGACAATACCTTTGTAAACATGAGCTGTCAGAGGACAACAGCACAAAACAGCTAGCACCAAACAACAGACTGCAGAAACAAACAAAGAGCCGCACATCCTGGTCAGCATTAGGGAATTTGAGAATAAACTTCACCACAACAACAAACAAGACAGCACTACATCAGCAATGCTGCTCTCCCAGGGAGTCCGGTGGGACATGAAGAGTAAACAGGAAGCTTCTTTTCTCCGGCTGTCAGGAGGAGGAAAATATGCCCCCTGCTGGCCAGGAGAGAAACATTGATGTGTAAAAAGCATCAGAGGTTGATTTGGGGCCAATCCCAATTCATCCCTTACCCCAACCATCTAGCCTTAATACTCTACATAATCACACCGAGGGGTAGGGTATCTCTACTCTTGTTGAGATGGGGGGTGGGGCAAAGTGCTCAGGCTGTATGGCCATCCAAACAGAGATTTTTCAAAGGTACACTCCAAACAGTTTGTTGTTTATATTCACAAATGAACATGCAAAAATTATAAAGTTGGGATATTTGAATGAAGATGCAATGAAATATTCAATTGGTTCTTTGTGACAAACAATTCACAAAAATTGCTGCTTCACGATGTCAGTATAGCATAAATTAAACAGCGATTTGTGTACTGTATGATGGTCCAGAAGTTTGACTTATTTCCATGTCCTATAAGGTCTGAAAGTTAAATCCAGCAGTGAATTTAATTTGTGCATTCACATTGAGTTAAATTGAGGGCAACTGGACTTGTTTGTAGATTTTCAAAGACGTTTCACTTCTCATCCAAGAAGCTTCAGTTCTGACAGACTGGTGGGTGTAGAAGCTGTGTGGGGACGTCCTCCACGTTGTTGGCTCGTTAGTGCTCCTCCCTATTGGGACCACCGCCTTAACTGTTGTTAGGGTCACCTGGCTCCAGGAGTGAATGGTCATTGTTGGGTTCAATGGTGTGTGAGACCTCCTCCTCTATCTTGACGTAGATCACTTTCTTCACTCCTCTATCAAACCATCTGTCCTCCCTGTCCAAGATATGAATGTAATTGTCCTCAAAGGAATGTCTTGACACATACACTACTCACAAAAAGTTAGGGATATCTGGCTTTTGGGTGAAATTTATGGAAAATGTAAAATGTTCACACTACAGTGATATTATATCATGAAAGTATGGCATTTAAGTAGAAGCATACACTGGTGATTTCCTCATCTCAAACAAAAGCCAACAACAGTGGTGGGTATACCACAACAAAAAATGTCAGTGTCAATAACTTGTCATGTGCCCTTGAGCATCAATTACAGCTTGACCACGACGTCTCCTGCTGTTCACAAGTCGACTTATTGTCTGCTGAGGCATGGCATCCCACTCTTCTTGAAGGGCGGCCCTCAGGACATTGAGGTTCTGGGGTACAGAGCTCCGAGCCTCTACACGGCGACTCAGCTGATCCCATAGGTTTTCTATGGGATTCAGGTCTGAGAAAGTGCAGGCCACTCCATCTGAGGTACCCCAGTCTCCAGCAGCCGTTCATTAATGATACGACCTCGATGAGCTGGAGCATCAAACACCTGATGTGAATTTTGCTGTTAAGCTCCTTGTTAGAGAACAGCAACTTGTGCAAAAAGTACTGAAACACTGAACAGTTGGACATGTGCATTCAAAAGTTTACAGAAGGTCACATTAAGTTCACCTGTAAAGGTTATAATGCATTTTAGGTTCATCCTGAAATTTCACCCGAAAGCCGAATATCCCTAACTTTTTGTGAGTAGTGTAAGATGGTCGTCACAACAGGGAGAAGCTGTAATGAGCCGACGACCTGGAGGACGTTCCCACAAAGGTTAAACAACTGGGACTCCCACCTGTCCGGCAGATCTAATCTACAAACATGTCCAGTCCCTCAATTCAACTCAGTGTGGAGAATCTTGACCTGGATGACTGAGAAACTCCACAGACATCTTAATTTGCATTTCCCCTCCACTGTATTGATAAATGTAGAACATCTGTATGAATTATGGCTGCTGATGACACACAAAGTGGTGTCCCATTTCCTAGGTAAAGATTATGGGCCCAATCTTGTGCCACCCGCTATCAGTCGCCACTACCCGCTACCAGTGAATTGCGCATTTAGCGGCTTCCACTATCCCTAAACGGTATCTTGGGCCCACGCTACCCGCTATAAGTTATGCCAACTCCGTTATTTGCGCCTGGAGGTGTGTCCATGGGTGTGTTTCATGCGCTTTCCCTACAATTGCTATATTGCGCACATACTTTAGGGAAAGCGGATCCTCAGGACAACCCGCTATCCCATTTGGGCATTTACAAGAGCGCGCCCAGGCACCTTCACATGTGGCTCCACCTCCCGAATAAAAAGCCACCTTGCTTTAGCCTCAGCTGAACCCGGCACACTGATTGGTTTAACTGGCGTAACGCCCAAACCACTCCTATGCATAATGTAACGGGTAGCTCAAGTGTTTTACGGATAACAGCAGGTGTGCAAGATAGCAACTTTTGCGGGGGAACGCCTCTTACGCAATCCCCAAATAACGGGTTTAAGGACTCTGACGCAAGATAGGGCCCTATAGCTCCATTCTGAAGGACAAACATCCAGTGAAGGGCACACCAAAACTAGGGGTGGGACCAAGGGAAAAGAATTGGGGTTGGCCCATAATTTAACTGAATGTTGCCTCTTACTGCTCTGCAGACGCTCAGCCAGCTCCTCCTGCTTCATTCTCCTCAGGAAGTGCAGTGTGATCTGCAGAAAAGCCTCTCTGCTGCTCCACCTCTGCTCTTCCTCCTCACCGTCCAACACCTCCTCATCCTCCCTCTGCCTCTCTAAGCATTCTGGGTAATCTGGACTCAGAGACCTCTGGAGGTTTTTCAGCTCCTTCTTCACAAAGGTGACCATGTTCTCCTCCAGCAGCTGCAACAGAAAAATAAGTAAGTAAGTAAGTAAGTAAGTAAGTAAGTAAGTAAGTACACTTTATTAATCCCACAAGGGGAAATTCCAATTTAAGTTACATCCCGTCCAAGAGACACCAAAAGACATGACAAATACAGGGTTACAGGATCAGGGGAACTTCGAATAAAAGAATCAGACTTCCACATTAAAATCTGGACACAAAACACAAAATCAAATCCAGGTCAAAGAGGCTGAAAGTTGTAAAGGGAGCAGCACGGAGACGATTCTGAGCAGAATGGTTGTTTTTCAGTTGGTATGTTGTTGTATATTTACACACCATAAATATGGAGGCCAGGTCTGTTTGATGCTGCTGGGCAGACTGAGCACTGGGAACCTCTGAGCTCTGCTGGTGGACTCTGTGGAGGACACACACACACACACACACACACACACATTAAATGTTTTGAAAGTGGAAACTCAGTCCACAGAGTCTGAAGGTTGGAACCAATTCTGTATCTCATGACTGTGAATCTGAAAACAGAAAAAAAAAACATCTGTTTTATCATCAGTTTGAAATAATTACCCATGATCCACAGAGTGCCGTCCATCTTTGAAGTCATCAAATTGCTGTATAGACGCATCGTCCCTCATAGACCCACAGCTGGACTCAGGGGAGTCTGCTCTCTGCTGCTGGATCCTGATAGAAACATCAGGAACACAGTGAAGGGTTTAAAGTGTTGATTCCCTAAATCTTGATGCAGAGCTGCAGTGAACAGATTGAGAAGAGATGCTGCTGTGTTTTATTCTGACATGTAGAACAAACACACCCACAGCACGGTCAGGTGAAGACAGCGGCTGCAGCTCACACTGGAAACACAGCCATGACTGACCGAGGAGGAAGAAGCTTTAAAAGCCTCCTGCATCATTCAAGTCATGTTGAAGGAAAAAACAGACCGTGGGCAAAAGTTCCTTGTTTTAAGTGTTTTACAGATTAAATGCAATGCAAAGTTAGACCCCCCCCCCTTTTTTTTTTTTTACCAAAATTAAAAATAATCCAATCAGTGATGTGAAACTGTAATTCAGTCCAAACAGTGAGTTTCTGTCTCTCAGTCACACTAACACACTAAGATAATAAAGTCTTACTTAATCACAGAAGTTAGTTTATCTCTAAACAGTAGAGGTGGTTCCATAGAGGCGTTGCTCCTCATGGACACACAGCTGGGCTCAGGCTCAGGTTCAGGTCCAGGTTCAGGTTCAGGCCTTCAACACAACACACACAGATCTTTTCCTGTGAATAATGCTGCTGTGCTGATTTGCCTGCTGAGCTCTGAGATGGAGAACAGTCATGGACAGTCAGAGATCCTCGTCTTACCTCTGAGCTTTGGTCTGGCTGTCATGTTCTCCAGACAGAGTGGTTCTAGAGGCGGGGAACCTCCTCTCTCTCTTCCCAGCCGGTTCCATAGCAGAGCCAACACCTTGACACAAACACAGCGGCTGATTGATGACAACAAGCTTTCCATGACAGGATGTGTGCTGTCTTCCTGTCAGCACCATGTCACTTAATACAGAGTGGACGTAACACTCAAAATTCACTTTGTTTTTAATTCAAAAAATTCTTGTAACTGTTTTATTAATTCCTTGCCAATTTCCTAATCATCTCGTTCCATTTTTTTTTTCAGAATTACATGATTTTGCTCAGGTTTCAAAGAGTTAGTATTGAAAACAATAGCTGATAGAAGTGGGAAAAATAATGTAACAGGTGAAGCCACAATGTTTTACTCTCCTGTTTTGTCAGCAGAAGAAAAACAAACTTCAGTCAAGATGATCTGAGCTGTCAGACCGGTTGTTTCTGCATTTTTCACTGAAGTCCACATCAGAATCTACCTGACTCTGACTTCTGTCACAGATAAATCTGAGAGTAAAACATTTAACCACAAACTTGATTTCGTCCTCAATGTCAGATATCAATATTAAATTAAGACATGATCAGTATTTACATCTGTTAACACAGAAATCGGGTTTGGAAAGACTTCCCAGCTCCTTGTGGTCCCAGTCTGCTCTCAGTCCTCCAGCTCTGAAACACAATGTAGGAGCCTGTTCATCAAACATCTCTAATGATCCCTGGTCGGCTCTTTACCTGCTGAGTCACATCCACATCAAATCCAAGAGACTTTCAGCTTCACCTGGAGAGGAAACAGAGAGAGAGAAGACGCTGCTGACTCTCCTGCAGCAGCCCTGACTGTGTGTGTGTGTGTGTTTGTATGTCTGTGTGTGTGTGTGCTGTTGATCAGAGGCTGACATCACTTCCTCATAACTTGAATGTCAAAGTTGTGAAACATGACATTAATATGTGATTGATGCAGTATTAAGGCCACATGACAGGCTGGTGTGGCACAGCTCCACCTCGACTGACAGCTGGTTCAGCCAATGAGAGGCAAGTTCATTTACTGTTTTGGAAACAAATACAAATGAATTTTAATTACAAAGCAAATACATGGTTACATTGTGCTTTTGTTGTGAAAAATACAGAACTGTGTTTTATTACATTTTTACATCATGAACTAGTTACTTTGATACACACACACACACACACACACACACACACACACATGCACACACTCTTCCTCTCTCTCTCTGCAGGTTGGACAGGTCAGGCGAGCCGGCGGCTGGCAACAGGAATGCTGCGTCCTCATTGGTCCGTTCACTTCAGTCACTTCCCCTGCCTGACAGCCTGTAATCTGACACCGTCAGCATCTTCAAGGCTTCTTTAGTCAAGTTAGCAAAACTTGCCTGCAGATGAAAATTAGCCTGTTTGGCCTAAATCTGGCAGATTTACATGATGGACTCAAGTGCTCATGTTAGTTAATGTGCACTGGACCTTCTTAAATAAATAAACAAACATAAACAAATATAGGAAAAACTTAATTCTAACAAAACCTTACACTTTCACAGCAGGAGCTTTGCAGCAGGAGCTAGAAGAGCACATATTGTTTTTAGTGAACATTTCTGTTGTTTTCCTAAATCTGCCATTTCAATAAAACATCTCAGTGAGTCAGTCAATAAAACAGAACATGGAGCCTAAGACATAAAACATAAGATCATCAGCATATGTCACTTCTCATTATGGGATTTACATATTAATCTGTCTTCAGTGTTGCGAATTAATAATTAATTACAATAAATAATAAAAATAAAATAAAAATCACAGTGTGGGATCCTGTTTATCAGCACAGAATCTCACAGCACACTAACACAGAGGGTGTAGACGTGGATGGGATGGACCAATAGGCGAGGGTGGTGTCTGCCTGGATTTCCAAAGTAACCATCCCCAGACTGTCAGGCTGGGAAAACAAACATCCTCAATCCTCATCCTGAACACAGGTGTCCCTCAGGGGTGTGTCCTGGGCTCCATCTTGTCAAGACTGAAAAACAGTCTCTTCCTGCTGCTGTGCTGCTTCCGGTTGGGAGGACGCTGACGTTGTCTGTTCGCCGCTTCTCTACTTGGAATCTAAACTTGGAATCTAAACTAGGACTCTAACCCAGCAAACTCTGTGCCTTGTGGCTCTCTGTGCTGTTTTAATTCAGTTGGCTGCCCTGCCCGGCTTTACTGCTTAGCACTCCGATTGCTGCGAAACTGTGTGGCTACGTGGCTACATCTGATAACCACCTGAATGGCACCTACCTGCTACCGGCCTTGAACTACCGCTGAATCCGTCCACCGATCCTCCGTCTGCTGCCGGACTTCGTGCTCAGGGGATCCGTCCTCTGGTACTCCTCAAACTGGACATTTACCATTGCCACTGATGGGCATTTTGCGGTTAGCCCTTACGGCTGGGATCGCTGCCCCTTGGTGAAGCTGATCCTGCTGTTGCTGCTGGTGTTAACTAGCACCATCACTGGCTGGATCGCTTGCTGGATCCGTTCACTGATCCACCCCTGCTGGACTCTGTACCCTCCTCTGGTACCCCCTCAACTGACCATCACCATTGCTACCGTGGGTATTTCTGCCGGTAGCCCCACGGCTGGGATTGCTACTTCCCCGTGAAGTTCTGCCAGCATCGTCGCTACCAGTCTCCACGGCTGCTGCTACCTGTGTAGCCGACTGCCTTCACGGGTTTAGTCATCTGGGTGCTTTGTGATGCTCTGAACTTCTCTCCATGTTTGCACTGAGCCTTGGGGATCACTGCCTGCTGTCAACAGCTAACAACGTTGATCTGCCGGTGTTGCTTCCGTCCAGTGGTAGCGTGGCTAGGCTGAAGCTGCTGACGGTTAGCTTCGTCTGGCTGGTGGCTAGCGGTTATTGGCTAACTCTTCCCCCGGACTACATGGCGCTCAGGTACACCTCCTCGGAACTCCTTCGCTTAATTCCAGCATCATCCAGTCCTGGAATTAATTCAATTTCCATCATCAAGGAGCTTGGATTACTCCGTCGGCCACGTTACATCCACAGAGGTAGCGGTCGTAAGCTTGTTTACACTGCTGGAAATTCCATCCCCCTCTCTGAGGACCAATCGGCGTGCGGCTACTGTGGCACAACGTCATCACAACAATCCCCACGTGTGCACTGCCAACCTGCGCTCCCTCCTCTGTGTTGACAATGTTGCTCCTGACTCCATCCGCTCATTATCACCCAATAACAACCCCACCTCCTTCATGCTGTTGAACACTCGGTCTCTTAACAATAAAGCTCTACTCTACTCTACCAAGCCACACCCCCAGGATATGTCTACATGCAGAAGCCTCGGTGCACTGGTCGTGGTGGTGGGCTAGCGGTCATTCATTGTGCTGATATCCTGGTGAAAGAACTTCCTGCACCCAAAACCACCTCCTTTGAGTGTACCATTTTCACAGTGGCTGGGTCCGTTCCACTCCAGGTGGTACTCATCTACCGCCCCCCCAAACCCTCCACCAGCTTCATGTCCGAGCTCTCTGAGCTCCTCACATCCACCTGTTCCTTGTCCCCATCCACACTTCTGCTTGGGGGTTTCAACATCCACGTGGACTCCAGCACCTACAAGTTCGCTTCTGAATTTCTCTCACTACTGGACTGCTTCAATTTCACCCAACACGTCCAACGTCCCACCCATGCCAAAGGTCACACCCTCGATCTAGTCTGCTCCACTGGCTCACCCCCCTCCCATCTGCAGTGTATTGATCTTGCTGTCTCTGACCACCACGCCATTCTGTTCACCATGCCTTTCTCCCCGGCCAAACTCCGTCCCAAACGCACCATTACATTCAGGAACATCAAGTCTGTCCACACACCTTCTCTATCCAGCCTCATATCTACTCACTTGGTATCAGTTCCCCCTGATACTACGGTAGATGGTTTGGTAGCCCACTACAACACCGCCCTCTCCCTTAGTCTAGACTCTCTCGCCCCCCTCAAAACCAAGGTTGTCTCCTTTAACCGTCCCACCCCCTGGTATACCACCGAACTCCGGGCCATGAAGACCAGGAGTCGGCAGCTGGAGAGGCTCTACAAAAAATCTGGCCTCACGGTCCATCTGCTGGCCTTCAAGGACCATGTGACAGCCTACAAGGATGCTCTCTCCCTGATCAAAACACAATACTACTCCACCCTCATAAGCTCTCAGGAAGGTCACCCCAAAACACTGTTCACCACCATAAACCGCCTACTTCGCCCCCCCTGCCGACTCCCAATCCCTGGAGGCTGCCAGCCTCTGCTCCAGGTTCCTGGACTTCTTTAAGGCCAAAGTGGAGTCCATCCACCACCAGCTACTAGGCCGTGCCCTTCACCCACAACAGCCTTTCATCCTTCTCCCCTGTTGATGCTCCCATTATCACCGAACTGGTCACCAAGTCCAAAGCCTCCACCTGCTCCCTGGATCCCTTGCCCACTCCCCTGGTCAAAGCCTGCCTGCCCATAATATGCCCCCTCTTGGTAGACATCATCAATCTCTCCCTCACCTCCGGATCTGTACCCACCTGTCTCAAAACGGCCTCTGTTACTCCCATCCTCAAGAAGCCTGGTCTAGACCCTGACGACTTGAACAACTATCGGCCCATCTCCAACCTTCCTTTCATCAGCAAAATTCTGGAAAGAGCAGTCGCCGCCCAACTCCACCAGCACATGTCCAACCATGAGCTCTTTGAAACCCTCCAATCCGCCTACAGATCCCACCACAGCACTGAAACCGCCCTCATAAAAATTACCAATGACCTCCTCATTGCTGCTGACTCTGGCCATGTCAGCCTACTCATCCTTCTTGACCTCTCTGCCACCTTTGACACTCTCTCACTCCATCCTCCTCAACCGCCTCTCCGACCTCATTGGCCTCACTGGTACTGCCTTCTCCTGGTTTCATTCATACCTCACCGATAGGACACAGTTTGTCACCATCAACCGTTCCGGCTCCCCCCCGCCCCAGTCAATCAAGGTGTGCCTCAAGGTTCTGTCCTTGGACCCCTTCTTTTTTCAATCTATATGCTTCCCCTAGGTCAGATCATTTGTCATCACAGTCTAAATTTTCATTGCTACGCTGACGATACTCAACTTTACCTTAGCACCACCCCTTCCACTCAGCTTCCCCCCATGTCTCTTGTCAGCTCCCTTCACGATATTAAATCATGGATGTCATCAAATCTCCTCAAACTTAACGGCAAGAAAACTGAGCTCTTGGTTGTGGCACCCAAGGCACTGCTCCGGAAGGTTGGGGATTTCCTTCTCCAGGTCAACAGCTGTTCCATCTCCCCATCCCCTGAAGTCCGCAACCTCGGCATCATTCTGGACTCCACCCTTTCATTCCACTCACATGTCAAATCCGTCACCAAATTTGCCTTTTTCCATCTCAAAAACATTTCCAGACTCCGGCCATCACTCACGGACATCATTGCTGAGACCCTCATCCATGCCTTCATTACCACCCGCCTGGCAGCACATCACCCCCACTCTCATCCACCTTCACTGGCTCCCGGTGAAATTCCGCATCACCTATAACATCCTCCTCCTCACCTACAAGTCCCTTCACTCCCTGGCCCCCCGGTACCTATCTGACCTCCTTCACCATCACACTTCATCCAGGAGTCTTCGGTCCACAGGCATGGGCCTGCTCTTGGTCCCTTGCACCAGCTGACGCATCTTTGGGGACAGAGCTTTCAGCATTGCTGCCCCCACCCTCTGGAACTCTCTCCCCTCTGAGATACGTCTCGCCCCTACCCTGGACTCATTCAAATCTGCTCTCAAAAAGCATCTATTCAGTCTGGCCTTTGGTCCTTGTTAGCTGGGCTAGTTTTCTCTTTAGCTTACCTGTGATGTTTGTTCCTTCTGTCTGTTTGTTTCTGTTTGATTGCTTGTGTTTTGTAAAGCGTCCTTGGGTGTTTTGAAAGGCGCTATATAAATCAAAGTTATTATTATTATTATTATTCCCTCAGGCTGTTAAACTAATGAACATGGCCTGAGCCCTTCACATCACACACAGAGCACATCCAGCAGCATTTACACAACTAAATCCACCCATTAGTGTCATTTTATATTGCTTTATCCTTTTACCATTTTGTACAGGACTGTATACCAGGTGATATTATGGCTCAGTATCAGCTGGGGCGATTATAATCTCAAATCTAAAGGTCAAAGGTCACTTAGCTGTGTCATATGCAATGTGTGTCTCTGTGTTGGCTTTTTGAAAGTAAAATAATGATTTGGGTCGGCAGCAGAATTCAGTGGATCCAGTCAACATCTGAGAGAGAAATGTGCAAATAAAAACCTCCAGGTTTTAAATGACAGGCTGTAACAGGGATGATGTCATAACCCCATGGATTTTACACACACAGAGAATGTAGATAGCATGGAAAAATAGATTTGTGCAAAAGAACAAAGAGAGGGCATGAAATCATAAAGAAAATCCCCCACACCGTCTCAAAACTTGCAGTGAGAACTTTATTAAACAAGACGATATTACAGTCTGCTCAGGATCCTCCTCAGGTCTAAACAGCAGGTGACTGACATTAAAATTAAAATTACAGTCACATTTGGTGACACTTTTATCCAAAGCAATGTACATCTGGTTCTGGTCCAAAGGACAGACGGGCTACAAGGCGGTGCACAGAGGGAATGCACAGAGCACATAAAGTGCATAGAGGAAGGAAGAATGCATAGAGGCAAATTTTTTGGATTATGGAATCAGTGACATATTCTGACTGTATATACAGTACAGTTACATGATGAAGACATCTATATTAACCCCATGCACAATAACAAAAATGTCACATTACATAAGAGAAAAATATATATGTATCAATAACATATAGTATTACAATATAAAATATACATCTCAGAATATTTTTCATGCTCACACCATAAACCCCCATGTAACAGAACCTGTGAAGTCATCAAATATAAGCATCAAGTAAAAAACATCAGGCTCGGCTTCTATATAAAGGTCCTAGAATTATGAATATAAACACTGAGAGTCAAAGTGGCAGAGACTGAACACAATTCAATGAAAGAAGAAAACCAGAGCCTCACATTGAGAACTAATTCATCATTACGTTCATGTGGGAACAGAGTTTTTAAGGTGTGTATCCAGTACGCTTCACGTCTTTTTAGAGGAAGTTCATGATTTTGGCCTCTAGGTGGCAGACTAACCTGTTCTATGCCAATGAAACCTAGACTAGAAATATGACTGGAGTCACTGAGGTGGACAGCTACTGGATCTTCCTGTAATTCCTACAGACGCTACTTTTGTGTTCACTGCTTCACTGTTTGAACTTTGTAGATGTTTCAGCGACATGTACCAGGCCACAAGGAGCAGCAGATAAATCACATGGTGGAGGCTCAGGTGATGCTGCTGCCAACAGGACACCATTTCCCTGCATGTGGACATGAAAACATGATGTTTTCATATTATTGTGACACTGTGCACAGTTTCACATCAGCAGCTGACATTTGGTAATGGACTCAGCAGAGACTGGGAAGGACTTCGAAGTCACCATGAATCAGATGAACTGAGTTTTTTTTTCTCCTTTTAAGTAGTTCAGTAATTTTACAATAAGATATCTAAAGAATTCAATTGGATACTAGAATTAAAATAAAATTTAATCAATCAAGCAACTGAAAAAACTCCTCATTGTCTATCAATAAATCTCTTATTTATTTTGAGTTAATTTTGTTTTGCTATGTGTGTGTGTGTGTGTGTGTGTGTGTGTGTAGTGATAGAGCATGTCATATCAGCAGCTGTCTTTGATCAGCAGAGTGAATGTTTCTCCACACAGGAAGCAACTCTCAATGAGGTGTCTGGCCAAAGCCCAAACCCCGGGTACAGAGGCTCAGTGAAGGTGCTGCTGAAGGTGTGGAGGTGGATCAGTGTGTCAGAGGAGACGCTGTAGAAGGACAGAGAGCCAGCAGGCCAGTCCAGATACACTGCCACTCTGTTAGAGGAGGAGGAGACATGGATGTCTGTCTGTCTGTTATTGTGTCTGGCAGAGAAACCACCCTCAGAGCAGGCCAGACTCCATGACTTGTCATTTCTGCCAAGCCCAGAGTCATCGCTGTTTCCTCTCCTGCCGATTCCTCTGTAAGTCGCTGATATATAAACCCTTCCTTCCCACTCGACCTCCCAGTAGCAGCGACCAGTCAGACCATCTCTACACAGGATCTGTCTCCAGAAGTGAAACCTCTCTGGGTGATCAGGATATGGCTGCTCCTCTGTCACCCATGTCGCCTTCCTGTTGTCCTCAGACAGGACGAGGTTTCTGTTCGCTGTGTTTATTTCCAGTTCGGGTTCACAGGAATCTGATGGAGAGAACAAGACACAACAGACCTTCTGTGGTTATTATCTGCTGATTTATTAACAGTATGATTATTATCTTTGAAAAAAATGAAAATGAGGTGATTTGACAAATGATCAAGACTTTGCATGAGTGTGTTAACTGTTTTTACTTTATGTGTAAAAATTAGTTTGTAAACTGTGGAAATATTAAAGGAATAAAGATTGTCTTTGTGGTGGAGCATCAAATGTGATTTTGTTCAGTTTAACAGGTGAAAGCAGTTGAGAACAAGCAGCAGAAACTGCAGCTGCAGCATCAGAACAGCTGAATGTTTGTGTTCAGGAGTCAAACTAAATCCACACTTACACTTCCTCAGACCTGGTTTCAACCACTGCTCTCCACCATGGTCCACCCTGGAGGAAGAAACAGAGTCAGAGCAGCAGATTCTCTTTGAGGATGGAAACATGGGCAGTAAATAACCTTCCCTATGAAGGATTTAGTAGACCATGTCATTCATATCCACCATTAAACATGAAACAATATTCCTCAGCCCTCTATAAGACATTGTGTGTGTCTCTCCATACCTGAGAGCCTCCAGTCTCCAGGTTGGATCCTCCAGTCCAGCAGAGAGCAGCTTCACTCCTGAGTCTCCTGGATGATTGTAGCTCAGGTCCAGCTCTCTCAGATGGGAGGGGTTGGAGCTCAGAGCTGAGGCCAGAGAAGCACAGCCTTCCTGTGTGAGCAGACAGCCTGACAGCCTGCACACCATCACAAACACAATCAGTCCACCACATCATCTGCTTTGTGGTTTCACAAAAACCTACGCAGGTTAGGAATCGGATCAGTGACATGAAGCTGCATGTAAAGCGAGATTTAAACATTTAAACAATATGTAATATTTTCCTCGGTGGTCTAAATGATCGTAACTCAGTGGTGGGGGTTCAAATGCGGTTGATAAATAGCAGCGGCTGATGAGATTTAAGCTCTGAAAACAGCCAATCCGATTTAGCACTTCATTTTGTTTTGGAGAACTAGTGCAGAGACCTTAGGGAGGATTTTCCTGCTGGTGGTGCAAGAGGAAAGGTCATAGGGTCACCCGAACTGGGCGTTGCTCTAGGCAACATGAATGCTGCCTAGAGCTTTGGAGATTTGCTGCTCTGGACCTAACTGCTGAGCGACCAACACTGTGACGTACAGGCCTCTGTTTCACAGCAGGGCAAGAAGGGATGAAGACAAAAACAGTGAACAGATGATCCTGATATGGGTCTTACATGGTTACACTTTGCAGATTCAGGATCACTGAGCTGAGAGAAACTGCTTTGAGTGAAGGGACCTTAGTGTGAAATGTGACAAATCAGTCAATCACTGTACATGGACATTACCTAAGAGTCTCCAGTCTGCAGTGTGGACTCTCCAGTCCAGCAGAGAGCAGCTTCACTCCTAAATCCTGCAGCTGGTTGTTACTCAGGTCCAGCTCTCTCAGACTAGAGGACTGGGAGCTGAGAACTGAGGCCAGAGCTGCACAGCTTCTCTCTGACAGATTACACACACTCAGCCTGAGGAGGAAGTAAAGACGCAAACAATAATATTACAACTAGTTATCTCTTGTCGAGACAACAATATGTTGTGTGTTAAATATGTCCATATTTATATATATATATATATCTATGAACCTACACAGATTTCTTGGAGGCTTTGACCAGTGGCAGCAGCCCCAGAAGAGCCTCGTCTGAAGCAGAGTATTTCTTCAGGTCAAACACCTCCTGATCTTCTTCTGATGACAGTAAGATGAAGACCAGAGCTGACCACTGAGCAGGGGACAGTTTGACTGTGGAGAGATGTCCTGAGCTCAGGTACTGTTGGATTTCCTCCACTAGAGAATGGTCATTCAGCTCATTCAGACAGTGGAACAGGTTGATGCTTCTCTCTGGAGAGGGATTGTCCCTGATCTTCTCCTTGATGAACTGGACTGTTTCCTGATTGGTCTGTGAGGTACTTCCTGTCTGTGTCAGCAGGCCTTGTAGGAGAATCTGATTGGTCTGCAGTGAAAGACCCAGGAGGAAGCGCAGGAACAAGTCCAGGTGTCCATTTGGACTCTGTAAGGCCTTGTCCACAGCACTCTGGTAGAGGTGTTGTAGTTGGGAGGTTGATTGTCCTTCTGACAGCAGATTGACTCCAGAGTTGATGAATGTCACAAAGACATGAAGAGCAGCCAGAAACTCCTGAATGCTCAGATGGACGAAGCAGAAAACCTTGTCCTGGTACAGCCCACGCTCCTCTTTAAAGATCTGTGTGAACACTCCTGAGTACACTGAGGCTGCTCTGATATCAATGCCACACTCTGCCAGGTCTGCTTCATAGAAGATCAGGTTGCCTTTCTCCAGCTGCTCAAAAGCCAGTTTTCCCAGAGACAGGATCATCTTCGTGGTCTCCGGAGTCCAGTGTGGATCTGTCTCAGCTCTCCCATGATACTTGATGTTCTGCACTTTGGACTGAACCACCAAGAAGTGGATGTACATCTCAGTCAGGGTCTTGGGCAGGTCTCCTCCCTCCCTGGTTTTCAACACGTCCTCCAGAACTGTAGCAGTGATCCAGCAGAAGACTGGGATGTGACACATGATGTGGAGGCTCCGTGACGTCTTGATGTGGGAGATGATTCTGCTGGCCCTCTTCTCATCTCTAAATTTTTTCCTGAAATATTCCTCCTTCTGTGGGCCAGTGAAGCCTCTCACCTCCGTCACCATGCCAACGCACTCAGGAGGGATCTGATTGGCTGCTGCGGGTCGTGCGGTTATCCAGAGGCAAGCAGAGGGAAGCAGGTTCCCCTTGATGAGGTTTGTCAGCAGAACATCCACTGAGGTGGACTCTGTAACATCAGTCAGGATCTGGTTGTTGTTGAAGTCCAGAGGAAGTCGACACTCATCCAGACCGTCAAAGATCAACACAACCTGGAACTGCTCAAACCTGCTGATTCCTGCTTCTTTGGTCTCAGTGAAGAAGTGATGAAGAAGTTCCACCAAGCTCAACTTTTTCCCTCTCAGCAGATTCAGCTCTCTGAAAGTGAATGGAAATGTGAAGTGGACATGCTGGTTGGCTTTGTGTTCAGCCCAGTCCAGAGTGAACTTCTGTGTTAAGACTGTTTTCCCAATGCCAGCCACTCCCTTTGTCATCACTGCTCTGATTGGCTGATCTCTTCCAGGTAAAGGTTTAAAGATGTCTTCACATTTGATTGGTGTTTCTGGTCTTGCTGGTTTCCTGGATGCTGTTTCAATCTGTCTGACCTCATGTTCCTCATTGAGCTCTCCACTCTCTCCCTCTGTGATGTACAGCTCTGTGTAGATCTGATTCAGAGGTGTTGGGTTTCCTGCTTTAGCAATCCCCTCAAACAAACACTCAAACTTCTTCTTCAGGTTAGATCTGAGTTCACGTTGGCACCCTGTGAGAGTTCCTGAGTGAACAAACAACACATGGCATCAACAAATGGATGGTATATTAATTGTGAGAAATATGAATATTTTCTGGTAGATTTATCTTTTGGCCCCTTTTGACAGCAATAACCTAATGGGGCTGTTTCACAGGTTCTTGAATCATTTCAATGTCTACGAAAGATCCTGGTAAAGTTCCTGGAATCTCATTTGGACCCAGATTTGGGGTGATAGTACAACCTGAGTTTCAGGAACTTTTATGACAGACTGCAGAGATAAACAAAGAGCTGCACGTCCGGATCAGGTTTTGAGGAGATTAAATTTGACAGTTTCACAAATGACACAGTGCTGCCTCAGTTGGAGTGCCACTGCTGTCCCAGGGAAGCCAGTGGGACGTGACAGAAAAACAGGAAGCTTCTTTTTTCAGAGCAAGCAGGAGGAAGAAAAGCTGCCCTCTGCTGGCTGGAAGAAAAATGTGTAAAAAGCAAAGAGGCTGATGTTTTTGCCACGGAATCTTCTCCAGACTTGAATGCAGAGATGCTTGCTGAGTATCTTAAAGGCAAACTTAACAGGGAGGTCACCTGCCAGAACATTGACAATGTTCGCAGCAGGGTTGGCTCTTTTAAAGTGACTGCTGAATGTAATGACATTGGTGAACTGTACACTTGAGCTTTGGCCTGAAGGCGCCCTGGTCCGGCATTATTATGAACCTCGCAAGGTCTATGCTGTTGGATTGAATGTTGTGCCCCTTGCAAAGGAGGTAAACGTGACCCCTGGTGTCAAAACATCGGCGTGAGAATGGCGCTTCGTATTCTGTCATACAACTGCCGTGGCCTGTGTGTGGCGCAAAGTGCAGGGGATAAAGCACGGCGTTCTGTTGTAGACAGTCTGTTGGCAGAGTGTGACATTTTATGCTTACATGAGACCTTTTTAGCTAAATAAGACCTAGACAAACTTAACTCTTTTGACCAAAACTTCCTTGAAGTGGGAGAGTCAACGGCTGATCTCAGCAAGACAATAGTCAGAGGCAGAATTCCAGGAGGGGTCACTATACTCTGGAATAGAAACCTTGATTCAGTGTTAAAGCATATTAGGCTGGATGTAGACTGGTGTATTGGTTCACAATATACACATAAAAATAATAATTTTGTCATACTTAATGTCTATACTCCATACGAGTCATGTGAAAATGAGGACGAATATCTCAACAGACTGGTATTTATTAATGCTTACAACTAAGACAATAGCATTTGCTGTGTATATGTTGTGGGGGATATGAATGCTGATCTCTCTGACAAGAACTCTCTATTTGCAAATCATTTTACCCACTTTTGTGAAGATAATAATTTTATTCTGTCAAGCAGAGTGCTGCTGCCTGCAGACACTTATACATACATAAGTGAAGCCTGCAACACTACTCCATGGCTTGACCATTGTTTCAGTACAGCTGATGGCCATGAGGCCTTAGATAATATGTATATTAAATATGGGCTAGCATTAGCAGACCATTTACCCTTGGTGTTTACAATTAAAGTGGATGAATTGCCATCAATGGCTAGTAACATCAGTGCCTCCAGTAGTGCTACCACTACAAAAGTATACTGGTCAGCTCTTACCAGAGAGGACATCTTGGCTTATTATAATAACACAGACCAATATCTAAGTAATGTCTATTTGCCAGTGTAAGGATATTAATCGTCAGATTGAAGAGTATAAGAGTGATCTCTGTTCCATGTATGATGAAATACTGACTGCATTGTCTGAGGGTGGTAAACCCTTTCACAAACAGTATAAGTGCAACAGGAAGCATAATATTAGACCAGGTTGGAACAAGCATGTAGCTCAGTATCATGCCGAAGCTAGTGAGGCCTATAAGCTCTGGGACCTGTCTGGAAGCCCTAGACAAGGCCCGAGCTTGAGCACAAAAAACTCACCAATGCCAGATTTAAGTATGCTGTTTGCTTCATAGCTAAAAATGAACAAGCTATGAGGGCTGATTCCATGGCCAAGAAAATGTTGTGTAACAATATCACTGACTTTTGGAAAGAGGTGAGGGCCTTAAATAAGAGTAAACCCGTTCTCCCTTGTAAGGCAAGGCAAGGCAAGGCAAGGCAAGGCAAGTTTATTTGTATAGCACAATTCAACACAAGGTAATTCAAGGTGCTTTACAGAGACATTACAAGCAACAAGACACAATTTAAAACAATAAAAACAGTCAATTAAAAAGGGAAATAGAAATTGAGAATGATAGTGATGATAAAATACAGTAAAATGAAATAAAAACAGGCTCAATACATTGCATTGCATCTAAAAGCACTGCATACACAGTCATTATAGTTAATAGACTATAGAACATTTGTATAGCTGCCTAAGCTATACGGCCAAGGGCCCAGGGCGTGATGGCCTATATCACTCCTGCGACTCCTTGCCACCAAAAGTGCTCTTGGACAACATTTAAGTTTAATTTCAAAACTGGCTCTGTCAGAGATTTCAGCTAGGATCTCTTGTCCCTGGCTCTGAACCATCTTGAATTTGGTTGGTTGGGTCTGTTTTTTAATGAGTGTTTAGGACGTCTCCCTTCTCTTGAGTCCTTCACTCAGAGTCTTACCGTCCCGCCGGACACAGGTTCCACACAGTGGTCTTATTCAGATCGTAATGAACTCTAAAGATGCATCACAGGACGTCTCCCTTCTAGATCTGAATTCACAGCATGCTCCCCAGTGTCGAGTCACAACAGTAGCTGACTCAGACTTCCTGGTCACCCCCTGCAGGGATGCCGACAGCCCAACGTCTTAATTCCTTAGACTCTGAAACCTCTCCTATTGGAGATTTCAACCCTGGCTCAGTCCTCAGCCCTGTAATCTCTCACATTTGCAGCCGATTTAACAATAAACCCAAAAAGAACAGTCAGGATAAGAAAAGAAGTAGAATAATAAAAGGCATAAATCAGCAGTGTGTAGTTAAAAAGTATGGGCAGTAGAATAGTATGCTTCAGTAAACAATAGTGTTTTTAGCCCTGATTTAAAGGAGCTGACAGTTTGAGCAGACCTCAGATCTACAGGAAGTTTGTTCCACAGGTGAGGAGCATAATAACTGAATGCTGCCTCACCTTGCTTGGTTCTTGTTCTTGGAACATACAACAAACCAGTTCCAGATGACCTAAGGCGTGTGGATGCTTCGTAGATAACCAGTAGATCAAGCATGTATTTTGGTCCGAGACCATTCAGGGCTTTTTAGACCAGCAGTAAGATTTTAAAATATATCCTTTGACTCACAGGAAGCCAGTGTAGCGATTTAATGACCGCTGTAATAAGGTCCAGTTTCCTGGTGTTTGTAAGGACTCTAGCGGCAGCGTTCTGAATCAGCTGCAGCTGTCTGATTGATTTTTTTGTTAAGGCCTGTAAATATGTCATTGCAATAAGCCAACCTACTAAAAATGAACGCATGAATAAGTTTTTCCATGTCTTGTTTAGACAGAAACCCCTTAATTCTAGGTATGTTTTTCAGGTGGTAATAGGCAGATTTAGTAATAAATTTTAAATGGCTGTTGAAGTTCAGGTCTGAGTCAATAATAACGGCAAGATTTCTGGCTTGATTTGTAGCTATCAATGACATAAAGCCAAGGTGAGCGCTGATCTTTGCCCTTTCATTTTTAGGGCCAAAAATTAACACCTCTGTCTTTTCTGGATTTAGCTGGAGAAAATTCTGGCACATCCAGTCATTGATTTGGTGGATACAGTTACTCAATGAGAGTAAGGGACTGTAGTCATGTGATGACACTGAGATATAGAGTTGTGTGTCATCGGCATACGTATGATAGGAGATGTTGTGATGTTCCATGATTTGGGCTAGGGGTAGCATATAGATGTTGAATAGAAGTGGTCCGAGAATGGACCCTTGAGGAACCCCACATGTGATCGTAGTTCGCTCAGATTTATGGTTACCAGTTGACACAATAAAGTCCCTATCTTGTGAGTAAGATCTGAACCTTTGTAGCACAGTGCTGGTGAGTAGGGATGCGCATTTAGATTAATTTTATAACCGAGTAACCTAGCCTGGGCCTACTCGAGTACCCGAGTAATTAGGCTAAATGGGGACACATAAAATCGTTCATATACAGTGCATCAATACACCCCTGTTTAATCGAGGAGAAAACTTTTTTCACAGTCATCGTTATCTTGGTGGTAGACTGCTTTCATGTTTTATCCATGTCCGAGTAGGCTAAATAAAATAAACATGTATAAATGCTCCCTGGTGTGCGTGGTTGAATCCATTTATTAAATAAATCGGTCTCAACCAGTGTTCACGAAGCTGACGGAATAAGCAGTCTTCGGTGTGGATGCGCATAGCTAAGTAGGTACCCTCTCTCTGAAAATTGAAAATGTATATCTATCTAGATGTTAGACTAAATTATTTATTTGCTAGCTCAATCATGTTGTTACTATAGAATATCCGCTGGAATTTTTTTTTTTTCATGGACCGATAGTTATAGCCTACTTCTGCCGACTTCTCAGTCATTTTTAATCTAACAGGTGCCGTGACAGCGACACAGCTGATCTTTATCTACACTGTAAAAAATGGCTGTGAAATCTACAGTTATTTACTGTATTTAACACGGTATCGGAACTGTGAACAATTTTCACAGTAAAATACTGTGTATATTACAACAAAAAAGTATTACTGTAGAAATCCACAGTAGTAAAGGCATTGCTGTAAACATTACAGTAATAAAACTTTACTGTAAAACAAATCACAATAGACAGTATATAACTGTAAATAGTACAGTAAACTACTTTGTTTTATTTTTTTTCTTACACACACACACACACACACACACACACGTGTACATATATACACATATAACACAGATCAAATCTAAACAGGGTTTATTAGTTGGATGTTTTATCAGTATTTTACATTTCTGCCAGTGAAAGACATAAATAAAATGAAAACCTATCCACAGGGTAAGACATAGTAATCCATATACATAGTAATCCTTCGGTTTAAGGTCATCAAGGTTTTTCTGTTTCTGGTACTTGTATTGATGCTCATCCAAGGTTGGCCAACCTTTCTTAGCCTTGTTCATTATGTTCATGTGCTTTCTTGTTTTAAAATTGTGGTTTGTGATATGGGCTTTCAAGTATTTGCTCAGGTAATGTTGTATTTAACATGCTTGGTTTTATTTTCATGTGTATGAACTACTGGTTGTAGTCCTTTAAGACAGGGTCATGTCACCACTCCTCACCTTTTAAATATACACCTGTGCACTTGATGTTCACACACCCCGATGAAGATGTAATCATCAAAACATGTTGGGTCTCCCAGTTCGAAAAGAATATTTTATATATTCACACTCCAGAGTGCCTCGGGACCTCCCTCCATGACTGCAGCACACAATTCAGCAAGACAGTCAGTTTTTCTCCTAACTGGTTTCTGGACATTTTTCCCTTGAAGAGCACCTGAGTTCATCTGTTCTAAACATTTCAAACATTGATCCTCTGAAGCATTCACCTCCACCCCTTCTTTTCTGTACAAAGCAAGGTTTGTTACATGCCCACTATTGTTTTACCATATAGTTGACTTTATATATTTAGGACCCTCGCCTCTCTGGAAGAGGGCCCTCAAAGTTGGACTGGCCAACACCAACACCTCCTTTTTTCCTGTGGACTTCAGCCTGATGTGCTGTGCTCTCCCCTCCTCCACTCCTCTGTGTCACTGCAGCTGCCTGCAGCCTTCCCAACACAAACCCACTGTCAGACAGAGGGAGCAGAGACAACTCTCAAACTAAAACTGCCACAGCTCAAAAACAGTACAAGATGGCAAAAACTTGTAATTAAGAGATGTGTAGATCAAGGTCTTGTGACATAAACTTTGAATCAGGTCTGCCACTCAAACTGTGTTTGAACGGTGCCACCTCAATCAGGGGTGGGTTTTCTCCATTTCTCTCTGCATTTTGTGTGTGTGTGTGTGTGTGTGTGTGTGTGTGTGTGTGTATCGAGCAGCTTGCGCGTGTCGCGTGAGCGCTGTACCAAAATCAGCAACCCAACCCACACCTGCTGACAGAACTTCAAGTCAGTGGACGGACGAACGCCGGACAGACTTGTTCAAACTTCAAACTTCAAACAACTTTATTAATCCCACAGGGGGCAATTGATTATGAGCAGCAGGTTATCGTGGTAGCAAATACAGTAAATAGTACACAACAAATAAATTCATAGGCAAACAGACAATCTACAACATCATACGCACAACATCATACACCACACACATTTGGGGCTCAATGTGGAATACAAGAAGGATGAGAACAGGTGCCTACAAGAGAAGGGCTACTAAAGTGCGCTTTAGCTATTAGGAATAAATAAGTAATAAAATAAATAAATAAATGAATAAATAGATAAAAAGGAAACTCCTATGAGGAGTTTAAAAGTCTGAGTGCAGAGGGAATGAATGACTTGGAGAAGCGGTTTGTTTTGCACACAGGCAGGGTGAAGCGGCGTCCTGAAGGTAACAGAGAGAATTCACCTTTGAGAACATGATTGGGGGAGGCTAAAATAGATTCTGCTTTACGGAGGATCTGCTGGTTGCAGAAGAAACTTAAGTCTCTTAATTTCACTCCGACTATCTTAGAGCAGGACTTCACAATACGGGTCAGGCTGTTTCTGTCTTTAACTGAGAGACCATAAAACCAGCAAATGAAAGAAAAACACAAAAGGCTCTCAATGAATGCTTGATAAAAACGACAGAGTATAACAGGCCTGACAGAAAAGGAATTTAGTTTTCTAAGGAGATGAATTCTCTGTTGCCCTCGCTTCACAATAAGATCAGTGTTCACATCGAATTTGAGATGGTCATCAAAAATGGTCCCCAAGTATTTGTACGATGAAACAATTTCCACTTTTTCATTATGTATAATGCACTCATTAGTAATGCCCTTATTCCGTCTGAAATCGATAATTAGTTCCTTGGTTTTGAATACATTTAGCTCCAAAAAGTTTGAGTCACACCAAGAAATGAATTCAGTAAGGGCGCTCCCATGGTTTGATTCTGAACCACGGAGGAGGGACAGCAGTGCAGTATCATCAGAGAATTTAATCAGATAGCTGTCCTCCCGTCTGCTCCTGCATTCATCAGTGTACAGGATAAAAAGTAAGGGTGAAAGGACGCACCCTTGTGGTGACCCTGTGGAGGTGACGACAGGGTCAGAGAGACGGCCATTAACTAAGACTCTTTGCTCTCTACCAGTTAAAAAGTCAAGGATCCATAATGCGAGCTGATGGGACAATTCAAACCTAGACACTAGCCTCTCTATTAAGAGGTGTGGCTGCATTGTATTAAATGCAGACGAAAAATCTGCAGACAGAAGCCTGGCATGGGCTTGTGGCTTCTCAAGATGTTTATAGAGGCTATTAAGAATGAAGAGCTTTGCATCCTCTACTCCTCTCCCTGTCTGATAGGCAAATTGTAAGGGATCAAGTCCCTCTATAGAAGACATGACCAGCCCTTTAACAATTCTCTCAAAGATTTTCATTATTAATGATGTTAATGCGACAGGCCTGAAATCATTTAGTTGCTTAGGGTTAGATATTTTCGGGATTGGAGTAACAGTGGAAGACTTCCACATATTAGGAATTTGACTGCAGTCTAACGACATTTGAAAGACATGATGGAGGACACTGCAGAGCTGATCAGCACAATATCTAAGTGTGCGTCCACAAATGAGGTCTGGACCAGGGGCCTTCCTTATATTGACCCGCTTTAAAAGATCTCTAACATGATCCTGCTCGATGATAATGTTAGAGTCAGAGGTAAGAGACTCACTGAGGTGGTAAATGTTATCAGAAAAGTTGTATTTTTCAAAGCGAGAATAAAAGCTATTAAAAACATTTGGGAGGTCTATTATGTTTATTCCCTCAATTATAATAGGGTTTCCGTCACTTTGACTATTTCCTTGAGAGATGGAGGACATTGACTTTATGCCTTTCCATGCTGCTCGCAGATCTCCGCTCGTGTATTTGTGTTCCACTTTGTCCCTGTACGCCATTTTAGCTTTCCTTATCTCACTTCTGACCATTCTGTTAATTTCTTTCTTTTCCTGAATGTTCCCTGTATAGAAGATACGTTTCTTCATATTTAAGACATTTTTAAGTTCCTTGGTGACCCAAGGTTTATTATTTGGAAATATAGTTATTTCCTTACAAGGTATATTAGAGGCCACACAAAAGGAAATGTAAGAGGAAACAGTTAATGTCAGTTCATTTAAGTCCGCACATGAGCTGTAGAAGACATCCCAATCTGTACAATCGAAGCATGCCTGCAAGGCGTCAATGCTACTCTCTGTCCAGCATCCTACTGTTTTCAGTGTGTGCACTTGTTTCTTACAGATGGGTTTGTAGATCGGTATCAGCTGGACACTGCTGTGGTAAGACGCTCCAAATGGAGGCTTGGGCACGGACTTAAAAGCACCAGGCACAGAGCCATAGCACAAGTCAATTGTGGAGTTCTTTAAAGTTGTTGTGCAGGTGACATATTGCTCATACCTTTTCAGAGTCTTGTGAATCTGGCACTGGTTAAAATCTCCAAGGATAAACTTAGGAGCCTCAGGTGAGATAGCGTCGAGCCTGTTCGTGACGTCCGCGATCAGCTGGGTGGCTGTTGAGACGCTGGCCCGTGGGTGTATGTAAACCACAGTGAAGAAGAGCTGGGGAAACTCCCTTGGCAAGTAGAAGGGCCGTAGTGAAATGGTTAGAAGCTCCAGGTCGGGGGTGCATATCTCCTCCCGGACTGTGACAGTGTTACAGTACCTCTCATTAATATAAAAACAAACTCCACCTCCGCAGGTTTTGTTTGTAATGAGAGGCGACCGGTCCATCCGGACAGGGTGCCCAAAGCCGCTGATGTGTAGATCCTCGTTGTTGTCCGAGGCTTTCAGCCACGTCTCTGTAAAGGCCAGTAGACATGTGTCTCTAAACTCACGGTTACATCTAGCGTAAGCTTCCAGCTCATCCATTTTATTCCGAATGGATTGGACATTCGAGAGAAGGATAGTCGGGAGCGGAGGAAGCCGGCGTCGGTTGTCCAGCCCATGCTTCCTCAGTCTGCGCTGAACTCCTCCTCTCTTCCCCCTCTTCCTCCGGTGCTTTTTGGATGATATTCCACCTGTTGCTGTTTGGATGTCCCTCCGAAGCGAGTGGGGGATGGGCGGAAGTATGTTGCCTGCTGTCCGTGGTCGCAGTTCAAGCAGTGTCTCCCGGCTGTAGGTGATCCTGTAGCCGGCCACGCCGCTGTCAGCATACAGTCCCCAGGCAAACCGATTAAAAAGAGTCCAAAGCGCCGCAAAGGCGCATAAGTAGATGCACCTCATACTTAAGACTTCAACACTAGCTCCAATGTGATAAAAGAAAGTGTTACAGGACGATCAGACAACTCATATCAGTACCACGACACGCAGCTGCTCCCAGGTCGCACAAGCGTGAGCGCCCCGGTTTTACCTGCCGCCGGTCAAGAAGCGTGAGGTAAGAGACAAAACTGACGGGAAATATATATGATAGACCTGTCAAAAGAGCATTGGTGTAATGGTGATTTATTTTTTTGTCGGGAACTGTAAGCTATTTCAATGATGTCGCGCGCAGACGCTAAATGAGGACGCTCACTGTAAACCTGTTATGCTAAATACTGTGGGAATGCTGTGTGCCGTGTTAGCATCTAAAACACCCCTGCAAAGAGTAACTAGATGTTTTATGGATTGCAAATCAATTTAATGACTTCGTCTTTCAACGGAGCCAAAGCTCAATCAAAATGCGCATTTATGCAGTCGGCAGTTCATTGTCAAGCATTCTACCTTCTCTTGGCGGCAGCCGCAGCGTTCAATTTGGTGTGTAAATGTTGTTTTTCCTCCTCATACTTTTCCAGTATAATACGCTGCTCCTCCGCCGTGCATTTTTCCTTGTCACTCATGTTTGTGATTGGTCTGTTGCCTCGGTACCCGTCCCTTATACGTGCGCGTTCATGGCTCTTGATGAGGCAAACCTGGATCGAATGAGCGAGTTGATAACCAGCGTCGTGATACCGGTTATCCCTGATCACCATGGTCTCAATTAGTGTAGGCCACAGGTGTCAAACTCGTGCCATGGAGGGCCAAGAGGCTGCAGGTTTTCATTCCAACCAAAAACTCCACCAGGTGATTTCACTGATCACCCTACCTCGAAACAGAGAGGCGGGACTAATCAGTGAAATCACCTGGCGGATATGTCTGAGCAATCCAGGGAAAACTAACCCTGCGTTCCAAATCGCATACTTATACTTTTTACTTTTAGTATGTACTGCAGCTGCCCTTAAAAAGTATGTAGTTTAGTATGCATTGGGACATACTAATTCTTTTTTTCCCTACTAAATAGTATGGTAGTATGGGTATTGGAATGCAGGGTAAGCTTGCTTAGTGATACAGGCCTCTGGTCACAAAGGTAGTCAGGCCTCCACACTGACAGAACTGTCCCCAAAAGATCACACAGTCCCTGTTATATATATTTTATTCATTTTTATTTTGCCATAATTTCTATTTTCATATACGTATTTTGAGAGTGTTGGGCCTGTTGCTGAAAGCTGACCTGTTGTTCGAGCCTCAAATAAAACAGTCAGTTGGAATAAATAAGCATCTATCATCTTTTTCCTATGATCTCAACAGGGAGTTAATGTTTATCTTGCTCAATACTGAGCATATAGCCTGTGTCCAAAATCACTCCCTAACCACTATATAGTGCACTGTATAGTGATTACGCCATTTTGTAGGGGTGTCTGAATGTTTACTGATTATTAATGTTGCAGTGTTACTCATTTCATGAAGCACTATTCTTGCAAGTTGTAACTCGGTGTAAGTTGTTACTCCATAGTGACATGGGATGTATAAACCATAGACCACACATAAGAAGACTGGCCACGCCCTTTAACTAAATTGTTAAAGAACACGCCATTGAATTTAGGGGTGTCACACTTCTCCCTATAGAGCTCTACTAAATCAGCTGATGGTGGTGGGAGGGGTTGAAAGAGCTTCAGTAGAGAGTTGATGACAATTGCTCTGCACCGGTACAAATACTTACCTTTTTTCTTTTATTTCTCATCATAGGTCGGAACCAACATGGTGGAATATTTGGAGCAAGCAGAATCATACAGGTCGTACCTGTTTGTGCTGCTGCTTGCAGATGGGATGCTGTGCTCTTAGGCCTTTGCTGTGATCTCAAGCAAGGCCATTGAAACTCTCGCTGCTGTCGACACGTTTCAAAAGTTTTTATGTGTTTGACTTACACCAGGGGTCACCAATCATGTGCCATGGAGGGCCGAGAGGCTGCAGGTTTTCATTCCAACCAAGACCTCCACCAGGTGACTTCACTGATTAGCTCCTCCTTTCTGATACAAGGTGAGGTGATCAGTGAAGTCACCTGGTGGAGGTCTTGGTTGGAATGAAAACCTGCAGCCTCTCGGCCCTCCATGGCACATGATTGGTGACCCCTGTCATATGTGTTATAGTGCAAACTGACAAATGTTACCAACTGTGGCTTTAACTGTTCCTGTTCATGAGATGTTTTAAATAAATAATTTTGAACAATTTTCTTGTTTTCTGTAGTTAAGTAATTGAAACTTTTTTAAATATGGGTCACTCTATAAAGAATTGAATTGGTGATACATTATTTGAATCGAGAAACTGAATTTACAGATTAACTGTTACCTACTGTTAATAGCACTGTATTGCCATATACAATGCCATTAGAAATAACTGCTTAACTATTTTTATTTGTACAGTACTGTGAATACAGTTAGAATCAGCATTTAATAGGGGTTTATTTTACAGATAAATACACCATTACTGTAAATACGATTGTAGTCATAGTATTTCATTGATATTCATTCAACAGTAAACACACCAGTACTGTAAATATGATTGTAATCACAGTATTTCATTGATATTCTTTCTACAGTAAATAGACTATTACTGTGAAATCACAGTATTTAATTGTGATTTGTTTTACAGTATTTACTTTAAATACTGTAAATAGAAGTGAAATCACAGTATTTAATTGTGATTTGTTTTAAAGTATTTACTTTAAATACTGTAAATAGAAGTGAAATCACAGTATTTAATTGTGATTTGTTTTACAGTATTTATTTTAAATACTGTAAATAGAAGTACAATACCTCTACTGTAAATAATAATTACAGCAACTTGCTGGCCAATTGCTGCCAGTAATTTACTGTAAAAATCACAGTAAATTTCTTACAGTGTACAACCAACTTATATTTAAATACAGGCTACTGCTTTCCAGTGTCAGCACCACAACAAACATCTGTCTTTTCATAAACTCACCGGCCGATGTTTTATTTCAGCTGGGGCTGCGTTACTCCAATTTAACGTCAGCTCCGATTAATGTGGCTAAGCAGCAAAAGTAACAGTAAGCAGTCACATTAAGGCTGAACAGAGTTATATAATTTCAGCCCCACCTTTCAGGGGCTTTTGCTAATTACCTTTTCAGGCTGTTATCAATTTACCTCTGAAATAAAGACGACAGTTTTCTCAGATGTGTCGATTTATTAAATGTTCACGTCAGTGTACAGATGCAAACGAATTGACAAATTAATTAAATCAATGGTCTTGGCAACTCATAAAGACTAAACAAATTAATAACGATTAATAGGCTGATTAATAACTGATTACATTAGCACATTAATAACAAGAAAAAAGTTATAGCCGCACATCTCCGTGGAAAATCTTACAGGTAGCCTACTGTCCGTGGTGCTGACTCCGCATTTCATTCTCTATTATAGCCTAGAAATTAAAGCCCCATAAAATTCACGGAGGATCTTGTTTAGCTCTTCTTTCCTTAGGTGAGAAATCCGCTGTTTGCCCGGTGTTTGTCAGGTAGTCTTGTAGACATTTGACAGCCCAAGACGTTGACCGGGCCGTACCGGCTTCATTTCCTGACCTTTCCAGCTGATCCAGCTCTTCACTCGTCACTCTCGCGTATCTCTCCTTTTTCTCTTCTGTCTTGTCTTCCTCGCTCAGCCGTTTATCCAAACTTAGGTCGCCAAACAAATCAAAATTGACAACCAAACGGTCCAATATGCAGGCGAACAAAGCTGACAGCGGCTTTTGATGCGGGTTTCAGTGAAACGTTTTGCGTTGCCATGGAAACCACACAGACTCAGGAAATAGCTAATATTGCGGGAGGAGTAATATGTTCAGTGATGAGGTTTTTTTTTTCATTTAAGCACGGCTAGCCATAGTCAATTGCTCATTTGAGCACATTCTAAACGTCTGATTGACCAATCAGATTGCTCGGTCGGATCTACCTGTTGTATAAATGTAGTTTGATCCTAAGCTAGACTGGGCACTTTTGTATGCCGCGGATAACCGAGTAGTAATTTGTAACCGAGTAACAAATTTTCCCCTCGGCTAGTCGGGTACCCGGTTAACCCCGCCCATCCCTACTGGTGAGTCCCACCCACTTTTCAAATCTGCTAAGTAGTATATTATGATCAACTGTATCAAATGCAGCACTGAGATCTAGTAATACCAGGACAGAGGATTTGCATGCGTCATTATTCTGATGAATATCATTTAAGACTTTGATAAGTACAGTCTCAGTGCTGTGGTGTGGCCGAAATTCAGACTGAAACGTGGTAAAAAGATTGTTTTGCATCATAAAACTTGTACTGTTGAAGGTGTCACTGGGGAACACAATGTTGCTGAACTAGAGACAACATTATAGCTCCCTCTTTAACTGTTTAAAAAGTGATTTATATGTGGAAGACTCTAACATGAAAGATGAATCATTAAGTATACTGTCACATGAGGTGTATGATGCCATGCAGAAATTACCAAACAACAAAGCTTGTGGCATGGACCTAATTACTGCTGAGCATCTGAAATATGCTAGTCTGAAGCTTGCTCCTCTTTTAGCGCTTAGTTTCACTGGCTTTATAACCCATGGCATACTACTGGATTCAATGCTGTCTATCTTGCTTATCCCAGTCATTAAGGACAATGCTGGAAAAGTTAGTTGCCTGGATAATTATAGGCCAATAGCATTAGCTAGCATATTGTCTAAGGTCATGGAAAGAATCCTGCTCGATAGAGTGAGTGTGTACATTACCTACGGTGATAATCAGTTTGGTTTGAAACCAAGGCATGGCACAGACGTGTATATATGCACTAAAGGAAATAGTTAACCTGTACAGGGCTAAAAATTCAACTGTTCTCATGTGTTTCATCAATGCCTCTAAAGCATTTGATCAAGTAAACCATAAAAAACTGTTTATTAAGCTGAAACAACGGGGAGTGCCTAGGTGTATTATGAGGGTTCTTGCTTATTGGTACGCCCACCAGAAAATGCACATCAAATGGGGAAATAGCATATCTGCCGCCTTTAGATTTAGATTAGATTAGATTTAGATTTTAGCTAACAAATTGATTGATTTTAAATTGCACAACAGCACAATTGCCTGGATTCTTGATTATCTTCTGTCCCGACCTCAGTTTGTCAGACTTGACAACAAAATCTCTGACACTATCTTAACAAACACTGGAGCGCCACAGGGCACAGTTTTATCTCCTTTCTTATTTACTCTTTACACTGCAGACTATAGACATAGTCAGCCATCCTGCTTGCTACAAAAGTTTTCAGATGACACAGCCCTAGTGGGCTTGCTCAACAAAGGCAACGACCTGGCCTACAGGAACGAGGTCCATTCTTTTGTCAACTGGCGTGACTCAAATTTTTTGAAGCTTAATGTAGGAAAAACTAAAGAACTCATTATTGACTTCAGAAAGAGCAAGGTGGAGCCCCCCCCACTGTTGATTAAAGGCAAACAGATTGAAATTGTCGAGTCCTATAAGTACCTTGGTGTGTACTTGGACAATAAATTAAACTGGAAAGAGAATACCCAAGCCTCACTGAAGAAGACTCAGTCCAGGCTCTTCTTTCTTAGGAAACTCAGGTCTGTCAATGTTAGCACAAGGCTCTTGGACATCTTTTATCAGAGTATCCTGGCTAGCGTCCTTTTCTTTGCTGTACTATGCTGGGGGGGCAGCATATCAGTTGATGATAAACATAGGATCAATAAGATGATCAAGAGGGCTGGATCAGTTATCGGCCTCGTCCCAGAGTCTCTCGAGGCTATTGTTGAAAAGAGAACCAGGTCTAAATTAAAACTGATTCTGTGCTACGAAAACCATCCTTTGCACAATGTTTTTATGGGTCTCGGAAGCTCTTTTAGTGAGCGTCTTGTGATGCCTCGGTGCTCCACTGAACGTTTTAGGAAGTCTTTCGTTCCTGCGGCTGTCAGGTATTTTAACAAACATTGTTAGGTTCAGATTTGGCATTGCTGCATAGCTTTCTTTGGTATTTATTCAGTATTTATTCTTTTTTTTTTTTTTTTAAATCTTGCACGCTTCTGTGTTATCTTATCATGTCCTCTCTTTACAATTCATGTCCTACTTCTAGATCGTCTCATTGGTTTCTATTGTCCTATTGTTTTTGTTGTGTATCATGTCATGTCCTGTTTTTTGTTTGTTTTTCTGTCTCTGCTGGGGGTAAAAACAGTTTCCCCTATGCGGGATAAATAAAGCTTACCTTACCTTACCTTACCTTACCTTACCTTAGAGTGTCCAATGGTGTCAGGCAGGGAGGAATCTTGTCCCCTGTCTTATTCAATCTGTATGTAAATGAGTTATCCATGAGACTGAATGCCTGCAACACTGGTTGTATGATTGGTGGTATGCATGTGAATTATCTTATGTATGCAGATGATCTAACCTTTAGTCCAAGTAGTGCTGGGCTGCAGTAGCTTCTTAATATATGTACTGAATATGGTTTACAATATGATATCAAATATAATGCCAGCAAGAGTGCTGTTCTAATATGTAGAACTAAGCAGGACAGACATCTAAAATTTCCTGTGTTGAAACTATCCAACAATAGTCTTGAGGTCTGTAAAAAGATCAAATATCTTGGTCATTTCATTACTGATGGTATGACTGATGATGATGACATATACAGACAGTGTTGTAAGTTATATGCTCAGGCTAACACAATTGCTCGTAAATTTAGCTGTTGCTCCAGTCAAGTCAAAGTATCCTTGTTTAAAGCTTACTGTACACCACTATACACTGCCCATCTGTGGGTATTTTATAAAAAATTCAGTATGCAGAAGTCACAAGTCGCCTACAATGATGGTATGCGAATCCTCCTTAAGATCCCTAGGGGAGGGAGTGCTAGTCTAATGTTTGTTAACACAGGGGTGTGCACATATAAGGCACTTTTAAGAAACCTAATGATTAAGTTTATGCAACGCTAGATGAATCTATGAACAGTATCATTGTACCTCTCTCAAATCCCAGTGTGAGTTTTTGCCGCTATGAATCTAAAATGAGAGTGCATTGGCTAAACTGTTTGTATATCATATAAGTTTCTGTGTTTTTCTTTTTAATATTATGTGCCTTTTCCGTACAATCTGTCCTGTTTTATGTGTGTATTTATGGACCTGAGTCTGCTAAAAAAATAAATAATAAATAAATAATGAATAAATAATAAATACCCCCCCCCCCCCCAAAAAAAAAAAAAAAAAAAAAAAACACACACACACACACACACGCACACACACAAAATGTGTGGGGGGGTTAAAAGAGGTCAAACAGCCTGACTCACCAGAACTGTTTTGATTTGACTGGCTGTATTACGCGGCTTTTCATTGAAGTTTTACAGCACCTGACCCACATAGGTTGAATATGGAACTAGAGCGCCACTACATGGTGACACAGTGGCAGCAGAACACAGTTCTGCTATTTTGTAATCCAGCTGACTGAAAAGAGCTCAACGTGAAACTGAAACCACCCAGACTTGGTGGATGCATGAGACTTGCATGGAATCTGAACTGTCACTTTAAAGGAGTTGAAAGCCTCTTACTGCTCTGCAGACGCTCAGCCAGCTCCTCCTGCTTCATTCTCCTCAGGAAGTGCAGTGTGATCTGCAGAAAAGCCTCTCTGCTGCTCCACCTCTGCTCTTCCTCCTCACCGTCCAACACCTCCTCATCCTCCCTCTGCCTCTCTAAGCATTCTGGGTAATCTGGACTCAGAGACCTCTGGAGGTTTTTCAGCTGCTTCTTCACAAAGGTGATCATGTTCTCCTCCAGCAGCTGCAACAGAAAAATCAAAGAATCAGACTTCCACATTAAAATCTGGACACAAAACACCAAATCAAATCCAGGTCAAAGAGGCTGAAAGATGTAAAGAGAGAAGCACGGAGACGATTCTGAGCAGAATGGTTGTTTTTCAGTTGGTATGTTGTTGTACATTTACACACCATAAATATGGAGGCAAGGTCTGTTTGATGCTGCTGGGCAGACTGAACACTGGGAACCTCTGAGCTCTGCTGGTGGACTCTGTGGAGGACACACACACACACACACACACACACACACACACACACACACACACACACACATACACACAGGAAACTCAGTCCACAGAGTCTGAAGGTTGGAACCAATTCTGTATCTCATGACTGTGAATCTGAAAACAGAAAAAAATCATCTGTTTTATCATCAGTTTGAAATAATTACCCATGATCCACAGAGTGCTGTCCGTCTTTGAAGTCCTCAAATCGCTGTATAGACGCATCGTCCCTCATGGACAGACAACTGGGCTCAGGGGAGTCTGGTCTCTCCTTCTGGATCCTGATAGAAACATAAGGAACACAGTGAAGGGATCTGAGTCCTCTGTAATTTTACTTTCTCAAGGTTAAAATGCTAAGATAATAATATCTTACTTATTTTTAGAGGCAAATTTGTCTAAAACTTGTACAGATTTATTTTCTTTTTGTCCGTTTAGTTTTCAACAAATTGTGAACCTGTAAAGAGACATTATCACAGATTAAGGGATGTAAAACTTGATAAAAAAAAAAACAACAAATTTGATGACAGAAAAAAACATCTGTTTTATTATCAGTTTGAAATAATTACCCATCATCCACAGAGCGCTGTCTGTGTTTGAAGTGAATATGTTTATCCATAGACTGTTCGCTCTTCATGGACACACAGCTGGACTCAGGTCCAGGTCCAGGTTCAGGTCCAGGTCCAGGTTCAGGTTCAGGTTCAGGCCTTCAACACAACACATACAGAGCTCTTCCTGTGAATAATGCGGCTGTGCTGATTTGCCTGCTGAGCTCTGAGATGGAGAACAGTCATGGACAGTCAGAGATCCTCGTCTTACCTCTGAGCTTTGGTCTGGCTGTCATGTTCTCCAGACAGAGTGGTTCTAGAGGCGGGGAACCTCCTCTCTCTCTTCCCAGACGGTTCCATAGCAGAGCCAACACCTTGACACAAACACAGCGGCCGATTGATGACAACAAGCTTTCCATGACAGGATGTGTGCTGTCTTCCTGTCAGCACCATGTCACATATACAGAGTGGACGTAACACTCAGAGCAGCCGCCCTTTACATCAAACCCACTGAGCAGCTTCATCTACAGAGGACTTTGAATCCTCTGGGACTCTTCACACATGGACTGACAACAACTGAGAGGCAGAAAGCTCTCATTTCACCGATTCACCAAAATTCACTTTCACTTAATTTTCTAGGAGTAAATTGTCATCTTCTTGTCATTTAATATTACATGTGCATCCAAAAAATATATATAAACTGCAGCCTTATAATTGTTACTGATTTCCTAGCAATTATTTTATATATTTTCTGATTTTTGTGTACATTTTTTCAAATTAAATGTCAAAGATATGTTTTATGTAACTGATGATGATGTAGTGATAGTCGTGTAAAAAAAAAAAATAGAACAGGTGAAACAACAGGTGATCATGTTTTTCTCTGCTGGTGTAAATTTTTCCTGATGAAATGAGTTCAGATCACAATGTACCTGACTCTGACTTTTCTCACCACTGAAAAACACATTTTAAACATTTCAGATAAAGTTGATTTTGTCTTCAGTGTCAGACATCAATGTTGAAAATTATGACACAATGAATATTAAAATGTGGAAACACGGACATCATGCTTTGCTTTACTGCGTCAGTCCACTGTGTGTGTGTGTGTGTGTGTGTGTGTGTGTGTGTGTGTGTGTGTGTGTGTATACACTGCTGATCTGAGAATGACTAACTTCTTTGGACACGTCAGTGTCCAAAGATCGTGTGGAGATGGTAACCCTAGATTTGCCAAACTCTCACACATGCGCACTTGATTCAGCACAGCGACGCTTTTCTCTGCTCTAAAATTAATGGCATCTCGACAGTTTGATGAACAGCGGGAGTTTCGCAAATCTAGGGTTACCGTCTGGACAGGCGAGAGAGAGAGAGTGAACAGAGAGAGCGAAAGTTGACAAAACAAACGTCTTTCAAAGGTTTTGAGCCACAGCAACCAGGAGAGGTTCACACACACACACACACACACACACACACACACACACACACACACACACACACACACACACACACACACACACACACACACACACACCCCGAGCGGCCTGTCCTCACCTGCAGTGAGAGCGGGGAGTCCAGTGGAGTCCAGCTGCTTCACAGTCTCTGCTCTGCTCTCCTGTTCACTTTCTGACTGCTGAGCACTTTCACACAACTCCCATTAAAAAGAGTCAACTTCCTGTTTCCACACAGCGGCTGCTAACACAGGACACTTTGGAGTCAACTGGACAATCTGCACTTTGAGCACAGAGGGAGCGGCACGGCGGATTCAGAGCAGGACGAGGCTCTGCTTTCACTTTCCGGTTCTCTTTACGGTGCAGGAGCTACACCAAGTGGACATGAAGGAAACTTCTCTCAGTCCTTTCCATCAGTCCAGACAATATAAACCTGAACTACACGCCTCTCACCTGGGAGTTGGAGATGGATTTCAAATCTACACTTTCTTCTCATTCCAGACATTTTCTCATTTTCTCATTACAAAATAAGTTGCTTCACTGTGTTTCTCATAACAATAATCATAGAGTCCAGTTTAATTTGACAAGCAAGGTCCTGAATGAGCCCCTCCCATCCATGGTTCCTCACATAGTGGGAACTAACTCTATGGAGGAAAGATGTGTTGTGTGAAGGAGGAGGACTAAATGCAGGAGATGCTTGACTTGGTCTGGAGCTGCTGTCACAACGTCAAGTTGGACAGAAATGCTGACAGAAGTGGTGCACTTCAGAAAGCCGTCTGTGGTCGTGGCAAGGTTCAAACTCTCTTGTTGCTCTTCACCTCCTGACACATTCACCTCTGTTTCCAAATTAAGTTTTTGCATTTTGTAATCCTCCAGGCACACATAATTTAATCTCGTTGCAATACACTCTGTTAATATAAAACTGATTCAGTACAGCTGCCTCAACAACCAGTTCAGCTAATCTTGTAATTCTACGCATTCTCTGTCAACTTATATCATATTTTGCTAGAACTATACATGTTGGAGTTGGACAGAGAGCCTGACTTCATAGCCTTCTCAGGAACAGTTAAAACTTTACAACACAATTACTATCCCACATCTAACACACATAAACAGCACAAACCAGCCTCGACTAATAATCTATGAGAAGGGCAGGCTTGTTTTTTCCATGTTTGCCTGCAGCTGTAGTGTTGAAATTGTTGCATGTTGTCATCTTTGGTATAATTTGTACAAAAAGGCCACATGGTCAGGCATGGAAGTCGGCTCGTTAATTACATGTGTGCTGTCTGTAGCCCAAGGGTTTTTCTGAGTGATTTCTGGGATGTTCTGCTGCATTTTTAGAAGATGCAGCTATTGAGCTAACTTTAAGGTTCTTCTTTGAACTTTGAAGGTCTTGCATGGACTTGCACCACCTCACCTATCTGAGCTAATCACACCATACCGCCCTCTTTGCTCTATCGATGTTGGCCTCCTGGTCGTTCCTTCAGTCAACAAAAAATCAGTCGGCTGCAGAGAATTTGACCACTGAGCCCCTTTTCTCTGCAGTGGCCTCCCATTACATGTTAAGGAAGCAGGTTCAGTTCAAATCTCCACATCAAGACTGAAAATCTGCCTTTATTCACTTCAGTGCAGCGTATACCCAAGAACTTAGTCGGGTCCAACGCCTCTTTAACATCCCTCTAACTCTGCTGTTGGTTTCTTTTAATTATTCTTTTATTTGCTTGCTGTATGTTTTGTCCGATGTTTTCTTTTCAGTTGTAAAGTGTATTGGGACCATGCTGCACGGTGATTCAGCACGTTAATCAAACTGATTGATTGCTCTGCATTTTACATGATCATTTTTGTTGACTTCATGAAAAACAGTTACAATAAAATGTCTAAAAACAAAAGTGGATGAGAGACACTAAAGGATTTTCTATAATTAACCTGTAGGCAGTGATTTAATAAGTGATCTATTGTGCTGGTCAGAGATCTTCAGGTGGGTCGCTCCGAAGACATTAGAGAAGGATTTCATTCACCTGGACAGAATCAGAAAATACTTCTTTGCACTTGTAAACCAGCTTTGCAGTGTGTCAGAGAGAAGGCACGTAGAAATCATAAAGATAATCCCACACACCGTCTCAAACTTGAAGCTAAAACTTTATTAAACAGGACGACGTTACAGTCTACTCAGGATCTTCCTCAGGTGTGAACAGCAGGTGACTGACACGTTCTTATACAGGGCACAGTCACCTGCCAAAGAAATCTGAAGCACCACAGAGGTTTATTAACAGCATTTAACAGTATTAACGGAATACACAGTCAAATATATGTATCAATAATATATAGCATTAAAATATAAAACAAACATCTCAGAATGATCAATGATCAAACTACAAACCCTCATGGAACAGAACCTGTGAAGTCATCAATTATAAGCATCATGTAAAAAACAGCAGGCTCAGCTTCTATATAAAGATCCTAGAATTATGAATATAAACATTGAGAGTCAAAGTGGCAGAGACTGAACACAATTCAGTGAAAGAAGAAAACCAGAGCCTCACATTGAGAACTAATTCATCATTACGTTCATGTGGGAACAGAGTTTTTAAGGTGTGTATCCAGTACACTTCACCTCTTTTTAGAGGCAGTTCATGATTTTGGCCTCTAGGTGGCAGACTGACCTGTTCTATGCCAATGAAACCTAGACTAGAAATATGACTGGAGTCACTGAGGTGGACAGCTACTGGATCTTCCTGTCATTCCTACAGACGCTACTTTTGTGTTCACTGCTTCACTGTTTGAACTTTGTAGATGTTTCAGCGACATGTACCAGGCCACAAGGAGCAGCAGATAAATCACATGGTGGAGGCTCAGGTGATGCTGCTGCCAACAGGACACCATTTCCCTGCATGTGACCATGAAAACATGACATGATGTGTGTGTATGTGAGTGAGTGAGTGAGTGAGTGAGTGAGTGAGTGAGTGAGTGAGTGAGTGTTTCTCCACACAGGACATATCTCTCACTCCTCAAACTCACACAGAGACACTGAGGAGTCATATTCCCAGAGGTCAAACCCAAAGTACAAAGGCTCAGTGAAGGTGCTCTTGAAGGTGTGGAGGTGGATCAGTGTGTCAGAGGAGACGCTGTAGAAGGACAGAGAGCCAGCAGGCCAGTCCAGATACACTGCCACTCTGTTAGAGGAGGAGGGGACAGGGATGTCAGTTCCACTGTTATTGTGTCTGGCAATGAAACCACCCTCATGGCAGGCCAGAGTCCAGGACTTGTCATTCCTGCCAAGCCCACAGTCATCACTGTTTCCTCTCCTGCTGATTCCTCTGTAAGTCACTGCCATAGAAACCCATCCTTCCCACTCAACCTCCCAGTAGCAGCGACCAGTCAGACCATCTCTACACAGGATCTGTTTCCAGAAGTCAAACCTCTCTGGGTGATCAGGATATGGCTGCTCCTCTCTCACCCGTGTTGCCTTCCTGTTGTTCTCAGACAGGACGAGGTGTCTGTTTGCTGTGTTTGTGTCCAGTTTGAGTTCACAGGAATCTGATGGAGAGAACAAGACACAACAGACCTTCTGTGGTTATTATCTGCTGATCTATTGATTATTGATTTGTTAACACTTTGATGATGACACATTGTGTCAGCCGTCCTCTTCATTCACAGCAGGATCTGAATGAATGGACGTCACAAACTGCTGTGGAAATTCACTTTACAACTGTAAGAGCCATTTATATGTGGATTAAGTCATTTAATAGTTATTATAAAATAATACAAAAAAAAAAACCACCATTATTGAACTATTAGTTAATAGGTCCTTTAATTTTTGAAAAATTAGGAACGTTTTTAACAGTAAACTCTTCCAAGACCTTGGATCTAACAACAACAACTCAACTGAGTTGAGTTGTTGTTTTAATATCTGTAAAAACTATGAAAATGGAGAGGTAGTTTATACAAATGATGAAGGCTTTAGGTGAGTGTGTTAACTGTTTTTACTGAATGTGTAAAAATTAATTTGTAAAATACTTAAATATTAAAGGAACTATGACTGTCTTTGTGGAAGAGCATCAAATGTGATTTTGTTTGGTTCAACATATAAAAGCAGCTGAGAACAAGCAGCAGAACCTGCAGCTGCAGCATCTAAACAGCTGAATGTTTGCTGCTTTGTGTTCAGGAGTCAAACTAAATCCACACTTACACTTCCTCAGACCTGGTTTCAACCACTGCTCTCCACCATGGTCCACCCTGGAGGAAGAAACAGAGTCAGAGCAGCAGATTCTCTTTGAGGATGGAAACATGAGCAGTAAATAACCTTCCCTATGAAGGATTTAGCAGACCACGTCACTCATATCCACCATTCAACATGAAACAATATTCCTCAGCCCTCTGTAAGACATTGTGTGTGTCTCTCCATACCTGAGAGCCTCCAGTCTCCAGGTTGGATCCTCCAGTCCAGCAGAGAGCAGCTTCACTCCTGAGTCTCCTGGATGATTGTAGCTCAGGTCCAGCTCTCTCAGATGGGAGGGGTTGGAGCTCAGAGCTGAGGCCAGAGAAGCACAGCCTTCCTGTGTGAGCAGACAGCCTGACAGCCTGCACACCATCACAAACACAATCAGTCCACCACATCATCTGCTTTGTGTTTTCACAAAAACCTACACAGGTGAGGAATCTGATCAGTGACATGAAGCTGCATTTAAAACGAGATTCAAAAGAGCAATATATATTTGTTATTCAAAGGTGCAAATGACCACAACACAGCAGAAATTAAGAAAGTCAATGCAGAATCCTTGGGAAGAATTTTCCTGCTGGTGATACTAGAGAAAAGGTCATAGGGTCACCTGAACCGGGATATTTAATGTTCTAGACAACATGAATGCTGTCACCAAGTTTCATGGTGATCCGCCCCGAAGCTTTGGAGATTTGCTGCTCTTGACCTAACTGCTGATCGACCAACATGGTGACATACAGGCCTCTGTTTCACAGCAGGGCAAGAAGGCATGAAGACAAAAACACAGAACAGATGATCCTGATATGGATCTTACAAGGTCTTACATTCAGGATCACTGAGCTTAGAGAAACTGCTTTGAGTGAATGGACCTTAATTGTAAATGTGACAAATCAGTCAATCACTGTAAATGGATATTACCTGAGAGCCTCCAGTCTGCAGTGTGGACTCTCCAGTCCAGCAGAGAGCAGCTTCACTCCTGAATCCTGCAGCTGGTTGTTACTCAGGTCCAGCTCTCTCAGACTAGAGGACTGAGAGCTGAGCACTGAGGCCAGAGCTGCACAGCTTCTCTCTGACAGATTACAGCCACTCAGCCTGAAGATGAAAAATATATCAAACTGCTTTTGTCTTGTGGAGAGAACAATATGTTATGCGTGAAATATGTCCAGTTATCGATGAACCTACACAGATTTCTTGGAGGCTTTGACCAGTGGCAGCAGCCCCAGAAGAGCCTCCTCTGAAGCAGAGTATTTCTTCAGGTCAAACACCTCCAGATCTTCTTCCGATGACAGTAAGATGAAGACCAGAGCTGACCACTGAGCAGGAGACAGTTTGTCTGTGGAGAGACGTCCTGACCTCAGGTACTGTTGGATCTCCTCCACTAGAGAATGGTCATTCAGCTCATTCAGACAGTGGAACAGGTTGATGCTTCTCTCTGGAGAGGGACTGTCCCTGATCTTCTCCTTGATGAACTGGACTGTTTCCTGATTGGTCTGAGAGCTACTTCCTGTCTGTGTCAGCAGGCCTTGTAGGAGAGTCTGATTGGTCGACAGTGAAAGACCCAGGAGGAAGCGCAGGAACAAGTCCAGGTGTCCATTTGGACTCTGTAAGGCCTTGTCCACAGCACTCTGGTAGAGGTGTTTTAGTTGGGAGGTTGATTGTTCCTCTGACAGTAGATTGACTCCAGAGTTGATGAATGTCACAAAGACATGAACAGCAGCCAGAAACTCCTGAACGCTCAGATGGACGAAGCAGAAAATCTTGTCCTGGTACAGCCCACGCTCCTCTTTAAAGATCTGTGTGAACACTCCTGAGTACACTGAGGCTGCTCTGATATCAATGCCACACTCTGCCAGGTTTGCTTCATAGAAGATCAGGTTGCCTTTCTCCAGCTGCTCAAAAGCAAGTTTTCCCAGAGACAGGATCATCTCCCTGGTCTCTGGAGTCCAGTGTGGATCTGTCTCAGTTTTCCCATGATACTTGACGTTCTGCACTTTGGACTGAACCACCAAGAAGTGGATGTACATCTCAGTCAGGGTCTTGGGCAGGTCTCCTCCCTCACTGGTTTTCAACACGTCCTCCAGAACTGTAGCAGTGATCCAGCAGAAGACTGGGATGTGGCACATGATGTGGAGGCTTCGTGATGTCTTGATGTGGGAGATGATTCTGCTGGCCTGCTTCTCATCTCTGAATCTCTTCCTGAAGTATTCCTCCTTCCGTGGGTCAGTGAAGCCTCTCACCTCTGTCACCATGTCAACACACTCAGGAGGGATCTCATTGGCTGCTGCGGGTCGTGCAGTTATCCAGAGGCGAGCAGAGGGAAGAAGGTTCCCCTTGATGAGGTTTGTCAGCAGAACGTCCACTGAGGTGGACTCTGTAACATCAGTCAGGATCTGGTTGTTCTTGAAGTCCAGAGGAAGTCGACACTCATCCAGACCGTCAAAGATCAACACAACCTGGAACTGCTCAAACCTGCTGATTCCTGCTTCTTTGGTCTCAGTGAAGAAGTGATGAAGAAGTTCCACCAAGCTCAACTTTTTCCCTCTCAGTAGATTCAGCTCTCTGAAAGTGAATGGAAATGTGAAGTGGACATGCTGGTTGGCTTTGTGTTCAGCCCAGTCCAGAGTGAACTTCTGTGTTAAGACTGTTTTCCCAATGCCAGCCACTCCCTTTGTCATCACTGTTCTGATTGGTTGATGTCTTCCAGGTAAAGGTTTAAAGATGTCTTCACATTTGATTGATGTTTCTGGTCTGGCTGGTTTCCTGGATGCTGTTTCAATCTGTCTGACCTCATGTTCCTCATTGAGCTCTCCACTCTCTCCCTCTGTGATGTACAGCTCTGTGTAGATCTGATTCAGAGGTGTTGGGTTTCCTGCTTTAGCAATCGCCTCAAACACACTCTCAAACTTCTTCTTCAGGTTAGATCTGAGTTCACATTGGCACCCTGAGAGAGTTCCTGAGTGAACAAACAAATAACATCAATAAGTGGATGTGGTATTAAATTTTAATTTTGTAATAAATGTGAGAAATATGAATATTTCATTGAAAATGATTCTGTTGGCCTTTTTTGACAGAAAGAAGTTAGTGGGATGTGTTGTGAACCCTGTTCCACAGGTTCTTGAATCATTTCCACGACAAAAATGTAGGTCCAGGTAAAATTCCTGAAACGTAATTTGGGCCCTGCTCAGCGGGTGGTAGTCAAACCGTAGTCCCTGAAACTTTTAGGAGGAGCTAGCAGCTCTGTCCATCCTTATTGATCCAAGAGTTACTTTGACAACACTTAAACATTAGCGTCACCACTTACTGCTCTGCAGACGCTCAGCCAGCTCCTCCTGCTTCATTCTCCTCAGGAAGTGCAGTGTGATCTGCAGAAAAGCCTCTCTGCTGCTCCTCTTCTGCTCTTCCTCCTCACCGTCCAACACCTCCTCATCCTCCCTCTGCCTCTCTAAGCATTCTGGGTAATCTGGACTCAGAGACCTCTGGAGGTTTTTCAGCTCCTTCTTCACAAAGGTGACCATGTTCTCCTCCAGCAGCTGCAACAGAAAAATAAAAGAATCAGACTTCCACATTAAAATCTGGACACAAAACACCAAATCAAGTCCAGGTCAAAGAGGCTGAAAGATGTAAAGAGAGCAGCACGGAGACGATTCTGAGCAGAATGGTTGTTTTTCAGTTGGTATGTTGTTGTACATTTACACACCATAAATATGGAGGCCAGGTCTGTTTGATGCTGCTGGGCAGACTGAGCACTGGGAACCTCTGAGCTCTGCTGGTGGACTCTGTGGAGGACACACACACACACACACACACACACACACACACACACACACACACACACACACACACACACACACACACACACACAGGAGACTCATTCAGCAGAGTCTGAAGGTTGGAACCAATTCTGTATCGCATGACTGTGAATCTGGATATTGTAAGAGTCAGCTCCACAACATTCCTGGGGATCCTCATTGATTAATTTCTTAACTTCAAATGTCATATTGATGATCTAATGGGAAAATTTTCTAAATACAGTATGTTGGTTTATTTTTAAAGTTGAGACATTTCTCCCACTTCCTGCAGTTCTTGCCCTTTTCAAAACCTTATTTGAGCCTCATGTATATTATTGTAATGTCATATGGTGCAATACATTTCCAACTTACTTAAAAAAGCTACAGATTCTCCAAAAGAAAGTCATACGTGCCTTATTGTCGTCTGAGTTTAATTCTCCTACCAGAGCGATTTTCTGCCATTATATTCTTTTGAGGCTTTCAGAGTACAATCACCTCCAGAATGCTTGTATGATGTACCAGATTGCTCATATATTTACACACATATATTACTCAATATTTTATTCATCTTTTATTGAGTCCATTTTGACCTTTGTAATGATCTATTGGTTTGGCAACCTTAGCATTGCTAACAAAAATAAGCTGGGAAACATTGTTAAACTTTTCAGGAAGATTGTTGGTATAGACTTGAATGATCATAATCACGTTTTTCAAGTGGGAGCCACTCAGAAGGCAAAGGCCATCCTGGAGGACCATCAGCACCCCCTGCAGGCAGAGGTTAGACTCCTGTCGACGGGGAGGAGATTTGCTTATGTCAGGAGGGCCAAATCAAACAGATACCTGAGGTCATTTGCCCCATCAGCTGTTGGGTTTTTAAATAAGTTATAGGCATTGTTGCCATTGCACAGTTTGTATAATATGTCTTTTAACTGTATATTGTTTTATATATATATATATATATATATATATATATATATTAACTCCCTGCCCATCTGTCATGATGCAATCCACGAGAGTAAGAGTTATGGTTTACATGTAGGCTACGTATGTCTGTTTCCAATCCAATCCAATCCATAAACTAAATCATAAATTATATGATATCATCCCAATCTGCCTTGAAAAACACCTACTCCCAGGGGTAAAACTCACCAGGTTCAGTATCGTGTGCAGAGTACTGCAGATTTGGAATGAGCTTGATGCTTAAGTAATAATTTTGCATCCTGTCTCCACCTTTAAGAAAAAAAATTAAAAAACCAACTCCTATCTACATATGATTAATTACTGTTTATATGAAGATTCTTGTTTATGGATGAGTTGATCAGTATTTAGATACCATTTCTTTTCAACCCATATGAATAAACACATGTCTATAAAATAAAATAAATAAATACATACATACATACATACATACATACATACATAAAATCAGAAGTTTGTGATACAGCCCTAATTGTTGCCTCTTAATATGTACCATATTCTCTTCCAATGTGAGCATTTACTGAGCATTTACTTGAGAATATACATGTATATACAGATCAAGATACCTCACACTACTGAACTGAAATTGGGCCACCAACTCTGTTTTAGTTGTATTCTACTTATATTCTTATTTCTTTCCATTACCTATGGACTACTGACAGATTTGAAATGCTGGTATTGTCTGTTGTATGTCTATCTGTACATTATTACGACCATGAATATTTGGCCAGTGTCCTGTCTGTCACCACTGTATTTGTGAGAAATTGGGTCCCCTCTTAGAAGCTTTAAATAGCTTCCTTTGGGGTGACCCTTTCACACATCAGACCGTTGTGTACTGAAAAATGTCAATATATTTCTTGGTGATGAAGATGTGTGAATAAATAAATAAATATGTTGATAATCTGATAACAGAAAAACCATCTGTTTTATCGTCAGTTTGAAATCATTACCCATGATCCACAGAGTGCCGTCCGTCTTTGAAGACAATAGGTTCATCCATAGATACCTCACTCCTCATGGACACACAGCTGGGCTCAGGTTCAGGTTCAGGTTCAGGTTCCTGCTGCATCCTGATAGAAAAGTGAAGAGATCTGTATCTTAAAAAAAAACAGTAATTTTACTTTCCCAATAATTCTAAAATGTTGCTCACTTATTTTCAGATGCGTGTTTGTCTTAAAATGTACAGATTTATTTGTTTTTGTCAGTTTTGTTTTCAACAAATCGTGAGCCTGTAAAGTCCTTTGAGACTTTATCAGAAATTAAGGGCTATAAAATTAAATTCGAGCTGGACCTTGAAACTCAGTCAAGAATGGGAGCTGAACCAAATCTATATCTCATGACTGACTGTGAACAATGATCCCATCTGTTTTTTATTCTTCTTATCAGTATTAAATAATTAACTTTGATTAATAGAGTGGTGTCCATCTTTGAAGTCAAATCAATCAATCAGAGACCAGTCACTCTTGATGGACACACAGTTGGGCTCAGGTCCAGGTCCAGGTTCAGGTTCAGGTTCAGTCCTTCAACACAACACACACAGAGCTTTTCCTGTGAATAATGTTGCTGTGCTGATTTGCCTGCTGAGCTCTGAGATGGAGAACAGTCATGGACAGTCAGAGATCCTCGTCTTACCTCTGAGCTTTGGTCTGGCTGTCATGTTCTCCAGACAGAGTGGTTCTAGAGGCGGGGAACCTCCTCTCTCTCTTCTCAGCCGGTTCCATAGCAGAGCCAACACCTTGACACAAACACAGCGGCTGATTGATGACAACAAGCTTTCCATGACAGGATGTGTGCTGTCTTCCTGTCAGCACCATGTCACATATACAGAGTGGACGTAACACTCAGAGCAGCCGCCCTTTACATCAAACCCACTGAGCAGCTTCAGTCAAGTTGATCCAGGCTGTCAGACTGGTTGTTTCCTGCATTTTCACCAATCAAATGAGTTCAGTTCACAATCGACCTTACATTGACGTCACTAAACAGAAAAAAATACATTTTAGACATTTGAGACAAAGCTGATTTTCTTGTCAATGTCAGACATCAATGTTATGACACAGTGAATATATAAGATATGGAAACACAGAAATCAGGTTTAGAAAGACTTTCCAGCTCCTTGTGGTCCCAGTCTGCTCTCAGTCGTCCAGCTCTGAAACACAATGTAGGAGCCTGTTCATCAAACATCTCTAATGATCCCTGGTCGGCTCTTTACCTGCTGAGTCACATCCACATCAAATCCAAGAGACTTTCAGCTTCACCTGGAGAGGAAACACAGAGAGAGAAGACGCTGCTGACTCTCCTGCGGCAGACCTAAGTGTGTGTGTGTGTGTGTGTGTGTGTGTGTGAGTGTCTGTTTTGGAGGAAACAGGGAGCTGCTCCGCCCAGCCGAGTCCCAGGCTCCAGCACTGAGCTTCTAATCACCTTAGCACACAATACGCTACTACTGATGTGTGTGTGTGTGTGTGTGTGTGTGTGCTCCTTCCTCATAACTTCAGTCTCAAAGTCCACAAGTTAATGTTTGTGGACTTTGCCCTTGGTTCTTAGTTGATCTGACTGTAAAGGATTTGATACCTGATATGGGCAGAGATAAGGCCTCTTGAGCAACAAGGTAATAAATTAATTCAGTGCTGCACAAAAATAATAGAGTAATAAATGTAATAAAGTGCTGCAAAAAGCAACACACAGTGATTGAGTCAGTCTTGAGCTCCTGACCCTGGACGAGGTGGAGCAGAAATGGTGCGACTCTCAGCGTGAGGTGAAGACACACATCACGTCCACAGTGTTGGTGCTGTAATGCAGCAAGTGAGGTCGTGTCTGCCAGCGTGTGAAATACCCAGTCAACCCAGTCACTGTGAGACTGTCACTGTCACTGACCTTCAGAACCAGGTGGCCATGTCAAGCTTCATCCCCACGTCTGTCCACCTCCTGAAGCCCTGAGCTGAGCCTGCTGGGCTGCCTCAGCCGCCCTGGGACCCAGCACCTGGACCCATTCTAGGAACCAACTTTTACATTGTGATCTTTTAAATGTGGACACAACACCCACAGACCTTTTGAAACCTTTTCAGCCTGTTTTTAAGCTGTTTACGGTCTGACCTGTCATCAGTGGGTTCATCAGCGCTGTGTGTCCCAGCTTTGTCCAAACCCACAAAACTTTATTGTAAGTTCTAATGGAGATCCTGAGGTTTCCAAAGATCCCAAACATGAGCTGCTGAGATCCAGGGGAATGTGTCTAAAATGATGCACAGGACATGTAGATCTTTTCTGTCTGATGTGATGCTGCAGCCATAAAACAACAGCATCTTGGCTTTGAATATTTCCCTCAGCATCAGAGTGATGGAGCTTCAGCAGAGACACAACAGGGAGGAGACTCTGCTGCTTTATGGGAAGACATGCTGTCATCAAGCTGAAGATATTTAGGGGGGAATTCAAGGGGAAAAGCCGAGTCCAGTCACAAATCCTGAAAAATATTTTTGAACAGAAACTCAAATGACTGTGTTGTTCTTTGTATTCTCGAGAACTTTGTGTTTTCACTGTCATCCAACAAAGAGACATTACCCTCTAAATCAATTTCTTTAGGGCTGCAGTATATTTTTGGACTCAAGGTGGCAGTGTATGGATTGGTGATGCTGTTGCAACTATTCTGCTGCACTGCCAGTGTTATTTTTTTCCCCTCATGTTTTCCAGGAATACCAGCCCCTGCTCTGCCTCTGATTGGCTAACCCTGACCCTAACCCTGCCCTAACCTAACCTCGACCAACCTAACCAAAAGAGGCAATGAGTGGCAACAAATACTCGCCAGTCAGAGTTTGTTTAATGGTTTTCAGGGCGTGTCTTGCCAAGAAAAGCTTTGGGATTCATATCAACATGTACCGGCCATACCGGGGTTCAAATCTGTGATGGAGGAAGACAAAAAAAAACTTCATGAAGGTAATTATCAGTCTGAGCTCAGGATGAATTAGACTGATAATGTTTCATCAGAAATGAATCAGTGAATGAAGAGAGGGATGGATGAGGAATAGATAAATAGATAGATAATCTTTATTGTCCACAGAAAACACATCACAGTAAATCACAATACATGCAATAATAAAAGCACAACCTGCAGAGTGCAGACAGCAGTAACACACCTGGTTCCACTGTGATGCTGTTTTCCAGTTTAGCAGAGTTCTTGCATTTGGAATGAAAGACGTTTTGTAAATGTTCTTGGTTGCTGCAGCGGCTCTATAGCGCCTCCCGAGGGCAGTTTGATGGATACTTCAAAGAAAGCATGAACAGAATCAGACACCCTTTGATTCACCTGCATTTTATATATAAATCAAAGTTGTCCCTGTTCTTTCCCAATAATTTGACTGGCCTCGTTTATATTTCTGGATCATCTATTTCTGTTCTCAGACCCCAGGTGTCCACAACATGTACACATTAAAAGTTCAAACACTGTCAACAAGACTTCTGTAAACAATCTCTAAAATATTCTTGCCCTTATCAAATGAATCCAATTTCCAGATTAGATACAATCACTGCATTGTTTTGTTTTTAAGATGCACTCTCAGTTTGCTGTAAAACTTAAATTGCCATAAAAAGGTTAATAAATATTTTAACTCCACTGCTGCTTCAACAGGCTGAATATGAATCAGAACAGGTGGAAAATAATAGCAGGCACTGTAGTGACTCATGATAAGCAGCTCCTCAGTGTTTCTTTGGAAGAGGCCACTGTCTTCACACCACTTAGTAAGCTCATCAATGTGGTGGAAATATGAAGACTGATGAACTGTGCCGCCTGTCTGCACAGGACCCAATAACACCATGTCATCAGCAGATTCATGCAATTTGGACTCCAATGAGGTGGCCACGCCCCTAATCAGCTCATTTGCATCTAAATCCCTGATGCTGCTCGCTCATTTTTTCAGACATGGCGACTAAAAGCACAGCGAGCTCCTTTAACAGCTGAAGCCGCCATCGCCCTCACTCACACAGCTTAGCCTGTTTACAGCTGATCATAATTAATATGAACTGATCACACATGAGCCAATAAATCAATCCACCCATCACTCACATCTGGATAATGTGACACAGTACAGCACACATATTCTCACTCAGAAATATAAAAAAAAAAAAAAAAAAAAGATAAATAGGCTTTTACAAAATCCGACACACACAATGAAACTGGATATTAAGGACACTTAAAGAATTGAACAACCAACATTTGGTTGTTGGAAATCCATCATCTCTGGCTTTGGTCTCAGCCTGCTAACTCTGTCATCTGGCTCTGTTCCTGACTATTTTAAAATTGCTAGTATCCAATCACCCCCACGGACAGTACCCACTGAGGCAGATTCAGCAGCACGGACAGTACCCGATGAGGCAGATTCAGCACCATGGACAGTACCCGCGGAGGCAGATTCAGAACCACGGACAGTACCTGTAAGATTTTCCACGGAGATGTGCGGTTATAACTTTGTTCTTGTTATTATTCTTGTTATTATTAGTTCATGATTTTGGCCTCTAGGTGGCAGACTGACCTGTTCTATGCCAATGAAACCTAGACTAGAAATATGACTGGAGTCACTGAGGTGGACAGCTACTGGATCTTCCTGTCATTCGTACAGACGCTACTTTTGTGTTCACTGCTTCACTGTTTGAACTTTGTAGATGTTTTAGCGACATGTACCAGGCCACAAGGAGCAGCAGATAAATCACATGGTGGAGGCTCAGGTGATGCTGCTGCCAACAGGACAGGATTTACCTGCATGTGGCCATGAAAACATGACATTTTCACATTATTGTGACACTGTGCACAGTTTCACATTAGCAGCTGACATTTGTTTTGTTTCACATTTTAAATTATTTCATAATTTAATCAGAAGACTTCTGAAGAATTCCTTCGGATAGAAAAATAATTTAAAAAAAAATGAATAAATCAATTACAAAAACATCTTAATTTATGTGGATGTATATCAATGAATCTATAATTGATTTGGATTTTAGATTTACTGTGTTTGTGTGTGTGTGTGTGTGTGTGTGTGTGTGTGTGTGTGTGTGTGTGTGTGTGTGCGCGTGTGTGTGTGCGTGTGTTCTCCACACTGGACGTGACTCTCAGCCCTCAAATCTCACACAGAGACACTGAGGAGTCATGTACCCAAAGCTGAAACCCCAGGTACAGAGGCTCAGTGAAGGTGCTGTTGAAGGTGTGGAGGTGGATCAGTGTGTCAGAGGAGACGCTGTAGAAGGACAGAGAGCCAGCAGGCCAGTCCAGATACACTGCCACTCTGTTAGAGGAAGGGGCAGGGATGACTTTGTCTCTGTTATTGTATCTGGCAGTGAAACCACCCTCATTGCAGGTCAGAGTCCAGGAGTAATCATTCCTGCCAAGCCCACAGTCATCTCTGCTCCCTTTCCTGCTGATTCCTCTGTACGTCACTGCTATATGAACCCTTCCTTTCCACTCGACCTCCCAGTAGCAGCGACCAGTCAGACCATCACTACACAGGATCTGCTCCCAGTCCTCAAACCTCTCTGGATGATCAGGATATGGCTGCTCCTCTCTCACCCGTGTCGCCTTCCTGTTGTCCTCAGACAGGACGATGTTTCTGTGAGCTGTGTTTATGTCCAGTTTGAGTTCACAGGAATCTGATGGAGAGAACAAGACACAACAGACCTGCTGTGGTTATTATCTGCTGATTTATTAACAGTTTGGTTATTGATTTGTTAACACTTTGATGATGACACATTGTGTCAGCTGTCCTCTTCATTCACAGCAGGATCTGAATGGATGGACGTCACAAACTGCTGTGGAAATTCACTTTACATCTGTAAGAGCCATTTATACACAAACTAAACTACATTTATTTAATTTAATTTAATAAATTCATTTAATTGACTCAAATATGTGCTTTTCATTCACTGATTCAAAATATCAGTGAAGAACTGTGATTGGTTGTCAGGTTTGTTAAATTTAGTGGAGAGAAGAAGCTGGGGAAGAGGGAAAACACCAGATGTTGCAGTGCTTCATTGTTTTGTTTTGTTTTGCTTTTTTCTTCAATAATAAAAATGTTCTCTCATTTGATTTAGCACCTTTCTCCAATTTCTCTCTTTCTTCAACTAATATTTATGTTCTCAAAACCATGAACTAAGAAGAAAATGTTCAGCAGAAGTTTTACTGTTGTGATCAATGACTTTGTCCTCATGAAGCCTTTTATTCTGGACAGTCCAGAGGATTTAAGGCTTCAGAGTAAAATTATATTGTAAAATTATAAAAGTTTGGACTTTTGGGTTAACTTTTCGAAGAGCTTGGATTTCATTTTGACCGTTTTTCTGTGTACTTTTTAAAACTACAGTATATCTAGTTTTATTGTCTCTGAAAAAATGGAAATGCACAGATGGTTTAATAAAATGATCAAGTGTTTATGTGAGTGTTGTCACTGTTTTGACTCTATGGATATTGGAGAAAAACAGCAGAAACTGCAGCTGCAGCATCTAAACAGCTGAATGTTTGCTGCTTTGTGTTCAGGAGTCAAACTAAATCCACACTTACACTTCCTCAGACCTGGTTTCAACCACTGCTCTCCACCATGGTCCACCCTGGAGGAAGAAACAGAGTCAGAGCAGCAGATTCTCTTTGAGGATGGAAACATGGGCAGTAAATAACCTTCCCTATGAAGGATTTAGCAGACCACGTCACTCATATCCACCATTAACCGTACTCTACCGTACCGTCTTCTGCCGCTTATCCGGGGCCGCAGTCTGAGCAGAGACGCCCAGACTTCCCTCTCCCCAGACACTTCCGCCAGCTCCTCAGGAGGAACGCCAAGGCGTTCCCAGGCCAACCGAGAGACATAGGGCCCTATCTTGCGCCAGACTCCCTAAACCCGCTATTTGCGGATTTAGGATTTAGGAAGAGGCGTTCCCCTGTAAAAGTTGGTATCTTGTGCACCTCCCGCTATCCGCAAAACACCTGCGCTACCCGCTATATTATGCATAGGCGTGTTTTGGGCGTTACGCCAGTTAAACCAATCAGTGTGCCAGGTGCCATTGCCTTAAAGGGCAGGATGCGCTATCCTAAATCCTAAATCCTAAACCCGCGATGGAGAGAGGGAGGTAGATTTTCTCAGGGCTTCTACTGAGGCTAAAGCAAGTTGGCTTTATATACATATTATATATTATATTATAGGTGAGTTAATTCGGGAGGTGGAGCCACATGTGTCCAAGTGGACGTGTCACAAGGTTGTACTGATTGAGTAAAATCCCCGGGCCACATCACAGACACACAAGAGGCAGAGGTGGAACTATGTGTAAACTAATTTATTGACAAGGTAGATTGGGCAAATAAAATATTAAAAACAAAAATATAGCACAGCTGCTGGCTTATGATAAAACAATAAAATGTGCTGGCGTAAGTGTCCAATTAAAACAGTCTTTCCTCTAAACAGTCTATATGAGTAATATACTCAGTCCATTTCAGCGGCGTCCCGGTATCAGTCTGACCGTGTGCGTGGCGAGGCTCCGTCGGGGCGCGCATTGAAGCCGCCTGGGTGCGCTCTCGAAACAGCCCAAACTTAGCGGATAGCGGATCCGCTATCCCTAAAGTGTGTGCGCAAGATAGCAACTTTAGGGACAGCGCATGAAACACGCCCACGGACACACCTCCAGGCGCAAATGACGGAGTCGGCATAACGGATAGCGGGTAGCGGGTGGCGCAAGATACCGTTTAGGGATAGCGGAAGTTCCTAAATCCGCAATTTGCGGGTAGCAGGTAGAGGCAGCGGATAGTGGGTGGCACAAGATAGGGCCCATAGTCCCTCCAGCGTGTCCTGGGTCTTCCCCGGGGCCTCCTCCTGGTGGGGCATGCCCGGAACACCTCCCCAGGGAGGCGTCCAGGGGGCATCCGAAACAGATGTCGGAGCCACCTCAACTGGTTCCTCTCGATGCGGAGGAGCAGCGGCTCTACTTTGAGCTCCTCCCGAGTGACCGAGCTCCTCACCCTATCTCTAAGGGAGCGCCCGGCTGTCCTGCGAAGGAAACTCATTTCGGCCGCTTGTATCCGCGATCTTGTCCTTTCGGTCATTACCCAAAGCTCATGACCATAGGTGAGGGTAGGAACGCAGATCGACTGGTAAATCGAGAGCTTCACCTTTAGAAATTCTGTCCATAAAGATTATGAACAGAACCAGTGATAAAGGGCAGCCGTGCCAGAGTCCAACATGCACTGGGAACAGGTCCGACTTATTGCCGGCAATGCGAACCAAGCTCCTGCTCCGGTCGTACAGGGACCGAACAGCCCTTAGCAAAGGGCCTCAGACCCCATACTCCCGGAGCACCCCCCACAGGGCACCACGAGGGACACGGTCGAATGCCTTCTCCAGATCCACAAAACACATGTGGACTGGTTGGGCAAACTCCCATGAACCCTCGAGGGTATAGAGCTGGTCCAGTGTTCCACAGCCAGGACGAAAACCGCATTGTTCCTCCTGAATCCGAGGTTTGACTATCGGCCGAATCCTCCTCTCCAATACCCTGGCATAGACCTTACCAGGTAGGCTGAGAAGTGTGATCCCCCTATATTTGGAACACACCCTCCGGTCCCTCGTTTTAATAAGAGGGACCACCACCCCGGTCTGCCATCCAGAGGCACTGTCCCCAACCACCACGCGATGTTGCAGAGGCGTGTCAGCCAAGACAGCCCCACAACATCCAGAGACTTGAGATACTCAGGGCGGATCTCATCCACCCCGGCCGCCCTGCCACTGAGGAGCTTGCAAACTACTTCAGTGACCTCAGCTTTGGAGATGGATGATTCCACCTCTGGGTCCTCAGCCTCTGCTTCCTCAACGGAAGACGTGACAGTGGGATTGAGGAGACCCTCGAAGTACTCCTTCCACCGCCCGACAATATCCCCAGTCGAGGTCAACAGCTCCCTACCTGCACTATAAACAGTGTCGGCAGAGTACTGTTTGCCAGAATTTCGTAGAGGCCGACCAATAATCCTCCTCCATGGCCTCACTGAACTCCTCCCAGCTCCGAGTTTTTGCCTCCGCCACTGCCCGAGCCGCGGCACGCCTGGCCTGCCGGTACCCGTCAGCTGCCTCAGGATTCCCAAAGGCCAACATGGACCTATAGGACTCCTTCTGCAGCTTGACGGCATCCCTTACTTCTGGTGTCCACCACCGGGTTCTGGGATTGCCGCCGTGGCAGGCACCAGAGACCTTGCGGCCACAGCTCCGAGCAGCCGCTTTGAAAATGGAGGCAGAGAACATGGTGCATTCGGACTCAATGTCCCCAGCCTCCCTCAGGAGCTGGGAGAAGCTCTCCCGGAGGTGGGAGTTGAAGACCTCCCCAACGGGGGGGTTCGGCCAGAAGTTCCCAACAGACCCGCACAATACGGTTGGGCCTGCCAGGTCTGCCATGCTTCCCCCTCCGCCAGCGGATCCAACTCACCACCAGGTGGTGATCAGTTGACAGCTCAGCCCCTCTCTTCACCCGAGTGTCCAAGACATACGGCCGGAGATCAGACGAAATGACAACAAAGTCGATCATCGACCTTCGGCCTAGGGTGTCCTGGTGCCACGTGCACTTATGGACACCCCTCGAACATGGTGTTCGTTATGGACAAACTGTGACTAGCACAGAAGTCCAATAACAGAACACCACTTGGGTTCAGATCGCGGAGGCCGTTCCTCCCAATCACCCCACTCCAGGTGTCACTGTCGCTGCCCACGTGAGCATTGAAGTCCCCAAGTAGAACAATGGAGTCCCCATTCAGAGCACTATCCAGTACCCCTCCCAAGGATTCCAAAAAGGCCAGGTACTCTACACTGCCATTTGGCCCGTAGGCACAAACAACAGTGAGAGCCCTCTCCCCAACCCGAAGGCACAGAGAGGCGGCCCTCTCGGTCACCAGGGTAAACTCCAACACATGGCGGATAAGCTGGGGAACTATGAGCAAGCCCACACCTGCCCGCTGCCTCTCACTGAGGGCAACTCCAGAGTAGTGGAGGGTCCAGCCCCTCTCGAGGAGCTGGGTTCCAGAGCCCAAGCTGTGTGTGGAGGTGAGCCCGACTATTTCTAGCCGGTACCTCTCAACCTCCCGCACAAGCTCCGGCTCCTTCCCCCCAAGCGAGGTGACATTCCATGTCCCCATTGCCAGCCGTTGTGTCCGGGGATCGGGTCGCTGAGGCCCCCGCCTTCGACTGCCGCCCGATCCATAGCACCGACCATCCACCATTAAACTGAGGAATATTGTTTCATCCACCATTAAACATGAAACAATATTCCTCAGGCCTCTATTAGACATTGTGTGTGTTTCTCCATACCTGAGAGCCTCCAGTCTCCAGGTTGGATCCTCCAGTCCAGCAGAGAGCAGCTTCACTCCTGAGTCTCCTGGATGATTGTAGCTCAGGTCCAGCTCTCTCAGATGGGAGGGGTTGGAGCTCAGAGCTGAGGCCAGAGAAGCACAGCCTTCCTGTGTGAGCAGACAGCCTGACAGCCTGCACACCATCACAAACACAATCAGTCCACCACATCATCTGCTTTGTGTTTTCACAAAAACCTACACAGCTTAGGAATCTGATCAGTGACATGAAGCTGCATGTAAAGCAGGATTGAACTGGCCATGTGTTGAGCAAGTTGAGGAATCCTGACCTGAGAGTGTCCAGTCTGCAGTGTGGACTCTCCAGTCCAGCAGAGAGCAGCTTCACTCCTGAATCCTGCAGCTGGTTGTCACTCAGGTCCAGCTCTCTCAGACTAGAGGACTGGGAGCTGAGAACTGAGGCCAGAGCTGCACAGCTTCTCTCTGACAGATTACACACACTCAGCCTGAAGAGGAAGTAAAGATGCAAACAAAAATATGACACGTATTTTTCTCTTGTGGAGAAAATAATGTGATATAGTAAATATGTCCAGTTATCTATGAACCTACACAGATTTCTTGGAGGCTTTGACCAGTGGCAGCAGCCCCAGAAGAGCCTCCTCTGAAGCAGAGTATTTCTTCAGGTCAAACACCTCCAGATCTTCTTCTGATGTAAGTAAGATGAAGACCAGAGCTGACCACTGAGCAGGAGAGAGTTCCTCTGTGGAGAGACGTCCTGACCTCAGGTACTGTTGGACCTCCTCCACTAGAGAATGGTCATTCAGCTCATTCAGACAGTGGAACAGGTTGATGCTTCTCTCTGGAGAGGGATTGTCCCTGATCTTCTCCTTGATGAACTGGACTGTTTCCTGATTGGTCTGTGAGCTACTTCCTGTCTGTGTCAGCAGGCCTCGTAAGAGAGTCTGATTGGTCGGCAGTGAAAGACCCAGGAGGAAGCGCAGGAACAAGTCCAGATGTCCATTTGGACTCTGTAAGGCCTTGTCCACAGCACTCTGGTAGAGGTGTTTTAGTTGGGAGGTTGATTGTTCTTCTGACAGCAGATTGACTCCAGAGTTGATGAATGTCACAAAGACATGAACAGCAGCCAGAAACTCCTGAACGCTCAGATGGACGAAGCAGAAAACCTTGTCCTGGTACAGCCCACGCTCCTCTTTAAAGATCTGTGTAAACACTCCTGAGTACACTGAGGCTGCTCTGATATCAATGCCACACTCTGCCAGGTCTGCTTCATAGAAGATCAGGTTGCCTTTCTCCAGCTCCTCAAAAGCCAGTTTTCCCAGAGACAGGATCATCTCCCTGGTCTCTGGAGTCCAGTGTGGATCTGTCTCAGTTTTCCCATGATACTTGACGTTCTGCACTTTGGACTGAACCACCAAGAAGTGGATGTACATCTCAGTCAGGGTCTTGGGCAGGTCTCCTCCCTCACTGGTTTTCAACACGTCCTCCAGAACTGTAGCAGTGATCCAGCAGAAGACTGGGATGTGGCACATGATGTGGAGGCTTCGTGATGTCTTGATGTGGGAGATGATTCTGCTGGCCTGCTTCTCATCTCTGAATCTCTTCCTGAAGTATTCCTCCTTCCGTGGGTCAGTGAAGCCTCTCACCTCTGTCACCATGTCAACACACTCAGGAGGGATCTGATTGGCTGCTGCGGGTCGTGCAGTTATCCAGAGGCGAGCAGAGGGAAGAAGGTTCCCCTTGATGAGGTTTGTCAGCAGAACGTCCACTGAGGTGGACTCTGTAACATCAGTGAGGATCTGGTTGTTCTTGAAGTCCAGAGGAAGTCGACACTCATCCAGACCGTCAAAGATCAACACAACCTGGAACTGCTCAAACCTGCTGATTCCTGCTTCTTTGGTCTCAGTGAAGAAGTGATGAAGAAGTTCCACCAAGCTCAACTTTTTCCCTTTCAGCAGATTCAGCTCTCTGAAAGTCAATGGAAATGTGAAGTGGACATGCTGGTTGGCTTTGTGTTCAGCCCAGTCCAGAGTGTACTTCTGTGTTAAGACTGTTTTCCCAATTCCAGCCACTCCCTTTGTCATCACTGCTCTGATTGGTTGATCTCTTCCAGGTAAAGGTTTAAAGATGTCTTCACATTTGATTGGTGTTTCTGGTCTGGCTGGTTTCGTGGATGCTGTTTCAATCTGTCTGACCTCATGTTCCTCATTGAGCTCTCCACTCTCTCCCTCTGTGATGTACAGCTCTGTGTAGATCTGATTCAGAGGTGTTGGGTTTCCTGCTTTAGCAATCCCCTCAAACAAACACTCAAACTTCTTCTTCAGGTTAGATCTGTGTTCACGTTGGCACCCTGCGAGAGTTTCTGGATGAACAAACAACAAAAAATGTTAACCAATGGATGTTGTAAAAAATGTAAGAAAGGTCAATATTTCCTAGTAAATGTGTACATTGGCCCTTTTTGAGTTTAAGGACTTAGATTGGTGTGTTGTGAAGGTTGTTTCATGGGTTCTTGAATTGTTTCCATGGCTACAACATGGTTGCAGGTAAAGTTCCTGGAATCTAATGTGGGTCTAGCTCAGGGGGTGATAGTAAAACCTGAGTTCCACAAACTTTTAGCAGGAGCTACCAGGGCTATCCGTCTTGATTTGTCTAAGAGTTGCCCTGTCAACACTCCTTTAAACATGAGCTATCAGAGGATGACAACCAGCGGCCGGCGCCGGCGCGCGGTGCAGGCGGAACATTTTTAAGCATCGTGATTCAATTTCCTGCATTTCTATGTATTTTAACGGGTAGTTTGAACCACTTCATATGCACACCTAAAGAATAGTACTGCACACAGTCCTATGCCTCAATTAATAGCCTACACCTCTTACTAATGCCGTATAAAACATGATAAAAATTAATCCACGGACCACCAAAGCAACGTTTGACTGTTTAATTAAATCAACTTAAAATTACTCTGGCACAGATGGAGGGTGTGTGCTCCAGTACGGTATGGGCGCTCATGCACGAGCACATGCACGGTCACACACGCAGCGCACAAATGGATATGACGTAAATCATGCTGTCCTCCTGCTTCCACAAAATTGTTTAATGCGCGCAGTGCAATTAACTGCGAATCGCGGCATTGCACAATCAATAATCAACTGATAATAATTATGATCAACCAGATCCGTCAGACCTGACCGGGTGGCCACTCACACCGTGCGGTGCTGGCCGGCACCGAGCAGGCACCGCTCCCCCAAAATTTCACAATGTTTCCAGCCAGGGGAGCTCATGTCACCAGTAGGGGAGCTGTGCTCCCCTTAGCTCCCCCTTATTTCGCACACTGGTAGTGACACAGTGGCAGTGCTACAGCAGAACATAGTTCTGCTATTTTGGAAACCATCTGGCTGAAAAGAGAGCTCAAAGTGAAACTGAAACCAACCAGACTTGGTGGATGCATGAGACTTGCATGGAATCTGAACTGTCACTTTAAAGGAGTTCAAAGCCTCTTACTGCTCTGCAGATGCTCAGCCAGCTCCTCCTGCTTCATTCTCCTCAGGAAGTGCAGTGTGATCTGCAGAAAAGCCTCTCTGCTGCTCCACCTCTGCTCTTCCTCCTCACCGTCCAACACCTCATCATCCTCCCTCTGCCTCTCTAAGCATTCTGGGTAATCTGGCCTCAGAGACCTCTGGAGGTTTTTCAGCTCCTTCTTCACAAAGGTGACCATGTTCTCCTCCAGCAGCTGCAACAGAAAAATAAAAGAATCAGACTTCCACATTAAAATCTGGACACAAAACACCAAATCAAATCCAGGTCAAAGAGGCTGAAAGATGTAAAGAGAGCAGCACGGAGACGATTCTGAGCAGAATGGTTGTTTTTCAGTTGGTATGTTGTTGTACATTTACACACCATAAATACGGAGGCCAGGTCTGTTTGATGCTGCTGGGCAGACTGAGCACTGGGAACCTCTGAGCTCTGCTGGTGGACTCTGTGGAGGACACACACACACACACACACACACACACACACACACACACACACACACACACACACACACAAAGAGGAAACTCAGTCAACAGAGTCTGAGGGTTGGAACCAACTCTGTATCTCATGACTGTGAATTTGAAACCAGAAAAACATCTGTTTTATCATCAGTTTGAAATAATTACCCATGATCCACAGGGTGCAGTCCGTCTTTGAAGTTAATAGGTTTATGCTTAGACCAGTCACTCCTCATGGACACACAGCTGGGCTCAGGGGAGTCTGCTCTCTGCTGCTGGATCCTGATAGAAACATCAGCAACACAGTGAAGCTCATGTAGGTTTATAATAGTGCTGCGCGGTATACACGGTATGACGGTTGAAACGATATAAGTTGAGCCACGGTAGAGATTTGTGCTCTACCGTGGTATCGTCAACTTATCGATCACAGAATTGCGGACGGAATCGCGGAATTAGCCAAATAAAACGGAATCTATTTTTAACTCCGAATTTCACATAATAACAACCGCACCGGCACCGCACAAGCCAAAAGGCAGAGAAACTTTCCATGCTACAGCAGCGCACTGACATAGATTGTGAAACAAAGCGAAGAGGTGCCACTCTGCTGTAGTTTCACTGGCTAACAGCAGCACACTGGCTTAGCTTGTCTATTTAGAGAAGAGGTATCACTTCGGCTTATTTTTCATATTCAATCTGTGTTATCACATGCATACTCCTGCTCATTCATTGGTAGTTGAATTGTTAGGTCTGTTTGATAAGTAATTTGCATTTTTAAAACAAATAATAATTTAACATATTGTTAAATTATTGGAGTCAAGCTTACTGGTAAACATCTACTCCTGCAAGATAATTTATTATGTTCTACAACTCATAATACTACATACTGAGTGTTTGAGCAACGTATCTCCTCTGTGCTACAAAAGATCCGTTGTAACCCCCCAAAGTCCTCTAGTCCAAAATTTTGCACTTTGGAGTAGAGGAACCAAAGTTCAGTGTTTATGTTTGCAGCTAATTTTAAATATTAAACCAAATGTTCTGTGACACTTTTTGCACAAGAGAACTGTTTACAATATTCACTTTATTTTTGTGATAATTTTTGTACTTCTAAATCTGTACCTCTCTTGTTCTTTGGACAATAAATGCTCAAAAAATTACATTATATCTTTTTTTTGTTGTTGTTGTTATTGTTTTTAAAACAATTTAGCCTTGCAAAGGGTCAAAAAACCCATTTAGAAACACTTCCATGATAAGTTTTACACTGCAACATTTATACCGCGATATATACTGTTACCGTGAGGGATGCAATTTATACCGTGATATGAATTTTTGGTCATATCGCCCAGCACTAGTTTATAAGCAACAACATTTTACTCTCTTAGTGATGCTGACATGCTTTTGGATAATGATTTACGTTTTCTCAGAAGCATCTTTATCTGTAAATTTTATATGACGATCCACAGACCAGTTGCTCCTCATGGACACACAGCTGGGCTCAGGTCCAAGTTCAGGTTCAGGTTCAGGTTCAGGTCCAGGCCTTCAACACAACACACACAGAGCTTTTCCTGTGAATAATGCTGCTGTGCTGATTTGCCTGCTGAGCTTTGAGATGGAGAACAGTCATGGACAGTCAGAGATCCTCGTCTTACCTCTGAGCTTTGGTCTGGCTGTCATGTTCTCCAGACAGAGTGGTTCTAGAGGCGGGGAACCTCCTCTCTCTCTTCCCAGCCGGTTCCATAGCAGAGCCAACACCTTGACACAAACACAGCGGCTGATTGATGACAACAAGCTTTCCATGACAGGATGTGTGCTGTCTTCCTGTCAGCACCATGTCACATATACAGAGTGGACGTAACACTCAGAGCAGCCGCCCTTTACATCAAACCCACTGAGCAGCTTCATCTACAGAGGACTTTGAATCCTCTGGGACTCTTCACACATGGACTGACAACAACTGACAGACAGAAAAGTTTTATTGCATCATCTCAACAAAATTCACTTTGTTTTATTTTTACTTTTCCAGAAGTCACTTGTCATTTTCTTGTCATTTAATTTTGAACGTGCATCTATAAAAACTGTAAATTGTTGTTTGTTTGTTTTTTACCCTTTAAAAAAAAAAAAAAAAAAATCCCTGATGATTGTTCTGTTCATTTTCTGATTTCTTTGTGTCCAACATTTTAAACCACTTTTCAAAGACATGTTTCATGTAACTGAGTACTAATTTTAATAATAATCAACCTTTTTATCCCTTGTTTGTTTTTTAAGATGCAGATGCTCAGGTTACAAACGGTTAGTACTGAAACAGTAGCTGATAGTTGGGTAAAAAATTATATATCAGGTGAAACAACAGGTCATAATATTTCCTCTCTTGGAGTGTCGACAGCAGAAAAAAGGAACTTCAGCCAAGATGATGCAAGCTGTCAGACCGGCCGTTTGCTGCATTTTTCATCAGTGAAATGAGTTCAGATCACAATCTACCTGACTGTGACTCTGTTCAGCACTAAAACATGACAGCTACAACAGTTTAGAGGAGGCTGATTGGCAGGAAGCCAAAACAATGGAATTAAAAAATCTGTAATGCTGTCAGTGTCGTCTTGGCAGCTGCTGAAATAAAATTCAAACATTTCAATATGGGGACCAAAAACACTGAGCGTTTCCATGGAGACGCACTTCTATAAACTTTCTAAAATCCATTTCTACAGAGAAATATTTTAATACCTGTCTTGTCAAAGGATTTTTCTCTGCGTCTTCAATGAACATTCAAATGTCTGCATTCATATATTTTTCAGTTACTAATACAATCCTGATAATTTGGCTTTAAAACATAAAATAACTTGAATGTGATCATGCACTAACATCCATTTAATGCATTTTCCTACTCTTCTGTTTTAAAACATGTGTTTCCATGTGTTGGACAACCGATTAGTGACTGAGACCATGAGAGAGTTTTTTTCTGATCTTGGTGAGAGCGCTGTCGATCACTCCTAACATGTTTTTAACTGAGACAAAAGACAAAATAAGAAAACAGTGGTGGATTCCACAAATCACTGAATCACTAACAAAATATTAAAATCGTAGATAGGAAATCAAAAATAGGAAGAAATGTGTTCGTATGGCGCTTCCTGTATCAGGCTCAGTTAGCGGGTTTTTTAGATGTGGAAACACGGACATCAGGTTTTGACAGATCTTGTGGTCCCAGTCTGCTCTCAGTCGTCCAGCTCTGAAACACAATGTAGGAGCCTGTTCATCAAACATCTCTAATGATCCCTGGTCGGCTCTTTACCTGCTGAGTCACATCCACATCAAATCCAAGAGACTTTCAGCTTCACCCGGAGAGGCTGAGCGGCCTGTCCTCACCTGCAGTGAGAGCGGGGAGTCCAGTGGAGTCCAGCTGCTTCACAGTCTCTGCTCTGCTCTCCTGTTCACTTTCTGACTGCTGAGCACTTTCACACAACTCCCATTAAAAAGAGTCAACTTCCTGTTTCCACACAGCGGCTGCTAACACAGGACACTTTGGAGTCAACTGGACAATCTGCACTTTGAGCACAGAGGGAGCGGCACGACGGATTCAGAGCAGGACGAGGCTCTGCTTTCACTTTCCATTCTGTTTACGGAGCAGGAGCGACACCAAGTGGAAATGGAGGGAACTTCTCTCAGTCCTCTCCATCAGTCCAGACAATATAAACCTGAACACCACGCCTCTCACCTGGGAGGCACAGATGGATTTGAAATCTACACTTTCTTATTTCAGACAATTTTGTCCTTCATGGGTGATCAAAGCTGCTCCTTCCTCAGTGCTGTTTTTAATCCGGTGTGCAGATTTTATTTGCATTGTCTCCCTGTTGTTTTTAGGATTAAGTTTAAAATTCTCTCTCTCAGTCACAGAGCACTGCACGGACAGTTCTGAGTTCTTACAGAATTTCAGGCTCTGGCAGAAAAAGAGACACTGCTGTTGCAGAGCAGTGTCTCTCTCCTCTCTCCCTTTCTCAGATTATTCATTTAGTCATTTAATCCGCATAACCTCAGTTTTATTGATTGTTTGGGATTTTCTAAAGATTATTGGCATTGGGATGTAGTTGTTCTGCTTTGCCCTGTTTATTTGTGCAATAGATTTGACTAAACTGGATTTACGGGATACCTGTGGACACCTCGTTTATGATCCTTCACCCTTATCCAGCAGCTCTAATACATCAGATCTGTTGTCTGTCCCACACGCCGCCTTCAGACTCGGGTTGATGGAGGGTTGGAGGCCGTGACTCCCAACCTGTGGAGCGCCCTGCCTGCACCCCGACGCTCTGCTGACTCTGTGGGCTCTTTTAGCTCAAGACACACCTGTTTAGACGGGCCTTCATGTAATCCTGCATGCACTCGGTGTGCATGTATATTTTTATTGTGATTTCATGTGTATTTTATGCATTGTTTTTGAATATGTATTATTTTATGTACTGTCTTCTTCACATGTACTTTGCTTTAAATTTTGCACTTTAATATGTTCCTCAGCTGACCGTGAATATTTTAAAATCTCTCTGTATTTGTGTGATGCCATTGTAAAGCACTTTGTGACCAAGTCTGTGAAAAGCACGACACGATTAGATTAGACTGACTTTACTCACTTATTCAGGAGCAGGTAAATCAGAGCTGCCCCTGGCCAAGTTGGGGCCCTAAGTAAATTTTGTTATGAGGCCCCCTGGTGTACGCCCCCGCCCGCCAAGTATACAACAGGTACAAAATCAGTGCACAACAAAATGTTATTTAATTTACCCATCTTTATTAATAACAACAAACAACATCTGAAATAAAAAAATAAGGTCATCAATTAATAATTAAAAGCTTCACATTTTTATTTAAACAACATATCCAACTTTCATGTCTTCTTTCTTCCCTCTTGCCTTCGCTGGATTCAGATTGTCTTTTCATGGCGTCGCTTCACCTGCGCTGCTGCCCAGAGCTGAGCCGTGACTGGTTAGATGATGACTGTCAATCACACAGCGATGCCTGCACCAGATCAGGAGCTCAGCTGACTTGACTCGGGGCGTCTGGGCCCCGTGAGCGATGGCCTGGGAGCGTCAGGAGCCACTGCCACCCGGGACACAAATTCAAAGCATTTTGTGTTCAGCAGCACGGAGAGTGACAAGGACATTTTGGAAGCCACTTCAGCTTCAGAGCAGCTCTGTAGCAACAAATCCATTCACAGTGATATGATTATGATTACAACTGTCACGGCAGCCCATCGGTTCAAGTACAAGTACAAATTCAACTCCACGTAGGGTAGCAGGCCTACTCACCTATCAGATGTGCTCTGCAAACTCATCTACTACACGTTGTGTGTCCAGTTTCCTCGCCCGATCACTTTCAGCTGACAACATAGCAAGTCCACTGAGTCTCTTCTGTCCCTTTGTGCTCCTCAAGTAGTTTTTAATCAGCTTCAGGCCCTCCCTCTTAACTGTTGATTTAATGTCCGAGACATGAAGGTTCAGTTCAAATCTCCACATCAAGACTGAAAACTATTCACTTCAGTGCAGCGTATACCCAAGAACTTAGTCAGGCCCAATGCCTCTTTAACATCCCTCTAACTCTGCTGTTGGTTTATTTTAATTATGTTTTAAGTATGTTTTATCCGATGTTTTCTTTTCAGTTGTAAAGTGTATGGGGACCATACTGCACGGTGATTCAGCACGTTAATCAAAGTGATTGATTGTTCTGCATTTTACATGATCATTTTTGTTGCCTTCATGAGAAACAATTACAATAAAATGTGTGAAAACTAAAGTAGGTGAGAGACACTAAATGATTTTCTATAATGAACCTGTAGGCAGTGATTTAATAAGTGATCTACTGAGCTGGTCAGAGATCTTCAGGTGGGTCGCTCCAAAGACATTAGAGAAGGATTTCATTCACCTGGACAGAGTCAGAAAATACTTCTTTAGATAGATAGATAGATAGATAGACAGACAGACAGACAGACAGACAGACAGACAGATAGATAGATAGATAGATAGATAGATAGATAGATAGATAGATAGATAGATAGACAGATGTACTTTATTAACCCCAAACTGGGAAATTCTTGTGTTACAGCAGCACTGGAAACATAAATTAAATTAAATAGAATAAATGCAAAACTATATACAATAAAGACTACATACAGTAAAAAATATAAAAATTATAAACATCTAACAATATGAAATATACAGATGGTAAATGTGAAATGGTAAATATGAAATATACAGATGGTAGATGGTTGCAATATTTAAAAAAAAAAAAAACAATGAGTGTATATTAACTAAGATATATATAATATAAATAAACAGTTAAGGTGCTGAGTAGTGGAGGACCAGTGTTAAAAAACTAAACAGCAGAGAGTTGTGAGTTGTCTCTGTGTGAGTGGTTGTACAGTGTGATGGCTTGTGGCAGGAATGATTTCCTGTATGTGTCCCTTGGACAGCGGAGCTGGAACAGTAGGTTGGAGAAGGAGCTCCACTGTCTGTCCAGTGTGTGGTGGAGAGGGTGATCAGGGTTATCCATGATGGATAACAGTTTGTTCAGTGTCCTCCTGTCCTCTTGTAAACAAGCTTTGCAGTGTGTCAGAGAGAAGGCACACAGAAATCATAAAGAAAATCCCACACATTGTCTCAAACTCGCAGCTACAACTTTATTAAACAAGAAACAAGAAACAAGAATACATATTCAGATAAATGTCACATGACATAAACTCTCATTGAACGGAACCTGTGAAGTCATCAAATATAAGCATCAAGTAAAAAACAGCAGATAGGTTTCTATATAAAGATCCGAGAAATATGAATATAAACATTCAGAGTCATGATGCTGCCACAAGGACAGGATCTCCCTGCATGTGGGGATGAAAGCATGATGTTTGTGTGTGTGTGTGTGTGTGTGTGTGTGTGTGTGTGTGTGTGTGTGTGTGTGTCTGTGTCTGTGTCTGTGTGTGTGTGTGTTATTTCACACAGGAGGCAACTCTCACCCCTCAAATTCACACAGACACACTGAGGATTCATATTCCCAGAGCTCAAACCCCGGGTACAGAGGCTCAGTGAAGGTGGTGTTGAAGGTGTGGAGGTGGATCAGTGTGTCAGAGGAGACGCTGTAGAAGGACAGAGAGCCAGCAGGCCAGTCCAGATACACTGCCACTCTGTTAGAGGTGGGGGGGGGCACGGCTGTTTGTATATCTGTTATTGTGTCTGGCAGTGAAACCACCATCATGGCAGATCAGACTCCAGGACTTGTCATTCCTGCCAAGTGCAGAGTCATCACTGTTTCCTCTCCTACTGATTCCCCTGTAAGTCACTGCCATATAAACTCTTCCTTTCTTCTCGACCTCCCAATAGCAGCGACCAGTCAGACCATCTCTACACAGGATCTGTCTCCAGCAGTGAAACCTCTCTGGGTGATCAGGATATGGCTGCTCCTCTCTTACGTGCATCACCTTCCTGTTGTCCTCAGACAGGACGAGGTTTCTGTGAGCTGTGTTTATGTCCAGTTTGAGTTCACAGGAATCTGATGGAGAGAACAAGACACAACAGACCTGCTGTAGTTATTATCTGCTGATTTAGTAACAGCCGTCCTCTTCATTCACAGCAGGATCTGAATGAATGGACGTCACAAACTGCTGTGGAAATTCACTTTACATCTGTAAGAGCCATTTATACACAAACTAAACTACATTTATACTTTATGAATTTCTTTACCATTACAATAATGGATAATAAAGATCAAATAAAAGAGATGCAATTGTTTTTCTATTAATATTATTGTTATAAGTTTTATTCCCTTGCTGTAACATTTATTCACAAAATGCTTCATGCATAATTTTAATTCAAAATAACAGCAAACAACTGTAATTGGTTGTCAGGTTTGTTTAATTTAGTGGACAGAAGAAGCTGTTAAAGAGGGAAAAGACCAGCTGCTGCAGTGCTTCAAAGATTTGTTTTGTTTTTTTTCTTCAATAATAATAAAGTTTTCTCATTTGATTTAGCACATTTCTCCTATTTCTCTCTTTCTTCAACTAATATTTATGTTGTCAAAACCATGAGGTCAGAAGAAAATGTTCAGCAAAAGTGTTACTGTTGTGATCAATGACTTTGTCCTCATCAAGCCTTTTATTCCTGACAGTCCGGGGGCCTCATTTATAAAACTTTGCGTAGGATCCATACTAAAAGTGTACGTACGCCCAAAAGCTGAAAATGGCGTACGGCCAAAAAAATCCAGACTTATAAAGCCATGCGTACGCACATCTGCAAGCAATTTCCCTTAATAAATCACAGTCCACCTGAAGGTTTGTGGACAAGATTGCGTCTCATCCTCCGCCCACTACACGCCCACATTCAACCATAAATGGCCAATGCAAAGCACCTCATGAATGTTGATGAATATGTAAATGATCCAGCTGACCAATGGTGTGTTAGGGTTAATCACGGCAACCTGCGAGAGAAAGGCGGAAAAAACGGAATTTTACAAATACGGAAATGGAGGTGCTTGTGGGTGAGGTGGAGAGGAGAACGTGTATGTTATTTGGCAGCCACAGTCGTGGCGTTACAAATAAGAGGAAGTGTGGAGAGTGGAAACACGTTACCGCTGTTAAAAAAAAAAAAAAAAAAGAAAAGAAAAAAGGTCGGATTTGAAGGTGGAGGCTAAAATAAGACCCAGTGAGGAGAGTCCGGGCGAGGGGGCCATAGGCGCCGAGGATCCGGCACTAGTGCGCCCCGAGCGCACGGTGTGTTTGCCAGTGGCCGGGTGCTGACCGACGCTGTTCTGCAAAATCAGAGGAAGACGCTTAGGGCGATGAGTGCCATAGCTGACGAACTTAAAGAAATTAGAATACTTATGTCTAATGTGTGTCTGATGTTATGTCTGAGATAGCAAACACATTAAAAGAATTTGTTAAAAACGGAGCCTTATTGCTGTCTTCTTAAACGCGCTCTGGGGGTTTGGAAAGGGGGTTAAGAGCCAGTAGCTACTGGCAGGCTGCAGACTGCAGGCTATAGCGGAAAAGTGCATCAGTACGTCAGGCTTGAATGGTTAGAATTTCTACAATAAGTTTTATTATTATTATTATTATTATTATTATTATTATTATTATTATTGACTTACCAAGACGCCAGCAATACGCACGAGTGTCACCACGGTATTTATGTTTACAGCAATTAGACTGCTTGCCTCAAGCACAAATATCACTGCTGTTTGGAATGTTTGTGATGAAGTGGGTTTACAATGAACGTTTGATATAGAGTGTAAATAAATGTGTGAGGCGAATCATGATGCAGTTTGGATTCAATTCACCCTCTGCGTCGCCAAATTCCCCTTGTCTCCAAGATGTGCGTAGGTTTACGGATGGTTCAGAATTTACGTGGAGGACCGCACATTTTTCCATCAAGTTTTTTTTTTATAAATCATAACCTTTGCGTGGAAAGCGGCGTACGCCAATTTCAGGCCCCGTTTTGTGCGTATGCAATGTTTATAAATGAGGTCCCAGAGGATTTAAGGCCCCAGTGTAAAATTATATTGTAAAATTATAAAAGTTTGGACTTTTGGGTTAACTTTTTGAAGAGCTTGGATTTCATTTTGACCATTTTTCTGTGTACTTTTTAAAACTATATCTGCTTTTATTGTCTCTGAAAAAATGGAAATGCAAAGATGGTTTAAAAAAACGATCAAGTGTTTATGTGAGTGTTGTCACTGTTTTGACTCTATGGATATTGGAGAAAAACAGCAGAAACTGCAGCTGCAGCATCTAAACAGCTGACTGTTTGCTGCTTTGTGTTCAGGAGTCAAACTAAATCCACACTTACACTTCCTCAGACCTGGTTTCAACCACTGCTCTCCACCATGGTCCACCCTGGAGGAAGAAACAGAGTCAGAGCAGCAGATTCTCTTTGATGATGGAAACATGGGCAGTAAATAACCTTCCCTATGAAGGATTTAGCAGACCACGTCACTCATATCCACCATTCAACATGAAACAATATTCCTCAGGCCTCTGTAAGACATTGTGTGTGTCTCTCCATACCTGAGAGCCTCCAGTCTCCAGGTTGGATCCTCCAGTCCAGCAGAGAGCAGCTTCACTCCTGAGTCTCCTGGATGATTGTAGCTCAGGTCCAGCTCTCTCATATGGGAGGGGTTGGAGCTCAGAGCTGAGGCCAGAGAAGCACAGCCTTCCTGTGTGAGCAGACAGCCTGACAGCCTGCACACCATCACAAACACAATCAGTCCACCACATCATCTACTTTGTGTTTTCACAAAAACCTACACAGCTTAGGAATCTGATCAGTGAGATGAAGCTGCGTGTAAATCAGGATTCAAAGGTACAAAATGTAATATTATTATTTCTTAAGTGTGCCAATGATCATAACACAGCAGCAATTGTTCACTAATTTTGTTGTTAGCATAGCAGTCAATCCACTGTCACATTGATGGCAGCAGAAATTTCAGGAATGAGTACTTGGGAAAAATCCTTGGGAAGGATTTTCCAGCTGTCACCCAAACTGGGACAATCCATGCTGCAGGAAATATGAATGTTGTCACCAAGTTTCATGGTGATCCTCCACAAAGCTTTGGAGATTTGCTGCTCTGGACCTAACTGCTGAGCGACCGACACGGTGACGTACAGGCCTCTGTTTCACAGCAGGGCAAGAAGGGATGAAGACAAAAACACTGAAGAGATGATCCTGATATGGATCTTATATGGTTACACTTTGCAGATTCAGGATCACTGAGCTGAGACAAACTGCTTTGAGTGAATGGACCTTAGTGTGAAAAGTGACAAATCAGTCAATCACTGTAAATGGACATTACCTGAGAGTCTCCAGTCTGCAGTGTGGACTCTCCAGTCCAGCAGAGAGCAGCTTAACTCCTGAATCCTGCAGGTGATTGTTACTCAGGTCCAGCTCTCTCAGACTAGAGGACTGGGAGCTGAGAACTGAGGCCAGAGCTGCACAGCTTCTCTCTGACAGATTACACACACTCAGCCTGAAGACGAAATAAAGACGCAAACAGTAATATTACACCTAGTTTTCTCTTCTGGAGATAAGAATGTGTTATGTATTAAATATAGCAAGCTATCTCTGAACCTACACAGATTTCTTGGAGGCTTTGACTAGTGGCAGCAGTCCCAGAAGAGCCTCCTCTGAAGCAGAGTATTTCTTCAGGTCAAACACCTCCAGATCTTCTTCTGATGACAGTAAGATGAAGACCAGAGCTGACCACTGAGCAGGACAGAGTTTGTCTGTGGAGAGACGTCCTGATCTCAGGTACTGTTGGATCTCCTCCACTAGAGAATGGTCATTCAGCTCATTCAGACAGTGGAACAGGTTGATGCTTCTCTCTGGAGAGGGATTGTCCCTGATCTTCTCCTTGATGAACTGGACTGTTTCCTGATTGGTCTGTGAGCTACTTCCTGTCTGTGTCAGCAGGCCTCGTAGGAGAGTCTGATTGGTCTGCAGTGAAAGACCCAGGAGGAAGCGCAGGAACAAGTCCAGGTGTCCATTTGGACTCTGTAAGGCCTTGTCCACAGCACTCTGGTAGAGGTGTTGTAGTTGGGACGTTGATTGTTCTTCTGACAGCAGATTGACTCCAGAGTTGATGAATGTCACAAAGACATGAACAGCAGCCAGAAACTCCTGCAGGCTCAGATGGACGAAGCAGAAAACCTTGTCCTGGTACAGCCCACGCTCCTCTTTAAAGATCTGTGTGAACACTCCTGAGTACACTGAGGCTGCTCTGATATCAATGCCACACTCTGCCAGGTCTGCTTCATAGAAGATGAGGTTGCCTTTCTCCAGCTGCTCAAAAGCCAGTTTTCCCAGAGACAGGATCATCTCCCTGGTCTCTGGAGTCCAGAGTGGATCTGTTTCAGTTTTCCCATGATACTTGACGTTCTGCACTTTGGACTGAACCACCAGGAAGTGGATGTACATCTCAGTCAGGGTCTTGGGCAGGTCTCCTCCCTCACTGGTTTTCAACACGTCCTCCAGAACTGTAGCAGTGATCCAGCAGAAGACTGGGATGTGGCACATGATGTGGAGGCTTCGTGACGTCTTGATGTGGGAGATGATTCTGCTGGCCTGCTCCTCATCTCTGAATCTCTTCCTGAAGTATTCCTCCTTCTGTGGGTCAGTGAAGCCTCTCACCTCTGTCACCATGCCAACACATTCAGGAGGGATATGATTGGCCGCTGCGGGTCGTGTGGTTATCCAGAGGTGAGCAGAGGGAAGCAGGTTCCCCTTGATGAGGTTTGTCAGCAGAACGTCCACTGAGGTGGACTCTGTAACATCAGTCAGGATCTGGTTGTTCTTGAAGTCCAGAGGAAGTCGACACTCATCCAGACCGTCAAAGATCAACACAACCTGGAACTGCTCAAACCCGCTGATTCCTGCTTCTTTGGTCTCAGTGAAGAAGTGATGAAGAAGTTCCACCAAGCTCAACTTTTTCCCTCTCAGCAGATTCAGCTCTCTGAAGGTGAATGGAAATGTGAAGTGGACATGCTGGTTGGCTTTGTGTTCAGCCCAGTCCAGAGTGAACTTCTGTGTTAAGACTGTTTTCCCAATGCCAGCCACTCCCTTTGTCATCACTGTTCTGATTAGTTGATCTCTTCCAGGTAAAGGTTTAAAGATGTCTTCACATTTGATTGGGGTTTCTGGTCTGGCTGATTTCCTGGATGCTGTTTCAATCTGTCTGACCTCATGTTCCTCATTGAGCTCTCCACTCTCTCCCTCTGTGATGTACAGCTCTGTGTAGATCTGATTCAGAGGTGTTGGGTTTCCTGCTTTAGCAATCCCCTCAAACAAACACTGAAACTTCTTCTTCAAGTCAGATCTGAGTTCACGTTGGCACCCTGCGAGAGTTCCTGAATGAACAAATAACAAATAACATCAACAAATGGATGTTGTATTAAATGTGAAACATGTGAACATTTCCTGGGACATGTATCTGTTGGCCCCTTTAAGCTGTTAGCCACACAACAGTCTGAAGAAACAAACAAAGAGCTGCACAATCTGATGAGGATTTGGGGAGAATTAAGTTCACAGTTTAACAAACAACCCAGTGCTGCCTCAGCTGGAGTGCTGCTGCTGCTGTCCTGGAGAATTCAGCGGGACATGACGACAAAAAACAGGAAGAACTTTTCGCCAGGCAAGCAGGAAGTGGAAAACTGCCCACTGAGAAAAATGATAATGTGTAAAAAGTGTCACAGGCTGATATAACTGAATCGATGGTTTATGGCTGCGGTCCCTAAGCCTCGGTCCGCGAGGCAGTCCTTACCGGGCCGTATTTACTCGTACGGGTATATCGGTCAGCGCATGAAGCAAGAATGAATTTCTTGATTTAAAAAAGGTTTGTAGTGGCATTAATGGCATTGCATGCAAAAAAATAATAATTCTTATTAATTTTTTTTTCATTCCTATATTTTGCGAGTGCAACTGAAGGTGGACATCAGGGTACAAACATTTAGCATTTTAGAACCAAGGAATATGTTTGATAGAAAGCACAGACATGAAGGAGCGGTTTATTCTACTAATTATAATAGTCCCTTACTAAAATTAAAACAGCTTATTTACTGCCTAGTGAAAGTATGTTTTAAATTAGACAAAGACATGAAATAAAATGTATAACAGAAAATCTGTTTAGTTACTGTATCTTTGAAAAGAAAGTACACAACATTTGGTGAAAAAATCAACTAGGTGATCTGTGGGGATTGTGCTCATTTCACTTCCAATCTGGAATGATAAGATCTTGTTTTAGAAATGTCTGTATTTACAGCAGAGGGTAGAAATACAAACATTTCCATTTTCCATCATTCCTCCTTTCCATCCTGTTAAAGGAGTTGAAAGCCTCTTACTGCTCTGCAGACGCTCAGCCAGCTCCTCCTGCTTCATTCTCCTCAGGAAGTGCAGTGTGATCTGCAGAAAAGCCTCTCTGCTGCTCCACCTCTGCTCTTCCTCCTCACCGTCCAACACCTCCTCATCCTCCCTCTGCCTCTCTAAGCATTCTGGGTAATCTGGCCTCAGAGACCTGTGGAGGTTTTTCAGCTCCTTCTTCACAAAGGTGACCATGTTCTCCTCCAGCAGCTGCAACAGAAAAATAAAAGAATCAGACTTCCACATTAAAATCTGGACACAAAACACCAAATCAAATCCAGGTCAAAGAGGCTGAAAGATGTAAAGAGAGCAGCACGGAGACGATTCTGAGCAGAATGGTTGTTTTTCAGTTGGTATGTTGTTGTACATTTACACACCATAAATATGGAGGCCAGGTCTGTTTGATGCTGCTGGGCAGACTGAGCACTGGGAACCTCTGAGCTCTGCTGGTGGACTCTGTGGAGGACACACACACACACACACACACACACACACACATTAAATGTTGTTTTGAAAGAGGAAACCTAGTCAACAGAGTCTGAAGGTTGGAACCAATTCTGTATGTCATGACTGTGAATCTGAAAACAGAAAACATCTGTTTCATCATCAGTTTGAAATAATTACCCATGATCCACAGGGTGCCATCTGTGTTTGAATTGAATAGGATGACCCATAGACTCATCACTCTTCATGGACACACAGCTGGGCTCAGGTTCAGGTCCAGGTCCAGGTTCAGGTTCAGGTTCAGGTTCAGGCCTTCAACACAACACACACAGAGCTTTTCCTGTGAATAATGCTGCTGTGCTGATTTGCCTGCTGAGTTCTGAGATGGAGAACAGTCATGGACAGTCAGAGATCCTCGTCTTACCTCTTAGCTTTGGTGGGGCTGTCATGTTCTCCAGACAGAGTGGTTCTAGAGGCGGGGAACCTCCTCTTCCTCTTCCCAGCCGGTTCCATAGCAGAGCCAACACCTTGACACAAACACAGCGGCTGATTGATGACAACAAGCTTTCCATGACAGGATGTGTGCTGTCTTCCTGTCAGCACCATGTCACATATACAGAGTGGACGTAACACTCAGAGCAGCCGCCCTTTACATCAAACCCACTGAGCAGCTTCATCTACAGAGGACTTTGAATCCTCTGGGACTCTTCACACATGGACTGACAACAACTGACAGGCAGAAAAGTTTTATTTCACAGACTCAGTAAAATTCACTTTGTGTATTTTTACTTTTCTAGGAGTAAATTTGTCAGAAAAATTTTTTATTTTTTTTTCATCTATAATAAAAATATTCATCTATAATAAATGTAAGTCTTTGTCTTGGATCTTCTTTTTGACTAATTTCCTGGAAATTCTTTTCTTTTCTGATATGTTTATAATTTTTTAAAACTTTTTTCCTCTATATATTGTTCTTGTAACTGATTAGTCATTTTGTGCTAATTTTCTTTTTTTTTTTTTTTCTAGTTTCATAGGGTTAGGACTCAAATAATAGGCCTAGGAGTAAAAATTGTGCAACAGTGTTTTTCTCTCTTCAGTCAAGTTGATCCGAGCTGTCAGACTGGTTCTGCAACTCTGTGCATATTTCATCTATGAAGAGTTGAGATTACATTCTACCTGACTCTGACTTCTGTCACCAAGAAAAAACACATTCAACATTTTAAAGAATTTAGACAGAGATGATTTCATTCTCAGTGTCAGACATCAATGTTGAAAATTAAGACATGATCAATATTTACATCTGGAATCACAGAAATCAGGTTTAGAAAGACTTCCCAGCTCCTTGTGGTCCCAGTCTGCTCTCAGTCCTCCAGCTCTGAAACACAATGTAGGAGTCTGTTCATCAAACATCTCTAATGATCCCTGGTCGGCTCTTTACCTGCTGAGTCACATCCACATCAAATCCAAGAGACTTTCAGCTTCACCTGGAGAGGAAACACAGAGAGAGAAGACGCTGCTGACTCTCCTGAGACAGTCCTGAGTGTGTGTGTGCTTTTGATCAGAGGCTGATGTCATTTCCTCATAACTTGAGTATCATTCATTATCCTCACTAGGGTCGCGGGCGGGTGCTGGAGCCAATCCCAGCGCTCATAGGGCGAAGGCAGGGAAACACCCTGGACAGGTCGCCAGTCCATCACAGGGCAGACAGACAAACACTGACATTCACACACACACTCACACCTAGGGGCAATTTAGCTTCTCCTATTCACCTAACCTGCATGTCTTTGGACGGTGGGAGTGTCCAGAGGAAACCCACACAGACACGGGGAGAACATGCAAACTCCACACAGAAAGGACCTTGGGTGGGAATTGAACCCAGGACCTTCTTATTGTGAGGCGACAGTGCTAACCACTGCACCACCGTGCCGCCTAACTTGAGTATCAAAGTTGTGAAACATGACATTAATATGTGATCTTAAAGCAGCATTTAGGCCACATGACAGGCTGGTGTGGCACAGCTCCTCCTTGATTGACAGTTGGTTCAGCCAATGAGAGGCGAGTTCATTTAATGTCTTGGAAACAAATACAAATGAATTTTAATTTCAAAGCAAATACACGGTTACATTGTGCTTTTGTTGTGAAAAATACAGAACTGTGTTTTATTACATTTTTACATCATGAACCAGTTACTTTGATACACACACACACACACACACACACACACACACTCTTCCTCTCTCTCTGCAGGTTGGACAGGTCGGGTGAGCTGGCGGCTGGCAGCAGGAATGCTGCGTCCTCATTGGTCCGTTCACTTCAGTCACTTCCCCTGCCTGACAGCCTGTAATCTGACACCATCAGCATCTTCAAGGCTTCTTTAGTCAAGTTAGCAAAACTTGCCTGCAGATGAAAATTAGCCTGTTTGGCCTAAATCTGGCAGATTTACATGATGGACTCAAGTGCTCATGTTAGTTAATGTGCACTGGCTCTTCTTAAATAAATAAACAAACATAAACAAATGAAAAACTTAATTCTAACTAAACCTTACACTTTCACAGGAGGATCTTCGCAGCAGGAGCTAGAAGAGCACATATTGTTTTCAGTGAACGTTTCTGTTGTTTTTCTAAATCTGCCATTTCAATAAAACATCTCAGTGAGTCAGTCAATAAAACAGAACATGGAGCCGAAGACATAAAACATCAGATCATAAGGAGTCTGTCTTCAATGTCGCAAATTAATAATTCATTACAATAAATAATAAAAAGGAAATAAAAATCACAGTATGGGATCCTGTTTATCAGCACAGAATCTCACAGCACATTAACACAGAGGGTGTAGACGTGGATGGGATGAAGTTACAACCCAGATTACATCGACAGTGTAGCAGTGGAGAATGTTTCCAGTTTCAAATTCCTGATTGTGAACTTCACTGAAGACCTCACTTGGGCCTTGCACGCAACCACCGTCATCAGCAAGGCACCAGAGTGTCTTTCTCCTGGGGAAGCTGAGGAGAGCCGGTCTGCCCCAGAACCTACAGGTAAACTTGTACAGGTGCTCTGTGGAGCGTGTCATCACGTACTGCATCACAGCGTGGTTTGCCCACTGCACTAATAAGGACCAGAGGGCACTGCAAACACTCATCAAGACGGCACAGCACATCACTGGGACCCAGCTTCCTGCAGTCAGGGACATCTTCCTGGCCCGCTGTTGGAGCCACAAACATCACCTGCAACCCAACACACCTGGTCACCACCACTTCCAGTTACTTTTAAACGAATGAACATGGCCTGAGCCCTTCACATCACACACAGAGCACATCCAGCAGCACAACTAAATCCACCCATTAGTGTCATTTTATATTGCTTTATCCTTTTACCATTTTGTACAGGAGTGTATATACCTGCAAACCAGGTGATATTATGGTTCAGTAGCAGCTGGAGCAATTGTAATCTCAAATGTAAAGGTCAAAGGTCACTTAGCTGTGTCATATGCAATGTGTGTCTCTGTGTTGGCTTTTTAATGGCAAAATAATGATTTGGGTCAGCAGCAGAATTCAGTGGATCCAGTCAACATCTGAGAGAGAAACGTGCAAACAATGATTGTGTTACGGGTGTGTTTAGGACCCAATAGCAGCACAGCAGACCACAGGTATCGTTGCAGGTTACTTTTAATGAGTTGTAGTTCCAACAGATAAATGCAAATGCAGAGGCAATGTAAACAGTTCAGCACACAAATGTCTCTGATGCGGCAGTGGGTCCAGAGCCAGATGAGGGATCACAAAACCAGCTGGTAAAAGGTCCACACGATGCACACTCCAGGATAAGTGTGGCAACACAATCAAAGTCACAGTCCAGGTAACAGGCAAGTCAAACAGAAAACTCACACTGTTGTAATGAGGCAGAAACTTGCCAAACAGCCACAGGGACAGGCAGACAGCGACCAGGAGGGTGCAGGCAGAACTCGTGGTCAGGGACGGAAGGCTGAGGCAATTTCCAGGGTTCAGGCAGGGTAGGCTGGTCAAAGGCAGGCAAGGTCGGCAACAGATAATCAGTCCGGGAAAAAGTGCTGGAGAGTCTTGCATTGAGAGAGCGAAGAACAATCTGGCAGTGAGTGTGTGGAGAGCAGGAGTCTTTATACTGAGCCAGTCAGTGATTGAAAGCAGGTGAGTGGAGTTGGGCTGACGAGGTGGCAGGCTGAGTGGAGCAGGTGAGCAGAGTTGCCTTGATGAAATGGGTGTGGCTGGCAGTCAGAGTGGAGAAGAGGTGGGGTGAATGGAAAAATACTGCATGAGGTGAGCAGAGGAGCAGAACTATAACAGATTGATTGATTGATTGAAACCTTTATTTTTTCTCGGAAGACAGTTGAGGTTTCACTCTTTTACAATGCCGCCAAGATTACACTTTAAAATACATCAACAACAAGTAAGATATACATCATACATTATAATGACAGGAAATACACATAATAAACGGAAAGTAAAGGAAATACACATAACAGACAGTTAATAAAGTTATAAAACTGGCATATGCAGAATATGGATGTTCCTGGACTTCAGTTAAAGCAGTTACAATTAGAAACACAGTGGCTAGTGATAATAGAGTTAAATTCAGCATAAGAAGGTAGACTTTCCAGTTTTAAAGTGCTTTAGAGAGCATTCCAGGATTTTGGCCCAGCATAAGAAAAGGCAGTCTTCCTCAGTTCTGAGCTAGCCCAGGGGACTCTAAGAAACATTAAGTCATTGGGACGGGTCAGGTGAGGACCTGTTTTCCATTACAGTAAGGATGTGATGTAGAGAGGTTGCTTACCAATTAAGGCTTTAAAAATAAACTGAAACCAGTGTTTGTTGTGCCTTTTGCTAAGTGACAGCCAACCGACTGTATCATAAAGAATGCAGTGGTGAGTATCATATTTTGCACCAGTGATAAATCTAAGAGCAGAGTGATAGACTGCAGGGTGGAAGGAGAAGCGCCTCTGTAGACCACATCTCCATAATCTAAAATGGACAGAAAGACTGCCTCCACCACCCTCTTTCTGCTAATCATTGGGAAGCTGGTTTTGTTCCTATATAAGAACCCAAGTTTTTGCCTCAGTTTACTCACTAGATTTTCTATATGAAATTTAAAAGTGAATTTATCATCGAGCTAGATTACAAGATATTTGTATTCTGTAACTCTTTCAATGCTAAATCCATTTTAGTTGATAAACAAAGGTTGTTGTGAGCTATACCGCTGGCCTGAGAGGACAACATGAATTTCGTTTTTTTTTTTTTTTTTTTTTTTTTTAGCATTTAGTACCAATTTAAGATCAATAAGTGCATTCTGTAGGGCATTAAATGAGAGCTGTAGGTTCTCAACAGCTAGCTATGCGGAATCTGCAATGCAGTAGATAATAGTATCATCTGCATAGAGATGAACTTGACAATCACTCAGAGATAAAACAATGTCATTAATAAAAATTGTGAATAAAATAGAGCCCAAGATAGATCCTTGTGGAACACCTTTAGTGACCACTAGGTTTTAAATCACAGGCTGTAACAGGGATGATGTCACAACCCCATGGATTTTACACACACAGAGAATGTAGCTGGCATGGAAAACTAGATTTGTGCAAAAGAACAAAGAGAAGGCACAAAATCATAAAGAGAATCCCACACACCGTCTCAACCTTGTAGTTACTTTATTAAACAAGACGATATTACAGTCTGCTCAGGATCCTCCTCAGGTCTAAACAGCAGGTGACTGACATTAAAATTACAGTCACATTTGGTGACACTTTTATTCAAAGCAATGTATATCTGGTTCTGGTCCAAAGGACAGACGGGCTACAAGGCAGTGCACAGAGGGAATGCACAGAGCACATAAAGTGCACAGAGGAAGGAAGAATGCATAGAGGCAATTTTTTTGTATTATGGAATCAGTTACATATTCTGAAGGTATATACAGTACAGTTACATGACCAAGACACCTGATGCAACTGGACTATCTCTCAGGACCACAGCAAGATTACCAATATTAACACCATACACAATCAGAAAAATGTCACATTACATAAGAGAAAAAAAAAAAAAAAAAAAAAAAAAAAAAAAAATATATATATATATATATATATATATATATATATATATATATATACACTACTCACAAAAAGTTAGGGATATTTGGCTTTGGGTGAAATTTATGGAAAATGGAAAATGTTCACACTACAGTGATATTATATCATGAAAGTAGGGCTTTTAAGTAGAAGCATGCACTGCTGATTTCCTCATCTCAAACAATTTCTTGAAACAAAAGCCAACAACAGTGGTGGGTATACCACAACAAAAAATGTCAGTGTCAATAACTTGTCATGTGCCCTTGAGCATCAATTACAGCTGGACAACGACGTCTCATGCTGTTCACAAGTGGACTTATTGTCTGCTGAGGCATGGCATCCCACTCTTCTTGAAGGGCGGCCCTCAGGACATTGAGGCTCTGGGGTACAGAGCTCCGAGCCTCTACACGGCGACTCAGCTGATCCCATAGGTTTTCTATGGGATTCAGGTCTGAGAAAGTGCAGGCCACTCCATTTGAGGTACCCCAGTCTCCAGCAGCCGTTCCCTAATGATGCGACCTCGATGAGCTGGAGCATCAAACACCTGATGTGAATTTTACCGTTAAACTCCTTGTTAGAGAACAGCAACTTGTGCAAAAAGTACTGAAACACTGAACAGTTGGACATGTGCATTCAAAAGTTTACAGAAGGTCACATTAAGTTCACCTGTAAAGGTTATAATGCATTTTAGGTTCATCCTGAAATTTCACCTGAATGCCGAATATCCCTAACTTTTTGTGAGTAGTGTATATATCAATAACATATTGCATTACACTATAAAATATACATCTCAGAATATTTCTCATGATTTAACTACAAACCCTCATGGAACAGAACCTGTGAAGTTGCCAAATATAAGGACCAAGTAAAACAGCAGGCTGGGCTTTTATATAAAGATCCTAGAAATATGAATATTGTTCTGCCCTCGCAGTGCGTGAACCACCTTTTGCAAAACTAGGCAGACAGATGACATCAGAAGGTGTGGTTTTAAATAAGACCAGTTGGAGACGAGATTTCAATTTGAAGGCAAAGTCTTGTTTTGGTCTTAATTGTTTTCACTTTCCTTCTTTTAATTTTGTAGAACTGCAAAGAAAAGACAGGTACAAAGAATGAATTGTTGATTACAATGTGTTTTTAACAGTAAATATTTTAAGTCTTTTATCTATGAAATAATAAATGAACTGAATTGACAATGCAATAAATTAATCAGCTAAACAGGATACACTAACAGTCATGTGAACATATATAGCCACAAATGAATCAACAACTTAGCTTTTATAAATACAACTCAACATGAAATAAGATGCACAGGCAATTAATTGAACCAAACTAAGGCTGTGGTGAAAACAAAGACACAGCATTGATCCCTAATGACTTTAGCCTTAGCTTAAGTGCTAACATGATACATGATGACTAAATACAAACATTAGTGTCCATTGCCTTGCTCTTATTTGGAAAAACAAAATCTCTCTCTCACATTTTAAATCATGGTTAGTAAAAATGGATAATTCCTGCTTCCCTCGAGACAACAGGCCAATGTGCCTGATAAAAGCTCTCATGTCAAAGAAGCATGCTGAACTATTGTTCTAACTGCAAACTGACGAAAAAAACAGTGAAGAAATCAGTCCGTGTGCGTAGCACAAAAAATCACAAAGATGCTGCCGAAAAAAACATAGACAGCCTGCGGGGATTCATATATGAGCAGCCAGGTAACCCACTGTGTCCGGTGGCCTCCCTGGAGAAATAGCCTACCTCTCCCTGCTGCCTCCTGATCCACCTGCCTTTTATCTCCACCCAAAGCGGACACAGTGTGACAGCGCCGATGTATGGTAAATTAACAGTATGCTTTTATTATTATTGTTATTGTTACATCCGACGTTAGGCATACGGCTGCACGCCACCGCACGCCACCGTCCCTGCAAAGAGGAGTCCAAACATAACTGAACACTATTTTAACAACTGCACTATTAATGGAAATATCCAATTCAACATTAACGAGCCCAAACAGCCTGATGTGACATGATGATGGTGCTAGATGAAAAAGTGATCTTAGCGGTGGAGGGGCGCAAGAGAGTAATTTCGCCTAGGGCGCCAACATAGGCAGGGCCGACACTGATTTGCACTACATATTACAAGGTTTGTTCTTGTTCTATTTTGCACTAAAAATAAAAGCTGTTTTACATGGGAATTCATTGTACCCTGCTTACCTTTCTTAGGTATTGCATGGATAACATTAACTCAAGGTTTATTTACACACACACACACACACACACACACACACACACACACACACACACCCATTTAATACAAAGGGTAAATCCAAAATAGTGATCTTATTGTCAAAGCAGAGGGATGTGGCGCCACGCCACCCTGTGGAATGTTTACAAATGTCCACACAGACCATTGCCAAATGAAATTCTCATTATTTCAGGATAATTCAAACTCAGATATCCCACCAATAGAATGTATATGGGATGTCTAAGTTTGAATGATTCTGATCAAAATATTAACCCACACCTTCTTAGCATCCAGTACAGTCTGATACCACCCTGTTAGTCTTATGTGTAATGTTTAGGTCTTAATGGGTTAAAAATAAATAAATATAAAAATGAGCCAGTCTTTGGTACGGCTCTTTGAAAGGAACGGATGCTCAAGATCCGGCTCCCTTCAAAGAGCCACAAATCCCATCTCTACAGTTGAACGGGGACTGGTCCAGGCATGCCAGGTGCCTCTCCCTCTGGTGCGTGCTCCCTGCATGTACCTTGTGTGGATTCAGCAGGAGCGACTCTGATTGGCTGCAAATCGACTATCGTGAAAATCATTTGCTCAATTCAAAGATGTTGTTGGAAGACTCCTTCTGTCATGTATTTCTGCTTATGGTCATGGCGCCAATTGTTTTTATAGTTTAAGAACTGTTGTGGGCCGCTTAGTTGTATCTCTGCAGACTGTAGATATTGAGAGGGCGAAAAATTGTAAACCTCAGATTGGCCAAATTTAAAAAAAAAAAAAAAAAAAAGACTGACAGGTACCTGCTCTCTAAAAGTCTCCTGTCTGCAGAGAGCCATGTGGTGAGAAAACTGATCAATGGAACTCTCCTTCAAAACTGATCAATGACCACCACAGTTATTTATTATATTTTATATTATTTTATTCAGTTTGCACAGTGGACCTGGTATGGATCTGGAATTCCTCATTTTTGCATATAATTTACATCACAGGTCTGTCTTTTAAATAGAAATCATAAGTGAATGGTCACATAAGGTTTGCCTGCAGGAGTGAGTGGCACCTATCAGCTATAGATTTATAATGGTATAGCCAAAGGCCTGGTGTGCTCTACCAGGAATTTGGAATATCTTGCACAGGTGGTTTGCAATACCTTTTTCAGCCTGGGGAATGAAGTGATAGGTGATTTATGCTTGATTTACATGTCATATTAATTTAAGGAAACATAAAACACAGTTAATAACTTTGTAAATTTAACTGGTTTTATGGTTTTTATAACATGAAATACATGTTTTTAACCCTTATACCATGTTTGGGCTAAATCTCTCCTTTGTCATTTAATAATTTTAATAGTATTAATTTTGGTTACCCATGAACATGAAACTACCAAAGTTATGTATTTTTTCCTGAATTTTTAAAATGTAATCATTTGTCCTATAATAAGTCTATAATATGCTGTATAGCCAATGAATATACTCCCAAGTTCTTGACTCCCAAAACTGGGACATTGAAACCCAATGACACCACATATTTTGATCCCTGTATACTGCATTCTATGGACTTTTGGACCTTTCAAGCCCATTATTTTCCTTAAAAATTGTAATTTTTAACATTGGTCAGCAGATGGAACAATTTTGCCCCCTCACCCCTTTGTGCAAATACATGTTATTTTCCTAGTTCCCACCAGAGGCATTTCTCCTGTGTTGTAGATCAGTAGTTCCTAAACCAGGCCTCAAGGCCCCCCTGTCCTGTAGGTTTTTGTTTCAGCTCTCCTCTTTCACACCTGATTCATTTAAGTGGTTCATGCTGATTGGTTGAAGCAGATCTACCTGAACAGGCCCTGCGTTCCAATACTACCATACTATTTAGTAGGCAAAAAAAAAAAAAAAAAAAAAGAATTAGTATGTCCCAATACATAGTGTGTCAGATGCAGTATGCCAAGAGTATCAGGATGTTCTACTACATCCAGTCAGATTTCGCAGTATGCATTTCAGCATGTTTCTCTGGCCATTTTGACCCACAATCCTTTGCGCAGCGGAAGTTACGTTGCACTGATGGAAGACAACAGGACACACACATATTGCACTCACCTCAGTCAGTGACAGCAGGCGCAACAGGAAGACAGAAGATCAGAAATCAGACAGAGGACAGCGCAGTATGAAACAGCACTGGCATTTTGACAACATTCAAATGTGGCGCTTCGGACAGCGGCGGAAGTGAGCGAGAGGGTCGGACTTCAAGGAGGATGGATGTAGTGTGTCCCAATAGTATGCATACGCATGCATACTGCATACTACGCTACATACTTTGTAAGGGCAGCTGCAGTACATACTAAAAGTAAAAAGTAGAATTATGCGATTTGGAACGCCAAAATATATATCCCCAAATCCTTATAGGAAAAATAGCCCAGTTTGAACCCATAAAACAATAAAAACTGTAATTTTTCATTTTATGGTCATCACACCATAAAATCATGCATTATATTTTGTAAGTCTTTCAAACTGAAGCCCTGCCTTCAAAATTTTAGTTTTTACTATTTTCCAGGTGATTGCACCATTTTTCATGTTTGCCCTGAGCAGCAAAATACATGCCATTTTCATAGTGTCCGATAGGGGCTTTGTCAGCAGCAGTGTATGTATTATTATGCTTTGGAGGCCACTGCATTTTTCTTGACCAAAAATAGTGTGTGTGTGTGTGTGTGTGTGTGTGTGTGTGTTGATATGGATGTCGACAAGTGATGTGTGTGTGCAAGTGTATGGAGAAATTAGCGTGTGCATATGTGTATACATACGTGTTTTTATGTGACACATCTAGAAATATAGAGTGCAGGTCATTTATCCTCACTTCCCTTTCTCTCTCACACACATACACATACACATACACACTCACCCACCTATTCAAACACACATGCACGCACATACTCATGTATTTATGTGCATGCACAGGTCCCACTGTGAGTGAGTGAGAGTGAGTGAAAAATATCTATATCAGTGTTGTGCAAGTTCATAGTTCTCATGAACTAGTTCAAAGTTCAGTTCACACAGTATAAAAATGAATAGTTCACGTTCATAGTTCACCATTTCAATTTTGAACTAGTTCAAAGTTCAGTTCATTTCAGTTTTTTTAGGTGAAAAGTGAGAATGAAAGACTGACCTTGTTTTTCAAAGAAAACTATGACATCCATCACCACCTAAAACTGTTCACTGTTTACAATTATATATTGTCCTAGTGGAATTGTAGAAATCTGTAAATCTCAAACAATGTAGTCCATTTTTAATTTGTCTGCCTGTTGCTGGGAAATCCAGTACTACCCCTGAAGGCTGCAGGCAGTGTGACTTGGGTCGTTTGGGGCTGGCAGGGTGTGTTCTTGCCCATTCCTGATAACTTTTTGGGATTGTCAAGGACTTGTAGATATTTTCTCACACTGGATGGATGCTTCAACTCCAAATGCCTTTTCAAATTTGAAGTTGACATGTCCACCTGCGCTGAAAGTGTTTTTCAGCGCAGGTGGACATGATTTGCACAGAAAGGTTAGATTTTTGCTGTCGGAATCAATGTAGGGCCCTATAAATCCCCCCCCCAAATTCCATTTTATTTTTTTCCAAATTCCGTTTTTTCCGTTCTAATTTTTGGGAATTCCGTTTTTTACCCTTTACTCTTATTTTACTTTACTACCAAAAAAGAGTGTTTTTAATGTTTATGACTAAAATGCACACAAATGAAATAGATATTACCTTAAATTAATTGAGGTAACAAATAAAAAACACTTTATTTATTTATTAATTTAACAATTACATTGTTATAGCAGTAAAAGGTGAAAATGATATGTTATTAATAATTGAACAATGTTAAATTATTTGTTTTAAAATGTAAATTACTTATCAAACAGACCTAACAATTCAGCTACCAATGAATGAGCAGTAGTATGCATGTGATAACATAGATTGAAAAATAATCCGAAGTGATACCTCTTCTCTGAATAGACAAGCTAAGCCAGTGTGCCGCTGTTAGCCAGTGAAAATAGCGCAGAGTGGTCGCTCTTCGCGTTGTTACACAAGCTATGTCAGTGCGCCGCTGTAGCTGGAAAGTTTCTTTGCTTTTGGACTCGTACGGTGCCGGTGCAGGTGTTGGAATGTTTTTCTTGGTGGTGCAGGTGCAGGTGAAACCTCTGGAGGGGTTGTGCCACCCAGATTTGCTTCCGTCTATGTAATTTTCCCCAGACATACGTTCATATTCCACACAAAAACAGCATTTCATTCAAATTATGTCAAATGCCGCAATATTCCGTGTTAAAAAGGAGAAGGGAAATTCCGCAATAATTGGACCTAAACATTGGCGCTGACTCTCACATAATCTGAACGAGTTCACGTTCAAGTTCTTTATTTACATACATTGCGTTCAGTTCAACGTTCTTAAAAAAATGAACGTGTTCAATGAACGCGTTCTTTTGAACACGTTCATGCACAACACTGATCTATATATAATATTTTATAACATTTTTAGGATTTTTTTTTATTCCAGAGTAACCTAAGAAAATCTGACTGCACAAAAATAAAAATACATCAAAATCAATGTTGTTGCTAGTCAATGACATATACAAGACTGTAAACATCAAAAAAAAAAAAAAAAAAAATCCACCTTGCCTTTAATATATGGAAAATAAATTTTTTGTGGGTTTTTTTTTTATTTAAAAATATAGTGGCATCATGTACAAAACTGGCATTTAAATAGTTAAATGCATATTTAAAAAAGTATATGGAAAATACTCATTATCATTATTATTATTATTATTATCATTATCATTATCATTATTATTATTATTATTACCATCATCATCATTATCAGGAATGATGCTGATTTAAAAAATTTACTTAGTGAAAGTGGAAAAAAATATTAATATATAACATATGCACAAAGCTAACAATTCCAGAGTAACTTTTTGTTTAACACAGCACAAAGCTTAACAATCAGACCCTTAAATTAATACAAATGGAGTGATAAAGTGAAAGTCAAAATCTGTAACAATGTAGTTTTTAACTGTCTGATAGGATAGTAAATATATATATATATATTTTTTTAGTTTATTTATGTAAAGTGGTGGTTAATTTATGCATAATGACAAAACATTTCTTTCTTTAGTCATATATTTTCCCACACTTATAAAATTTTTATATGTAAAATTAACAATATTTTTAACATATTTTAAGGTGATATATCACCAAAACAAAGTCTTTTTTGGTAAAACTACAGTAAATCTATATATTTTGCAGCAAAACAATACTCTTTTTTTACAGTTATTTTTTCGTAAATTGATACTTTAAAATATGTTAAAAAAAACAAACAAACAGATAATTAGTGTATTTTATTTTTACAGATTTTATTTGTTAAATCACATTATATATTTAAATAAATAGTTAAGTTTTGTAAATTTAAGATCATTTTCCTGTGAGCCTCAAATACAGGTAAAAAATGCAATTTTATTAGAAAAAAAACTGTAAAAAATGTTTTTTTTTTTTTTAACAGTGTATATGATATGTACTTGAAGTGCCAATGGTATTGTCCAGGGTGAACAGGGGAAGTGTCCAAAGGTATACAACAGTATTTTGCTTAAGTATTGATTAAACTGAAAACAGAATGTGTGAATTGATAACGTGTATCATATATGATACAAATGGCTTTATAGGGTTAAATGAAAACAAAACCAAATTTATGGTCTTTGGGAGTGGGGTGGCTGATTGTGAAATTAAACTTAAGTTAAATGAAATTGAAATTGAGAAGGTTTACGATATTTAATTCCTGGGGGTCACTATAGATCACAGATTGTTCTGGAAACCATACATTGAATTTATCTGTGGCAAATTAGCCAAATCTGTTGGTATTTTGTATAAAGCTGGGGACCTTCTAAATGAGAAAGCTCTCCATCTATTGTACTGTTCAGAAAAGAGGGGGTGGGGGTGAATGCTGCAGGGGCTCAGTCTGTGGAATATAGGGAACAAATGAACTCAGGTGCTCTTCAAGGGAAAAAAAGGCTAGCAAGGTATAAAAGAAAACTGACTGTCATGCTGTGAAGTATGCTGCAGTCGGGATCTCCCTCCATGACTGCAGCATACTTCACAGCATGACAGTACCTATTGTACTGTTCACTCGTTATGCCCCACATGACATACCAGGCTTGGGGAAATGTTTGTTAAATTGCAGTAGTAGTAGTAGTAGTAGTAGTAGTTTATTTGGTCATTTGAGAGTGAGTTAATACACTACAATTTTCTTTCAGTTACTTAGAAAGAACACACCAAAATGGTGTAGGCTGAAGCCTAAGCTTATTGTGCCTACCCTTTAGACCCTTAAATATCTTCTTACTAGAAAATACAACAACACAATCAGGACAAGAACAGAAAACAAACAGTAAACAGAGACTAACACAAAACAAAACAAAACAAAACAAAACAAAACAAAACAAAACAAAACAAAACAAAACAAAACAAAACACAACAACAACAACAAAAGAAAAAAAAAACAACTAAAATGAAATGAAAAGAAAAGAGCAATCAGAATAATAAATAAAGCTGCTTATCGAGAGACAACAAATCCACTATTTGTCAAGTCCCGCTTCTTAAAATTCCCAGATATAGTGCATGGTAAAACCCTTGAAATTGTCTTCCGTGTAAGATTAAAAACTATGCCGGAATGTATCCTTAAATTATTTTCGCTGAGAAAATCCAACTATAATTTAAGAGGATCTTGTATTTATAAAGTATGTAAGGCTAGGAAGAATATTAAAAGCAGATGTGTTTCTATTCTGGGAGTTAAACTGTGGAATATCCTTAGTGATGACCTGAATCTATGTAGCTCCTTACAGAAATTTAAATGTAACTTAAAACACGAGTTACTGCTCAAATATTCTGTATAAGGTTGGGACGATGCAATTTTTTCTGAGTATGGCTATGAGTATGAATACTCACTCTTCGAGTACTCACCAATACTGAGTACCGATACAAGTACACATCTGCAACTTTCAATAACAAACAGACAATAAATAGACTATAAATATTGTGTAAATCTTTGTCCATTCAGCTGCACGCCTGATTGGCAGTCTGTCTGTATTTGTGAGATTTGTTTTTTTTTTCTTTGCCATTATGTGTGTATTTAGTCTGGTTTGACAGGATAAAGATTAGGCTAAAATAAGCCTTTGGCTTCCGCCTATTCCTGTTTCGGCCTTTCATTTGGTATTTATTAAGCATGTATATTTACTTTATTTGATATTCATTATTCTAATTTCACTTAATGTGCTAGTATGGATTCCTGTTGCTATTTTTGGCCGAAATAAACTTAATTCATTCATTCATTCATTCATTCATACTCAATTTTTTTTTTTTGTCTCACTCCCATTTCTTCTTTTTGCATTTTGAAGCTCTACTTAGAACCTTCTTAAGATCCAACAGTGCAAAATGTAAATTCTTGCAATTTTTCAACTGGTCTTAAAATTTTGATGAGGAGTGTATATACACACCCCTATATACAATCCTATATACAATTATGAACAGATAGGGCTCTAGTTTCCCAGCGCAGTGCAGGGTGGTGCAGTGAGGCGAACCAAAAGGCTAAAACATTGCCAAAAGGCTTTGCCAAGGTGCGCTCAAAGCTCGCCGTTCTGAAACCAGCGCCAGGCGCAAGGCGGAGTGCAGCTGGTGTAGTGGAAGTTTGGCTGATAGGCGCGCAGTGCGCACATGTCACCAAAACCTCACATCAAGTGTGCAGTAATATAATAAATAGGAAGTAAGAGGGAAATAGAAAATGAATGGAATAGGAAATGAATGTATTTACAGGTGGGTTTATGTACATAGTAGTCAGGTGATGCTGCTGCCAACAGGAAAGGATTTCCCTGCATGTGGGGAGGAAAACATGACGTTTTCACATTATTGTGACAGTGCACAGTTTCACATCAGCAGCTGACATTTGGTAGCTGACACTTCGAAGTCAGCATGAATCAGATGGTCCCTGAGGTTTTCTCCTTTTAAGTAGTTCAGTAATTTTATAATAAGAGTTTTAAAGAATTCAGTTGGATAGAAATAAAATGAAATAAAATCAAGCAAGCAACTGAAAAAGTCCTCATTGTTGTGAAAGTCTATCAATTAATCTCTTATTTATTTTGAATTAATTTCACTCTGCCTTCGCCCTATGAGCGCTGGGATTGGCTCCAGCACCCCCCGCGACCCTAGTGAGGATAAGCGGTTTAGAAGATGAATGAATGAATGAATAATTTCACTCTGTGTGTGTGTGTGTGTGTGTGTGTGTGTGTGTGTGTGTGTGCGTGTGCGTGTGCGTGTGTGTGTGTGTGTGTGTCTGTGTGTCTGTGTGTGTATGTGCGTGTGTGTGTCTGTGTATATGTCATGTCAGCAGCTGTCTCTGATCAGCAGTGTGAATGTTTCTCCACACAGGAAGCGACTCTCACTGAGGTGTCATGCCAAATCTCAAACCCCGGGTACAGAGGCTCAGTGAAGGTGCTGTTGAAGGTGTGGAGGTGGATCAGTGTGTCAGAGGAGACGCTGTAGAAGGACAGAGAGCCAGCAGGCCAGTCCAGATACACTGCCACTCTGTTAGAGGAGGGGAAGACTGGGATGGCTGTTGTTCTGTCATTGTGACAGGCAGTGAAACCACCATCATGGCAGATCAGACTCCAGGACTTGTCATTTCTGCCGAGCCCACAGTCATCACTGTTTCCTCTCCTGTTGATTCCTCTGTAAGTCGCTGCTACATAAACTCTTCCTTTCCACTCGACCTCCCAGTAGCAGCGACCAGTCAGACCATCTCTACACAGGATCTGATACCAGAAGTCAAACCTCTCTGGGTGATCAGGATATGGCTGGTCTTCGATCAGACGTGTCACCTCCCTGTTGTCCTCAGACAGGACGAGGTTTCTGTTTGCTGTATTTATGTCCAGTTTGAGGTCACAGGAATCTGATGGAGAGAACAAGACACAACAGACCTGCTGTGGTTATTATCTGCTGATTTATTAACAGTTTGATTATTGATTTGTTAACACTTTGATGATGACACATTGTGTCAGCCGTCCTCTTCATATCACAGCAGGATCTGAATTTATGTACGTCATAAACTGCTAACAACTAAAAGTCTAACTACAGTTAGACTTTATGTATTACTTTACAGTTAAAATAATGAATAATAAAGATCAAATGAGAGAGATTTAATTGTTTTTCTATTATTATTTTCAAGTTTTATTCCCTTGCTGTAACATTTATTCACAAAATGTTTCATGTATAATCTTAATTGACTCAAATAAGTGCTTTTCATTCATTGATTCAAAATGACAGCAAAGAACGGTGATTGGTTGTCAGGTTTGTTTAATATGATGGAGAGAAGAAGCTGTTAAAGAGGGAAAACACCAGCTGCTGCATTGATTCACTGTTTTGTTTTGTTTTGTTTTGTTTTTTACTTCAGTAATAAAAAAAAGTTTTCTCATTTGATGTAGCACATTTCTCCAATTTCTCTCTTTCTTCAACTAATATTTATGTCCTCAAAACCAGGAACTAAGAAGAAAATGTTCAGCACAAGTTTTACTGTTGTCATCAATGACTTTGTCCTCATCAAGCCTTTTATTCCTGACAGTCTAGAGGATTTCAGTCTTCAGTGTAAAATCTGGTTTTATTGTCTCTGAAAATGGAATGGAAATGGAAATGCACAGATGGTTAGTTTTTATGTGAGTGTTGTCGATGTTTTGACTCTATGGATATTGGAGAAAAACAGCAGAAACTGCAGGTGCAGCGTCTAACCAGCTGAATGTTTGCTGATTTGCGTTCAGGAGTCAAACTAAATCCACACTTACACTTCCTCAGACTTGGTTTCAACCACTGCTCTCCACCATGGTCCACCCTGGAGGAAGAAACAGAGTCAGAGCAGCAGATTCTCTTTGAGGATAGAAACATGGGCAGTAAATAACCTTCCCTATGAAGGATTTAGCAGACCACCTCACTCATATCCACCATTAAACATGAAACAATATTCCTCAGCCCTCTATAAGACATTGTGTGTGTCTCTCCATACCTGAGAGCCTCCAGTCTCCAGGTTGGATCCTCCAGTCCAGCAGAGAGCAGCTTCACTCCTGAGTCTCCTGGATGATTGTAGCTCAGGTCCAGCTCTCTCAGATGGGAGGGGTTGGAGCTCAGAGCTGAGGCCAGAGAAGCACAGCCTTCCTGTGTGAGCAGACAGCCTGACAGCCTGCACACCATCACAAACACAATCAGTCCACCACATCATCTGCTTTGTGTTTTAAGATAAGATATCTTATCTTATCTTATCTTATCTTTTCACAAAAACCTATACAGGCTAGGAATGTGATCAGTGACATGAAGCTGCATGTCACTGATTCTTGAGAATTTGGATAAATCATGTCCCACTAAGAAAAATGCTATTTCTGCTAGGAATTTACAACATTTTAATGAATAAAAAGAATCAAGGGCATAATCAGGGGGTCCTTTGCACATTTGTAAGGTTTTTTCATAGGTTTATTTTTAATTTGTATTAATTTAATGATTATATGTTGGCCCATTCCCTACAAAACCAGTTGTCCTGGGATAGGAGATAATCATTTCAACTTGATTAAAACAACAAAAAGTAATAATTTCATTGAATAATATCTTTACCACATGAAAGAGTACATCATAATATGTATTAAAAACTACAAACGATGGGTTTTGAACAATATTTACTATAATTTTGTGGTTGCACAAAATGTGTCCCAGATATTCGTCACCACCATCAGATATTTATTTAAAAAATAATAATAAAAAAAACTACAAGGTCAATTACATTCCTGAGGAGCCCTTTTCAAACCTTCAGCTCTACTGCATGCTTCAAGACCACTAGGCTCCTGGAAGTTTTCTATTTTCTCTTAAATCTCTTCATATTTTTGGACACTGCTACTGTCACAACCATAACATGTCAACACCGTCACTTCTGTATAAAAAATATTAAATTAGATTATGGAATAAATGTATACTTTTTAAGAAGAGGTCTGATGCAGGTAGCAACAGGGCAAAAACAAGCTGGCTAATGTGAACAACTCATGCTGATCATGTGAAAGAATAAGTTTTTGTCACCACCGTCAGACGTCACCACCGTCAGGTTTTTCTGTCTGACGGTGATGACTGAAGTCTGAAAAATGCTTATAACAGTGCTCAGGATTGTTATTTTTTGTACTAAATTGTTAAATAAAGTTGTTAAGCAAGAAGCCATTGAGTTGAGTGGTATAAATTTTGGAAATGTATGTTTTAATGAAGCGACTATCACCACCGTCAGATTAGTGTCACCACCGTCAGAGGCAGTTATATTGGTTTTAAATGAATATGCTTACAATATGTTTCTTTGGTGCTGTTGAGTTATTAAAGTAATAGTCTCTTTAATACAAAAATATGTTTTTCAAATAAAAAAAAAAACATTACGGTGACGGTGTTGACAAAAACAAAGTAGCCTAATAACTGGAAAAACCTATTTTATGAAAAAAATGCAAAAAGAGGAGGTTGCACCGGTACATTGCTGAACAGCCAAGACCTTGGCCTATAATGATATACCTTCAGATTTTGTAATTTAACGCACTTTTTTTTTTTTTTTTTTTAAATTAAAACCTGTTTTATCCAAATTCCCAAGAATCAGTGACGTAAAACGGAACTGAACTGGTCATGTGTTGAGCAGGTTGAGGAATCCTGACCTGAGAGTCTCCAGTCTGCAGTGTGGACTCTCCAGTCCAGCAGAGAGCAGCTTCACTCCTGAATCCTGCAGATCGTTGTCACTCAGGTCCAGCTCTCTCAGACTAGAGGACTGGGAGCTGAGAACTGAGGCCAGAGCTGCACAGCTTCTCTCTGACAGATTACAGCCACTCAGCCTGTGGAAGATAAAAACAAAAATATTACAACAAGTTTTCACCTGTGGAGATAACAATGTGTTATGTGTTAAATATAGAAAGCTATCTCTGAACCTACACAGATTTCTTGGAGGTTTTGACCAGTGGTAGCAGCCCCAGAAGAGCCTCCTCTGAAGCAGAGTATTTCTTCAGGTCAAACACCTCCAGATCTTCTTCTGATGACAGTAAGATGAAGACCAGAGCTGACCACTGAGCAGGGGACAGTTTGTCTGTGGAGAGACGTCCTGATCTCAGGTACTGTTGGACCTCCTCCACTAGAGAATGGTCATTCAGCTCATTCAGACAGTGGAACAGGTTGATGCTTCTCTCTGGAGAGGGATTGTCCCTGATCTTCTCCTTGATGAACTGGACTGTTTCCTGATTGGTCTGTGAGCTACTTCCTGTCTGTGTTAGTAGGCCTTGTAGGAGAGTCTGATTGGTCTGTAGTGAAAGACCCAGGAGGAAGCGCAGGAACAAGTCCAGGTGTCCATTTGGACTCTGTAAGGCCTTGTCCACAGCACTCTGGTAGAGGTGTTTTAGTTGGGAGGTTGATTGTTCTTCTGACAACAGATTGACTCCAGAGTTGATGAATGTCACAAAGACATGAACAGCAGCCAGAAACTCCTGAACACTCAGATGGATGAAGCAGAAAACCTTGTCCTGGTACAGCCCACGCTCCTCTTTAAAGATCTGTGTGAACACTCCTGAGTACACTGAGGCTGCTGTGATATCAATGCCACACTCTGCCAGGTCTGCTTCATAGAAGATCAGGTTGCCTTTCACCAGCTCCTCAAAAGCCAGTTTTCCCAGAGACAGGATCATCTCCCTGGTCTCTGGAGTCCAGTGTGGATCTGTCTCAGTTTTCCCATGATACTTGACGTTCTGCACTTTGGACTGAACCACCAGGAAGTGGATGTACATCTCAGTCAGGGTCTTGGGCAGGTCTCCTCCCTCACTGGTCTTCAACACGTCCTCCAGAACTGTAGCAGTGATCCAGCAGAAGACTGGGATGTGGCACATGATGTGGAGGCTTCGTGACGTCTTGATGTGGGAGATGATTCTGTTGGCCTGCTCCTCATCTCTGAATCTCTTCCTGAAGTATTCCTCCTTCTGTGGGTCAGTGAAGCCTCTCACCTCTGTCACCATGCCAACGCACTCAGGAGGGATCTGATTGGCCGCTGCGGGTCGTGTGGTTATCCAGAGGCGAGCAGAGGGAAGCAGGTTCCCCTTGATGAGGTTTGTCAGCAGAACGTCCACTGAGGTGGACTCTGTAACATCAGTCAGGATCTGGTTGTTCTTGAAGTCCAGAGGAAGTCGACACTCATCCAGACCATCAAAGATCAACACAACCTGGAACTGCTCAAACCTGCTGATTCCTGCTTCTTTGGTCTCAGTGAAGAAGTGATGAAGAAGTTCCACCAAGCTCAACTTTTTCCCTCTCAGCAGATTCAGCTCTCTGAAAGTCAATGGAAATGTGAAGTGGACATGCTGGTTGGCTTTGTGTTCAGCCCAGTCCAGAGTGAACTTCTGTGTTAAGACTGTTTTCCCAATGCCAGCCACTCCCTTTGTCATCACTGTTCCTGATTGGTTGATCTCTTCCAGGTAAAGGTTTAAAGATGTCTTCACATTTGATTGGTGTTTCTGGTCTGGCTGGTTTCCTGAATGCTGTTTCAATCTGTCTGACCTCATGTTCCTCATTGAGCTCTCCACTCTCTCCCTCTGTGATGTACAGCTCTGTGTAGATCTGATTCAGAGGTGTTGGGTTTCCTGCTTTAGCAATCCCCTCAAACAAACACTCAAACTTCTTCTTCAGGTTAGATCTGAGTTCACGTTGGCACCCTGCGAGAGTTTCTGGATGAACAAAAAAGGAAAAACAATGACAAATCGATGTTGTATTATTTGTGAGAAATATGAATATTTCCTGCTAAATGTGTCTATTTGCCCTTTTTGACAGTATGAACTTAATGGAGTGTGTTGTGATGGCTGTTTCGCAGGTTCTTGAATCATTTCCATGGCTACGATAGATCCTGGTAAAGTTCCTGGAACCTCATTTGGGCCCAGACTGAGGGTGATAGTACATCCTGAGTTTCAGGAGCTTTTATGACAGACTGCAGAAACAAACAAAGAGCTGCACGTCTGGTTCAGGATTTAGTTTAGGAGAATAAAGTTGACAGTTTAACAAACAACATAGCGTCGCCTCAGCTGAAGTGCCGCCGCTGTCACAGGGAAGTTGCCGGGACGTGATGGGAAAACAGGAAGCTGCTTTTTGCCAAGCAAGCAGGAGGAAGAAAAACTGCCCCCTGCTGGCTAGAAGAACAACTGTTTTGATTTGATTGGCTGTTTGACTCTGCATTTAACTGGGGCTTTATGGTATTTGGCAGGTTCCTGTATAAGACACTGAGGTTGACTGTGGGACCGGAGCACCAACGCATGGTGACACTGTGGCAGGGCTAAAAACCAGACTTGGTGGATGCATGAGACTTGCATGGAATCTGAACTGTCACTTTAAAGGAGTTCAAAGCCTCTTACTGCTCTGCAGACGCTCAGCCAGCTCCTCCTGCTTCATTCTCCTCAGGAAGTGCAGTGTGATCTGCAGAAAAGCCTCTCTGCTGCTCCTCCTCTGCTCTTCCTCCTCACCGTCCAACACCTCCTCATCCTCCCTCTGCCTCTCTAAGCATTCTGGGTAATCTGGACTCAGAGACCTCTGGAGGTTTGTCAGCTCCTTCTTCACAAAGGTGACCATGTTCTCCTCCAGCAGCTGCAACAGAAAAATAAAAGAATCAGACTTCCACATTAAAATCTGGACACAAAACTCAAAATCAAATCCAGGTCAAAGAGGCTGAAAGATGTAAAGAGAGCAGCACGGAGACGATTCTGAGCAGAATGGTTGTTTTTCAGTTGGTATGTTGTTGTACATTTACACACCATAAATATGGAGGCCAGGTTTGTTTGATGCTGCTGGGCAGACTGAGCGCTGGGAACCTCTGAGCTCTGCTGGTGGACTCTGTGGATGACACACACACACACACACACACACGCACACGCGCGCATGCGCGCGCACACACAATGATTAAGGACTGTATCTGCAGCCAGTCAGAGCCACACTCCCCCCCCTTTGGCTTAGGAAGAAGACGGATGGTGTTAGATGGTAAACATTTGGTGGAGATGTGGAAGGCCTGCAGCATTTGTATATAGATTGTGTACTTACAGTAATCACATTCACTGTGCCTTTTCTCAGTTGATGCTAAGAGTGTGTGCCTGCAGCAACTCGTCAGTGGCCCCGACATTTGTTGTTAGTTGTACTTTCGAATGCTGTTACTCTGTGTTGGTTTCCACACTAACAGCCTCTGACTATATTACCTTGGTTATTATTTTACTCTGGATTTTATTGCTGCTTCACTGTAGGCATTTAATGTCACCATTTACCAGAACATAAATATTATTCAACCTGTGAATTCATACCCTTTGAACTGTTTATCTGTAATACATTTAATCATGTGGTGACATAAAATTATAGACTGTTACTCGTTATTTTGTTATATCTGTTTCAGAACCACAAACTCTTTGTTGTTTAATAAACAACCAGAGGAACATCTGGGCTGTGATGCACTTTGACTGATGCCCCCTGGTGGCCACAGTTATTATAACCCAGTCCAATTATACAGACCTTTCCTTTTCACTTTTCACTATAACACACACACACACACACACACACTCAAACACACACACACACACACACACACACACACACACACACACACACACACACACACACACTGCATTTTAAATGTTTTGAAAGAGGAATGTCGGTCAACAGAGTCTGAAGGGCAGAACTAATTCACCAAAGAATCTGATAACAGAAAAAAAACATCTGTTTTATTATCAGTTTGAAATAATTACCCATGATCCACAGAGTGCTGTCCGTCTTTGAATTCATCAGGATGATCCATAGACCAGTCGCTCTTAATAGACACACCGCTGGGCTCAGGTTCAGGTTCAGGTCCAGGTTCAGGTCCATGTTCAGGTTCAGGTTCAGGTTCAGTCCTTCAACACAACACACACAGAGCTTTTCCTGTGAATAATGCTGCTGTGCTGATTTGCCTGCTGAGCTCTGAGATGGAGAACAGTCATGGACAGTCAGAGATCCTCGTCTTACCTCTGAGCTTTGGTCTGGCTGTCATGTTCTCCAGGCAGAGTGGTTCTAGAGGCGGGGAACCTCCTCTTCCTCTTCCCAGCCGGTTCCATAGCAGAGCCAACACCTTGACACAAACACAGCGGCTGATTGATGACAACAAGCTTTCCATGACAGGATGTGTGCTGTCTTCCTGTCAGCACCATGTCACATATACAGAGTGGACGTAACACTCAGAGCAGCCGCCCTTTACATCAAACCCACTGAGCAGCTTCATCTACAGAGGACTTTGAATCCTCTGGGACTCTTCACACATGGACTGACCACAACTGACAGACAGAAAGCTCTCATTTCACCGATTCACAAAAATTCACTTTCACTTACTTTTCTAGGAGTAAATTGTCGTCTTCTTGTCATTTAATTTTACATGTGCATCCAAAGAATATATATAAATTGCAGTCTTATAATTGATACTGATTTCCTGGCAATTATTTTATCTATTTTCTAATTTGTGTGTACATTTTTTCAAATTAAATGTCAAAGATATGTTTTATGTAACTGATGATGAATTTACTTTTGTTGTTTCATGTTTCAGAAGGTTAGTATAGAAATGGTGATTGTTAGTCGTGTAAAAAAATAATATAAGAGGTGAAACAACAGGTGATCATGTTTTTCTCTGCTGGTGTAAATTTTTCCTGATGAAATGAGTTCAGATCACAACATACCTGACTCTGACTTTGCTCACCGCTAAAAAACACATTTTAAACATTTCAGATAAAGTTGATTTTGTCTTCAGTGTCAGACATCAATGTTGAAAATTATGACACAATGAATATTAAAATGTGGAAACACGGACATCATGCTTTGCTTCACTGTGTCAGTCCACTGTGTGTGTGTGTGTGTGTGTGTGTGTGTGTGTGCACTGCTGATCTGAGAGTGACGTCACTTCGTCTTAACTTCAGTCTCCAAGGATCGTGCGGAGATGGTAACCCTAGATTTGTGAAAGTCTCGCACATGCGCACTTGATTCAGCACAGCGACACTTTACTCTGCTCTAATATTCACGTTAATACTGACGGCATCGCGACAGTTTCAGCATAGAGAGTTTTCAAACAACAGGTCATAATATTTCCTGTCTTGGTGTGTCGACAGCAGAAAAAAGGAACTTCAGCCAAGTTGATGCAAGCTGTCAGACCGGCCGTTTGCTGCATGTTTCATCAGTGAAATGAGTTCAGATCACAATCTGCCTGACTGTGACTCTGTTCACCACTAAAACATGACAGCTACAACAGTTTAGAGGAGGCTGATTGGCAGGAAGCCAAAACAATGGAATTAAAAAATCTGTGATGCTGTCAGTGTTGTCTTGGCAGCTGCTGAAATAAAATTCAAACATTTCAATATGGGGACCAAAAACACTGAGCGTTTCCATGGAGATGCACTTCTATAAACTCTCTAAAATCCATTTCTGCAGAGAAATATTTTAACACCTGTCTTGTCACAGGATTTTGTTCTGCATCTTCAATGAACATTCAAATGTCTGCGTTCATATATTTTTCACTTAACAATCCTAATAATTTGGCTCTAAAACATCAAATAACCTGAATGTGATCATGCACAAACATGTGTTTCCATGTGTTGGAAAACCGATTAGTGACTGAGACCATGAGACAGTTTTTTCTGATCTTGGTGAGAGCGCTGTCGATCACTCCTAACATGGTTTTAACTGAGACAAAAGACAAAATAAAAAAAACATCGGTGGATTCCACACATCACTGGATCACTAACAAAATATTAAAATCGTAGATAGGAAAAGAAAACTAGGAAGAAATGTGTTCGTATGTCGCTTCCTGTATCAGGCTCACTTAGGAGGCTTTTTAAATGTCAAAACACGGAAATCAGGTTTTGAAAGATCTTGTGGTCCCAGTCTGCTCTCAGTCGTCCAGCTCTGAAACACAATGTAGGAGCCTGTTCATCAAACATCTCTAATGATCCCTGGTCGGCTCTTTACCTGCTGAGTCACATCCACATCAAATCCAAGAGACTTTCAGCTTCACCTGGAGAGGCTGAGCGGCCTGTCCTCACCTGCAGTGAGAGCGGGGAGTCCAGTGGAGTCCAGCTGCTTCACAGTCTCTGCTCTGCTCTCCTGTTCACTTTCTGACTGCTGAGCACTTTCACACAACTCCCATTAAAAAGAGTCAACTTCCTGTTTCCACACAGCGGCTGCTAACACAGGACACTTTGGAGTCAACTGGACAATCTGCACTTTGAGCACAGAGGGAGCGGCACGGCGGATTCAGAGCAGGACGAGGCTCTGCGTTCACTTTCCGGTTCTGTTTACGGAGCAGGAGCGCCACCAAGTGGACATGAAGGGAACTTCTCTCAGTCCTTTCAATCAGTCCAGACAATATAAACCTGAACACCACGCCCCTCACCTGGGAGACACAGATGGATTTAAAATCTAAACTTTCTTATTTCAGACAATTTTGTCCTTCATGGGTGATCAAAGCTGCTCCTTCCTCAGTGCTGTTTTTAATCAGGTGTGCAGATTTTATTTGCATTGTCTCCCTGTTGTTTTTAGGATTAAGTTTAAAATTCTCTCTCTCAGTCACAGAGCACTGCACGGACAGTTCTGAGTTCTTACAGGATTTCAGGCTCTGGCAGAAAAAGAGGAGTGCTGTTGCAGAGAAGTGTCTCTCTCCTCTCTCCCTTTCTCAGATTATTCATTTAGTCATTTAATCCACATAACTTCAGTTTTACTGATCGTTTGGGATTTTCTAAAGATTATTGGCATTGGGATGTAGTTGTTCTTCTTTGCCCTGCAGTAGATTAAAAAAAATGATTTAAGGGCCCGCCCTGAACGAAAAGCGACGCTAAGCTTTTTTTTTTTTCGACACGAAACACCTACTACTGTCTCTTTAAGTCAAATCTCTCTCTCTCTCTCTCTCTCTCTCTCTCTCTCTCTCTCTCTCTCTCTCTGAATCTATTGATTTGCATGACGTGACTGTTGAGTAAACCCTGTTGAGATGCAGCAGGTGAATGTGAAGCGCTATACATGATACAGGCCATGTTGGCGTCATCACTGATTTTATTAAACATTATTACACGAGACGGTCAAGCACACCCTCGAGTGTAATATTGCGGTTATACAACTATTACCAACAAAATAAAATGTATAATCAAAATGTATTCATACTGTGGGCATTTTGCTCTCAAAATATCAAAGTTTTTCTCTAGTATTCTCTCCCTTTCAGTAGAAATACATGAGATCTGACGTTAACTAGTCCTTGTCAGCAGCCAACTTGAGCTTATCATGTTTTCTAGACATTGTGATTCCCCAAAATTGAATAAATACTTCACATAGCAACACAAAACTGCTCTGGACTGATGGGCTGATAGTTATACTTCTGCCAAATCATTTTTAATCTAACAGGTGCTGTGACAACAACTCACCAACACAGCTGATTTTTTTTTTTATTTTTTTTTTTATCTACAACCAACTTATATTAACAGTTATATTTAAATGTGGGCTACTGCTTTCCAGTGTCAGCGCCAGAATAAACATCTGTCTTTTCATAAACTCACTGTCAGATGTTTTATTTCAGCTGGGGGTGTGTCACTCCAATTTAACGTTATCTCCGGTTAATGTGGCTAAGCAGCAAAAGTAATGACAGTAAGCAGTCACATTAAGGCTGAACAGAGTTATAGAATAACCTTTTCAGGCTGTTATCAATTTACCTCTGAAATAAAGACGACAGTTTTCACAGATGTGTTGATTTATTAAATGTTCATTTCAGTGTACAGATGCGAGCAAATTGACAAATTAATTAAATCAATGGCCTAGGAAACTCATAAAGACTAAACAAATTAATAACGATTAATAGGCTAATTAATAACTGATAATATTAAGGCATTAATAACAAGAACAAAGTTATAGCCGCACATCTCCGTGGAAAATCTTACAGGTACTGTCCGTGGTGCTGAATCTGCCTCAGCGGGTACTGTCCGTGGTGCTGAATCTGCCTCAGCGGGTACTGTCCGTGGTGCTGAATCCGCCTCGGCGGGTACTGTCCGTGGTGCTGACTTTGCTGAGGCGTTTCATTCGTCTTATTATAGAATTTAAAGCTCCATAAAATTCACGGAGGATCACGGAGGCTGCTTCATTCCTTGTGCCATCAGGCTGCTGAACCTCGATGGTAGCATGTGGAATGAATACAAAATGTACTCCATTCTCTTGGAGCTTATGTTTGACTGCACGAAGCTCACAATGCTGTGCACTGTGCATTGAATTGCCTGTTGAGGCTACACTGCTGTTATTGTTTGTATTTATTATTATGTATTTATTTATTTTTCACATATTTATGGTCCATTATTAAGTGTCTGTGTGTATCTGTGCCATATACTGACTGTCCCTGCCTGGTATGGTTCAGTTTGTCTGTTTCTTCTTTTTCTTCTTTTTATGCTTAGTCTAGGTACACCGCTAGACCAAATTGCCCCTAGGGGATAAATAAAGTTGTCTGATTCTGATTCTCGTTCAGCTGTTCTTTACTTACATTTGAGAAATCAGCTGCTTGCCCGGTGTTTGTCAGGTACATGCGTCAGACTTATGTGTTGTACAATAGATATTTCATATGCATGCGCTATGCAATTTGAGTTCTGCTGCATTAATTGACCCTTGGTCATGCCAACGACCCCACCACACGTGTCTGTCTATCTATCTATCTATCTATCTATCTATCTATCTATCTATCTATCTATCTTATCTATACAGACAGACAAGCAGACAGAGAGACACAGACAGACAGACAGACAGACAGAGACACAGACAGAGAGACCGATAGATAGATAGATATATTTATGTCAAAAACACAGAGGTAGGTGTGGTGAGAACTTAGAATGAGAATGTTGAGGATGAGAAATGAGATATCCCTCTAAATCTGGTGGGAAAAATGGCTTAAAATTTTTGACTTCATAGCCTTCTCAGGAACGGTTAAAACTTTACAACACAATTGCTATCCAACATCTAACGCTCATAAACAGCACAAACCAGCCTCGACTAACAATCTATAAGAAGGGCAGGTTTGTTTTTTTCCATGTTTGCCTTCAGCTGTAGTGTTGAAACTGTTGCATGTTGTTATATTTAGTATCATTTGTACAAAGAGCATTTGCCCACCAAGCCCCTTTTGCAGTGGCCCCCCATTGCATGTTGGGGAAGCAGGTTCAGTTCAAATCTCCACATCAAGACTGAAAATCTGCCTTTATTCACTTCAGTGCAGCGTATACCCAAGAACTTAGTCGGGTCCAACACCTCTTTAACATCCCTCTAACTCTGCTATTGGTTTATTCTTTTATTTGCTTGCTGTATGTTTTTCCCGATGTTTTCCTTTCAGTTGTAAAGTGTATTGGGACCATGCTTTATTGATTAATAAGTGATCTATTGTGCTGGTCAGAGATCTTCAGGTGGGTCGCTCCAAAGACATTAGAGAAGGATTTCATTCACCTGGACAGTGTCAGAAAATACTGCTTTGTAAACAAGCTTTGCAGTGTGTCAGAGAGAAGACAAGTGGAAATTATAAAGAAAATCCCACACACCGTCTCAAACTCACAGCTAGAACTTTATTAAACAAGACGATGTTACAGTCTACTCAGGATCTTCCTCAGGTGTGAACAGCAGGTGACTGACACGTTCTTATACAGGGCACAGTCACCTACCAAAGAAATCTGAAGCACCACAGAGGTTTATCAACAACATAAGCAGTATTAACGGAATACACAAATGTCAAATTACATAAGAGAGAGAAAAAAAACATATCAATAACATAGAGCATTACAACAAAAAACACATCTCAGAATATTTCTTATGATCAAACTATAAACCTTCATGGAACAGAACCTGTGAAATCATCAAATATAAGCATCAAATAAAAAACAGCAGGCTCAGCTTCTATATAAAGATCCTAGAATTATGAATATAAACATTGAGAGTCAAAGTGGCAGAGACTGAACACAATTCAGTGAAAGAAGAAAACCAGAGCCTCACATTGAGAACTAATTCATCATTACGTTCATGTGGGAACAGAGTTTTTAAGGTGTGTATCCAGTACACTTCATCTCTTGTTAGAGGCAGTTCATGATTTTGGCCTCTAGGTGGCAGACTGACCAGTTCTATGCCAATGAAATCTAGACTAGAAATATGACTGGAGTCACTGAGGTGGACAGCTACTGGATCTGACTGTCATTCCTACAGACGCTACTTTTGTGTTCACTGCTTCACTGTTTGAACTTTGTAGATGTTTCAGCGACATGTACCAGGCCACAAGGAGCAGCAGATAAATCACATGGTGGAGGCTCAGGTGATGCTGCTGCCAACAAGACAAGATTTCCCTGCATATGGGCATGAAAACATGACGTGATGTGTGTGTGTGTGTGTGTGTGTGTGTGTGTGTGTGTGTGTGTGTGTGTGTATGTTTCTCCACACAGGACATATCTCTCACCCCTCAAACTCACACAGAGACACTGAGGATTCATATTCCCAGAGGTCAAACCCCGGATACAGAGGCTCAGTGAAGGTGTTGTTGAAGGTGTGGAGGTGGATCAGTGTGTCAGAGGAGACGCTGTAGAAGGACAGAGAGCCAGCAGGCCAGTCCAGATACACTGCCACTCTGTTAGAGGAGGGGGAGACAGGGATGTCTGTTCCTCTGTTATTGTGTCTGGCAATGAAACCACCCTCATGGCAGGCCAGAGTCCAGGACTTGTCATTCCTGCCAAGCCCACAGTCATCACTGTTTCCTCTCCTGCTGATTCCTCTGTAAGTCACTGCCATAGAAACCCATCCTTCCCACTCGACCTCCCAGTAGCAGTGACCAGTCAGACCATCACTACACAGGATCTGTTTCCAGAAGTCAAACCTCTCTGGGTGATCAGGATATGGCTGCTCCTCTCTCACCCATGTCACCTTCCTGTTGTCCTCAGACAGGACGATGTTTCTGTTTGTTGTGTTTGTGTCCACTTTGAGTTCACAGGAATCTGATGGAGAGAACAAGACACAGCAGACTTGCTGTGGTTATTATCTGCTGGTTTATTAACAGTTTGATTATTGATTTTGTTAACACTTTGATGATGACACATTGTGTCAGCCATCCTTTTCATTCACAGCAGGATCTGAATGAATGGATGTCACAAACTGCTGTGGAAATTCACTTTACATCTGTTAGAGCCATTTATATGTGGATTAAGTCATTTAATAATTATTATAAAATAATACAATAAAAACACCATTATTGGACATTATTGCTGCTTTGTGTTCAGGAGTCAAACTAAATCCACACTTACACTTCCTCAGACCTGGTTTCAACCACTGCTCTCCACCATGGTCCACCCTGGAGGAAGAAACAGAGTCAGAGCAGCAGATTCTCTTTGAGGATGGAAACATGGGCAGTAAATAACCTTCCCTATGAAGGATTTAGCAGACCACATCACTCATATCCACCATTCAACATGAAACAATATTCCTCAGCTCTCTGTAAGACATTGTGTGTGTCTCTCCATACCTGAGAGCCTCCAGTCTCCAGGTTGGATCCTCCAGTCCAGCAGAGAGCAGCTTCACTCCTGAGTCTCCTGGATAATTGTAGCTCAGGTCCAGCTCTCTCAGATGGGAGGGGTTGGAGCTCAGAGCTGAGGCCAGAGAAGCACAGCCTTCCTGTGTGAGCAGACAGCCTGACAGCCTGCACACCATCACAAACACAATCAGTCCACCACATCATCTGCTTTGTGTTTTCACAAAAACCTATACAGGTTAGGAATCTGATCAGTGACATGAAGCTGCATTTAAAACGAGATTCAAAAGAGCAATATATATTTGTTATTCAAAGGTGCAAATGACCACAACACAGCAGCAATTAAGAAAGTCAATGCAGAATCCTTGGGGAGAATTTTCCTGCTGGTGATACTAGAGAAAAGGTCATAGGGTCACCTGAACTGGGACATTTAATGTCCTAGACAACATGAATGTTGTCACCAAGTTTCATGGTGATCCGCCACAAAGCTTTGGAGATTTGCTGCTCTGGACCTAACTGCTGAGCAACCAACATGGTAATGTACAGGCCTCTGTTTCACAGCAGGGCAAGAAGGGATGAAGACAAAAACACAGAACAGAATATCCTGATATGGATCTTATAAGGTCTTACATTCAGGATCACTGAGCTGAGAGAAACTGCTTTGAGTGAATGGACCTTAATTGAAAGTGTGACAAATCAGTCAATCACTGTAAATGGACATTACCTGAGAGTCTCCAGTCTGCAGTGTGGACTCTCCAGTCCAGCAGAGAGCAGGTTCATTCCTGAATCCTGCAGCTGGTTGTTACTCAGGTCCAGCTCTCTCAGACTAGAGGACTGGGAGCTGAGAACTGAGGCCAGAGCTGCACAGCTTCTCTCTGACAGATTACAGCCACTCAGTCTGAGGACAAAATTAAGATTCAAACAATAATCTGACAAATATATTTAACATATTCTTATCTCAACAAGGGAAAAATATCTAATTATCTATGAACCTACACAGATTTCTTGGAGGCTTTGACCAGTGGCAGCAGCCCCAGAAGAGCCTCCTCCGAAGCAGAGTATTTCTTCAGGTCAAACACGTCCAGATCTTCTTCTGATGACAGTAAGATGAACACCAGAGCTGACCACTGAGCAGGGGACAGTTTGTCTGTGGAGAGACGTCCTGATCTCAGGTACTGTTGGATCTCCTCCACTAGAGAATGGTCATTCAGCTCATTCAGACAGTGGAACAGGTTGATGCTTCTCTCTTGAGAGGGATTGTCCCTGATCTTCTCCTTGATGAACTGGACTGTTTCCTGATTGGTCTGAGAGCTATTTCCTGTCTGTGTCAACAGGCCTTGTAGGAGAGTCTGATTGGTCTGCAGTGAAAGACCCAGGAGGAAGCGCAGGAACAAGTCCAGGTGTCCATTCGGACTCTGTAAGGCCTTGTCCACAGCACTCTGGTAGAGGTGTTTTAGTTGGGAGGTTGATTGTTCTTCTGACAGCAGATTGACTCCAGAGTTGATGAATGTCACAAAGACATGAACAGCAGCCAGAAACTCCTGAATGCTCAGATGGACGAAGCAGAAAACCTTGTCCTGGTACAGCCCACGCTCCTCTTTAAAGATCTGTGTGAACACTCCTGAGTACACTGAGGCTGCTCTGATATCAATGCCACACTCTGCCAGATCTGCTTCATAGAAGATCAGGTTGCCTTTCTCCAGCTCCTCAAAAGCCAGTTTTCCCAGAGACAGGATCATCTCCCTGGTCTCTGGAGTCCATACTGGATCTGTCTCAGCTCTCCCATGATACTTGATGTTCTGCACTTTGGACTGAACCACCAGGAAGTGGATGTACATCTCAGTCAGGGTCTTGGGCAGGTCTCCTCCCTCACTGGTTTTCAACACGTCCTCCAGAACTGTAGCAGTGATCCAGCAGAAGACTGGGATGTGGCACATGATGTGGAGGCTTCGTGACGTCTTGATGTGGGAGATGATTTTGCTGGCCTGCTTCTCATCTTTGAATCTCTTCCTGAAGTATTCCTCCTTCTGTGGGTCAGTGAAGCCTCTCACCTCTGTCACCATGCCAGCGCACTCAGGAGGGATCTGATTGGCTGCTGCGGGTCGTGCGGTTATCCAGAGGCGAGCAGAGGGAAGCAGGTTCCCCTTGATGAGATTTGTCAGCAGAACGTCCACTGAGGTGGACTCTGTAACATCAGTCAGGATCTGGTTGTTCTTGAAGTCCAGAGGAAGTCGACACTCATCCAGACCGTCAAAGATCAACACAACCTGGAACTGCTCAAACCTGCTGATTCCTGCTTCTTTGGTCTCAGTGAAGAAGTGATGAAGAAGTTCCACAAAGCTCAACTTTTTCCCTCTCAGCAGATTCAGCTCTCTGAAAGTGAATGGAAATATGAAGTGGACATGCTGGTTGGCTTTGTGTTCAGCCCAGTCCAGAGTGAACTTCTGTGTTAAGACTGTTTTCCCAATGCCAGCCACTCCCTTTGTCATCACTGTTCTGATTGGTCGATCTCTTCCAGGTAAAGGTTTAAAGATATCTTCACATTTGATTGGTGTTTCTGGTCTGGCTGGTCTCCTGGATGCTCTTTCAATCTGTCTGACCTCATGTTCCTCATTGAGCTCTCCACTCTCTCCCTCTGTGATGTACAGCTCTGTGTAGATCTGATTCAGAGGTGTTGGGTTTCCTGCTTTAGCAATCGCCTCAAACACACTCTCAAACTTCTTCTTCAGGTTAGATCTGAGTTCACATTGGCACCCTGAGAGAGTTCCTGAATGAACAAACAAATAACACCAACAAATGGATGTGGTATTAAATTTTAATTTTGTAATAAATGTGAGAAATACGAATATTTCATTGAAAATGATTCTGTTGGCCTTTTTTGAAAGTGAGAACTTAGTGGGATGTGTTGTGAACCCTGTTCCACAGGTTCTTGAATCATTTCCACAACAAAAACGTAGGTCCAGGTAAAATTCCTGAAACGTAATTTGGGCCCTGCTCAGCGGGTGGTAGTCAAACCGTAGTTCCTGAAACTTTTAGGAGGAGCTAGCAGCGCTGTCCATCCTTATTGGTCAAAGTGTTACTTTGACAACACTTCTTTAAACCTTAGCGTCACCACTTTTAAAGGAGTTAAAAGCCTCTTACTGCTCTGCAGACGCTCAGCCAGCTCCTCCTGCTTCATTCTCCTCAGGAAGTGCAGTGTGATCTGCAGAAAAGCCTCTCTGCTGCTCCACCTCTGCTCTTCCTCCTCACCGTCCAACACCTCCTCATCCTCCCTCTGCCTCTCTAAGCATTCTGGGTAATCTGGCCTCAGAGACCTCTGGAGGTTTTTCAGCTCCTTCTTCACAAAGGTGACCATGTTCTCCTCCAGCAGCTGCAACAGAAAAATACAAGAATCAGACTTCCACATTAAAATCTGGACACAAAACACCAAATCAAATCCAGGTCAAAGAGGCTGAAAGATGTAAAGAGAGCAGCACGGAGACGATTCTGAGCAGAATGGTTGTTTTTCAGTTGGTATGTTGTTGTACATTTACACACCATAAATGTGGAGGCCAGGTTTGTTTGATGTTGCTGGGCAGACTGAGCACTGGGAACCTCTGAGCTCTGCTGGTGGACTCTGTGGAGGACACACACACACACACACACACACACACACACACACACACACACACACACACACACACACAGGAGACTCATTCAACAGAGTCTGAAGGTTGGAACTAATTCTGTATCTCATGACTGTGAATCTGAATATTGTAAGAGTCAGCTCCACAAAATTCCTGGGGATCCTCATTGATTAATTTCTTAACTTCAAATGTCGTATTGATCATCTAAAAATTTTCTAAATGCAGTATGTTGGTTTGTTTTTAAAGTTGAGACATTTTCTCCCACTTCCTGCACTTCTTGCCCTTTTCAAAACCTTATTTGAGCCTCATGTATATTATTGTAATGTCATATGGTGCAATACATTTCCAACTTACTTAAAGAAGCTACAGGTTCTCCAAAAGAAAGTCATACGTGCCTTATTGTCGTCTGAGTTTAATTCTCCTACCAGAGCGATTTTCTGCCATTATATTCTTTTGAGGCTTTCAGAGTACAATCACCTCCAGAATGCTTGTATGATGTACCAGGTTACTCATATATTTACACACATATATTACTCAGTATTTTATTCATCTTTTATTGAGTCCATTTTGACCTTTGTAATGATCTATTGGTTTGGCAAAAATAAGCTGGGAAACATTGTTAAACTTTTCAGGAAGATTGTTGATATAGACTTGAACATACCTGTCAACATTTAAGTAGTAAAATCCGGGAGATTTTTGTGGCTGCGTGGGGGGGGGGGGGGGGGGGGGGGGGGGTATCGTTATAGTTCAAATACATTCATCATGTCTTCCATTTAACTAAAAAACATTTTTGTTCCTTTTAATCAGACATGGGGTGTTTATTAAATATATATATAAATATATATAAATATATATAAACCGACTTTTGTTTATCCGCGGTTGCAGCAGCACAACGGACAGTAACACAGACAACATGGTTGATTATTGATTGCGCAACACGGCCATTCGCCGGTAATCACACTGCGCACATTAAACAGTTTTGCAGAGGCAGGAGGAAAGTTGCATGATTTACGTCCGCGCACTGCGTGCGTGACCGTGCATGTGCTCGTGTATGCGCCCGTACCGCGCTGAAGCACACCCCCTCCAACCGTGCCAGAGCAGAGGAAGTGTACTGTATTCAAGCACGGAACGGAGCGATCACACCAGACGGGGTATTATTATTATTTTTAATAAATGCAGGTTAAATACGGGAAATTTACGGGAAAATACTAATACGGGAGGGGGCCGGGAAAGGAGGGTAAAATACGGGAAAATCCCGGCCAAAACGGGATACTTGACAGGTATGGACTTGAATGATCATAATCACGTTTTTCAAGTGAGAGCCACTCAGAAGGCAAAGGCCATCCTGGAGGACCATCAGCACCCCCTGCAGGCAGAGGTTAGACTCCTGTCGACGGGGAGGAGATTTGCTTATGTCAGGAGGGCCAAATCAAACAGATACCTGAGGTCATTTGCCCCATCAGCTGTTGGGTTTTTAAATAAGTTATAGGCATTATTGCCATTGCACAGTTTGTATAATTTGTCTTTTAACTGTATATTGTGTCTTTTTTTTTTTTTTTTTTTTACTTTTTTTTTAAGTCCATCTGTCATGATGCAATCCACGAGAGTAAGAGTTATGGTTTACATGTAGGCTAAGTATGTCTGTTTCTGTACATTGTGTAGACGACTGTTGTAAACAGATTGCCCCTCGGGGACAATAAAGATTTTCCAATCCAATCCAATCCATAAACTAAATCATAAATTATATGATATCATCCCAATCTGCCTTGAAAAACACCTACTCCCAGGGCTAAAACTCACCAGGTTCAGTATCGTGTGCAGAGTACTGCAGATTTAGAATGAGCTTGATGCTAAATTAATAATTTCGCATCCTGTCTGCACCTTTAAGAAAAAATTAAAAAAACAACTCCTATCTACATATGATTAATACTGTTAATTACTGTTTATATGAAGATTCTTGTTTATGGATGAGTTGATCAGTATTTAGATACCATTTCTTTTCAACCCATATGAATAAACACATGTCTATAAAATAAATAAATAAATACATACATACATACATAAAATCAGAAGTTTGTGATACAGCCCTAATTGTTGCCTCTTAATATGTACCATATTCTCTTCCAATGTGAGCATTTACTGAGCATTTACTTGAGAATATACATGTATATGCAGCTGGCACGTGCAGAGGGGGGGGGGGGGGGGGGGGCGGGGGGGTGCTGGAGCACCTGCCCCTTTGCCCCTTGATGCCCAAAGTGCCCTTTTGTCAAAGTAATATTTTTTTATTATTATTTTTATATATTTATTTATTTATTTGTAAGTGTGTGTGTGTGTGTGTGTGTGTGTGTGTGTGTGAAAGTCTGTCTGTGTGGCCCAAAATAATAATAAATAAAACAAAATAATAATAATTTAGATCTACCTTGGTCAGTCACATGATCCGTGACGTGCCCTCACTCTGCCCTCACTGCCCTGACGTGCCCAGACGTGCCATGTAGCTAAGCGCTGCTAAGCTGCTAGAGACGGACACTGCTAGTCTTGCGAAACCGAAGAAGACCCGAGGGAGTAAACAGCTGGTCCGGTGAGTCGGTTTTGCAGTGGTATTCGTTTGTGCACGGTGTATTCTTGCAAGATGACTGACGAAGTGAAGCGAGCAATGAGCATCCTCTGTGTCGTCTGTGTGCAGAGTCAGACGAGTGAGTGAGTGAGTGAATTAACCACACTCAGCATGCTGTGGGGAAAAAGTATGTCAGGTTTCTGTATGTTTCTCTTATCATGGGCAAAGTGCATTAGAGAGATGTCATGTATTATTTTACTCTTAAGCAGTGTTTTTCTATGTTTCTAGAGGCAATGAGACATAGACTATGTTATTTCTCTAAAACTATGCAATATGCATATTCACATAATTTTGGACTATTACAGTATAATAACAACTAGACTTTGTAAAGTTTCTGAAGAAACTTTGATGTGCTTGCCTTGCAACCGCCTGGACATGTGCTAAACCACCAGCCCTGTGCCGTTTGTAGGTTGTGTAGTGTTGTGGCTCTTGCCTAGGCGGGGAGTTGAACCCTGGTCTCCTGCATGGCAGGCACTAACCACTGTGCCAGTGGTTAGTGTGGGGCTTGTGTGGACTGAGTCAGAAATGAGGCTCTATAAAGCACACAGCATGAGTGACAGTGGCGCTGTCACTCATGCATACAAAATATATAACTTTTAGAACCTTGCTGTCTTGTGCAAAGTGGATAGTCAAACTGAATAAAATCACAAAAATATTTAAATACATCATTCAATTATTTTTTACTTCATTATCAGCACTCGGAATAATTGTAGCAAATGTTGCTACAGTTCAACCACTTATATTGTAAGGTACGTTTCTGTATGGTGTATCAAATTTGTGTTCCATGTGCCCCCTTTAAACTTTGAGCACCTGCCCCTCCAGATGTCTCTGCACGTCCCTGATATACAGATCAAGATACCTCACACTACTGAACTGAAATTGGGTCACCAACTGTGTTTTAGTTGTATTGTACTTATTTTCTTATTTCTTTCCATTACCTATGGACTACTGACAGATTTGAAATGCTGGTATTGTCTGTTGTATGTCTATCTGTACATTATTATGACCATGAATATTTGGCCAGTGTCCTGTCTGTCACCACTGTATTTGTGAGAAATTGGATCCCCTCTTAGAAGCTTTAAATAGCTTCCTTTGGGGTGACCCTTTCACACATCAGGCCGTTGTGTACTGAAAAATGTCAATATATTTCTTGGTGATGAAGATGTGTGAATAAATAAATAAATATGTTGATAATCTGATAACAGAAAAACCATCTGTTTTATCATCAGTTTGAAATAATTACCCATGATCCACAGAGTGCCATCCGTCTTTGAAGACAATAGGTTCATCCATAGACCGGTCACTCCTCATGGACACACAGCTGGGCTCAGGTTCAGGTTCAGGTTCAGGTTCCTGCTGCATCCTGATAGAAAAGTGATGATATCTGTATCTTAAAAAAACCCAGTAATTTTACTTTCCCAATGATTATAAAATGTTGCTCACTTATTTTCAGATGCGTGTTTGTCTTAAAATGTACAGATTTATTTGTTTTTGTCAGTTTTGTTTTCAACAAATCATGAGCCTGTGAAGTCCTTTGAGACTTTATCAGAAATTAAGGGCTATAAAATTAAATTTGAGCTGGACCTTGAAACACAGTCAAGAATGGGAGCTGAACCAAATCTATATCTCATGACTGACTGTGAACAATGATCCCATCTGTTTTTTATTCTTCTTATCAGTATTAAATAATTAACTTTGATTAATAGAGTGGTGTCCATCTTTGAAGTCAAATCAATCAATCAGAGACCAGTCACTCTTGATGGACACACAGCTGGACTCAGGTCCAGGTCCAGGTTCAGGTTCAGGTTCAGTCCTTCAACACAACACACACAGAGCTTTTCCTGTGAATAATGCTGCTGTGCTGATTTGCCTGCTGAGCTCTGAGATGGAGAACAGTCATGGACAGTCAGAGATCCTCGTCTTACCTCTGAGCTTTGGTCTGGCTGTCATGTTCTCCAGACAGAGTGGTTCTAGAGGCGGGGAACCTCCTCTCTCTCTTCCCAGCTGGTTCCATAGCAGAGCCAACACCTTGACACAAACACAGTGGCTGATTGATGACAACAAGCTTTCCATGACAGGATGTGTGCTGTCTTCCTGTCAGCACCATGTCGCATATACAGAGTGGACGTAACACTCAGAGCAGCCGCCCTTTACATCAAACCCACTGAGCAGCTTCAGTCAAGTTGATCCAGGCTGTCAGACTGGTTGTTTCCTGCATTTTCACCAATCAAATGAGTTCAGTTCACAATCAACCTTACACTGACTTCACTAAACAGAAAAAATACATTTTAAACATTTGAGACAAAGCTGATTTTCTCGTCAATGTCAGACATCAATGTTATGACACAGTGAATATATAAGATATGAAAACACAGAAATCAGGTTTGGAAAGACTTCCCAGCTCCTTGTGGTCCCAGTCTGCTCTCAGTCCTCCAGCTCTGAAACACAATGTAGGAGCCTGTTCATCAAACATCTCTAATGATCCCTGGTCGGCTCTTTACCTGCTGAGTCACATCCACATCAAATCCAAGAGACTTTCAGCTTCACCTGGAGAGGAAACACAGAGAGAGAAGACGCTGCTGACTCTCCTGCGGCAGACCTGAGTGTGTGTGTGTGTGTGTGTGTGTGTGTGTGTGTGTGTGCTCCTTCTTCATAACTTAAGTCTCAAAATCCACAAGTTGATGTTTTTGTGGACTTTGCCCTTGGTTCTTAGTTGATCTGACTGTAAAGGATTTGATACCTGATATGGGCAGAGATAAGGCCTCTTGAACAACAAAGTAATAAATTAATTCAGCGCTGCACAAAAATAATAAAGTAATAAATATAATAAAGTGCTGCACAAAACAACACACAGTGATTGAGTCAGTCTTGAGCTCCTGACCCTGGACGAGGTGGAGCAGAAATGGTGCGACTCTCAGCGTGAGGTGAAGACACACATCACGTCCACAGTGTCGGTGCTGTAATGCAGCAAGTGAGGTCGTGTCTGCCAGCGTGTGAAATACCCAGTCAACCCAGTCACTGTGAGACTGTCACTGTCACTGACCTTCAGAACCAGGTGGCCATGTCAAGCTTCATCCCCACGTCTGTCCACCTCCTGAAGCCCTGAGCTGAGCCTGCTGGGCTGCATCAGCCGTCCCGGGCACCAGCACCTGGACCCATTCTAGGAACCAACTTTTACATAGTGATCTTTTAAATGTGGACACAACACCCACAAACCTTTTGAAACCTTTTCAGCCTGTTTTTAAGCTGTGTTTACGGTCTGACCTGTCATCAGTGGGTTCATCAACACTGTGTGTCCCAGCGTTGTTCAAACCCACAAAACTTTATTGTAAGTTCTAATGGAGATTCTGAGGTTTCCCAAGATCCCAAACATGAGCTGCTGAGATCCAGGGGAATATGTCTAAAATGATGCACAGGACATGTAGATCTTTTCTGTCTGATGTGATGCTGCAGACATAAAACAACAGCATCTTGGCTTTGAATATTTCCCTCAGCATCAGAGTGATGGAGCTTCAGCAGAGACACAACAGGGAGGAGACTCTGTGCTGCTTTATGGGAAGACATGTTGTCATCAAGCTGAAGATATTTAGGGGGGAATTCAAGGGGAAAAACTGACTCCAGTCACAAATCCTGAAAAATATTTTTGTACAGAAACTCATATGATTGTGTTGTTCTTTGTTTTCTCTAGAACTTTGTGTTTTCACTGTCATCCAATAAAGAGACATTACACTCTAAATCAATTTATTTAGGGCTGCAGTATATTTTTGGACTCAAGGTGGCAGTGTATGGACTGGTGGTGCTGTTGCAACTATTCCGCTGCACTGCCAGTGTTATTTTTTTCCCCTCATATTTTCCAGGAATACCCACCCCTCCTCTGCCTCTGATTGGCTAACCCTAACCCTAACCCTGCCCTTACCTAACCTCGACCAACCAAACCAAAAGAGGCAATGAGTGGCAACAAATACTAGCCAGTCAGAGTTTGTTTAATGGTTTGCAGGGCGTGTCTTGCCAAGAAAAGCTTTGGGATCCATATCAACATGTACCGGCCATACCGGGGTTCAAATCTGTGATGGAGGAAGACAAAAAAACTTCATGAAGGTAATTATCAGTCAGAGCTCAGGATGAATTAGACTGATAATGTTTCATCAGAAATGAATCAGTGAATGAAGAGAGGGATGGATGAGGAATAGATAAATAGATAGATAATCTTTATTGTCCACAGAAAACACATCACAGTAAATCACAATACATGCAATAATAAAAGCACAACCTGCAGAGTGCAGACAGCAGTAACACACCTGGTTCCACTGTGATGCTGTTTTCCAGTTTAGCAGAGTTCTTGCATTTGGTATCAAAGACATTTTGTAAATGTTCTTGGTTGCTGCAGCGGCTCTATAGCGCCTCCCGGAGGCAGTTTGATTGATACTTCAAAGAGGGCATGAACAGGATCAGACACCATTTGTTTCACCTGCATTTTATATATAAATCAAAGTTGTCTCTGCTCTTTCCCAATAATTTTACTGGCCTTGTTTATATTTCTGGATCGTCTATTTTTGTTCTCAGATCCCAGAGGCCTGTACCATAAAGCTGGATTTCCGCTTAGCGAGCTAACTTCAGGCTTAACCCTGGGTTTTCTGTACCATAAAGGTAGTTTACTTTTTATCGGGCTACGTTGCCATGGTAACATACGCTGAACACGTAACCTGCTCCGGAGCAGGTTAAGTTCATAGTCATATAGTCATATTTATTAACTCTTCACCACAATTGTGGTATGGAGTACAAACAATACAAAATAAATGATGAACAGTCATAATGAGTCATCACAGGTCGAAGTAAAAAGAAAAAACAAGCCTGCACTCGATCATTTAAAGAGTGGCAAAACCTTATTCAAGAAAGCACCCAATTTACATATTGTTTGTAAATTATCAGTCTTCAATAAAGCTATACATTTAAACATAGATGGGCGATTTAAAAAATATTTAAGCAAGTACTTATTTCTGGTCTCGGACAAAATTAAATTTTTACATTCAAACAAAACATGATATTCATCTCCCAGGTGGCCGTCATTACACAGGTTACAAAACCTTTCATTCCTTTCCAGACCCTTATATCTACCTATTATTTTAGGAAGTCTATTATTAGAAGTTCGGAGATTACAGATGGCCTGACTATACTTCTTATTTTCACAGAGTAAATATTTTTCAAACTTAAAAACGTCTTTAAATTCACAATATAAATCACATGAGGACATGCTCTGTAGTTCATAACGCCATTTCTGCACAAACTGATCCTTTAACCTCTGTTCAACTGCCATCTTCAGCCATTTAATGTTATCACATCTCTGGTCTGACCAAACATAAGAAAAACCGCATTCATCTAATATTTGCTTAACAAAGGAAATCCACGGTGATACATATAAATCATTAATATATAAATTAAATAGACAGTTATACATCACCGTGCTGATCTTTGTTTCCTTCCCCATCACTAAACTCCCCCAATAGCCAATAATTCTTTTTTTGATGTCAACACATAAAGGGTATCTTCCAAGTTCGCCATAAATCATATTATTACAAGTGGACATTTTAACTTTCAAAATATACTTGAGAAATTTCAAGTGTAATTTCTCTAAGATGTCTACCTTCTCGAATCCCCATACCTCACAAGCATACATCATTACTGGCGTCACCAGCCTATCAAAAAGCTCTAATCTAATATCTATTGGTAAATCAAACTTCCTACATTTACACAATAAGGAAAACATAGCTCTTGAAGCCCGTTTATAGAAATCCTCAATAGCAAGTTTGAAAGACCCATTGTGGTTGAAAAGTATTCCTAAATATTTAAAACTATGTACAATTTCTAGCCCCTCACCATTACAGAGGAACTGATACTTTTCAACATCAACTTTACAGTGGCCAAATATTGTAACTTTAGTTTTATTACTGTTTATAGTTAATTTCCATTTCTTGCAAAAAAGACACATTAAATCAATCCCTTTTTGAAGTCCTTCCTTTGTTGAAGCCATAGTGATAGTATCATCCGCATACATAAGCACCATAAGTTTAATGTAACTATCTATCATATCATCGCCACATCGAGCCGGCTCGCATCCATTTACAATTAAATATTCTTCAAGATCATTTATAAAGAGGGCAAATAGTATCGGGGATAGATTTTCACCCTGTCTGACCCCAGTCAGACTAACAAAATACTCGGATTTCTCTCCTTTGACAAAAACACAGGATTTGATATGATTATACATATTCACAATAATATTAAACAATCTGCCATTAATACCTTCTTTCCGTAATTTAAACCAGAGTGCATCTCTCCACACCATATCAAATGCTTTGCTGTAGTCAATAAATGAACAAAACAGGTTCCTTTTTTTAAAACAAAATAGGTCTACAGCTTGTTTGAGAACAAAAATATGGTCAGTTGTGGAGTACCCATTTCGAAAACCTGCCTGATTTTCCTTCAGGATATTATTACTCTCACAGAACTTGCACAACCTTACATTAAGTATATTAGTAAAAAGCTTGCCAAGGCAGCTTAGAAGTGTAATACCCCGATAGTTGTTACAGTCTTCGATATTCCCGTTCTTCTTATAGATTGGGACAATGAGACCGATAACCCAGTTTCTAGGGATTACTCCTGAATTCAAAATCATATTAAACAGTTTAACATAAACAGGCAAAAGAATGCTAGCTGTACTCTTAATGTATTCATTTAAGACTTTATCTATACCAGCAGCCTTACCAGCTTTAAGGCTTGCTATACCTTTTACAACTTCCTCCTCTGTAAAATCAGCATTTAATTCCTCACTAGCAAAAATATCATCACTACTGACCTCCTCTGGTATCTGATCCTTGTGAGGTTCACTGTCTGCCATGGTTTTAAAATGCTCATAAAAGTCTTTCAGCTGGACAGTGCATTCTTTACCTGTATCGTTATCGGACAGTATATTCCAATATTGCTTTGGATCTTTTACCTTCATTTTAAATGAAGGTAAATAATTATTAAATTTATTAAATTTATTTATTATTAAATTTATTTCTGTATGCTCTTTGTGCCTTAATCAGTTCTTTTTTATAGTCTTTACTTTTGACCCTTAAGTTTTCTTCATTTTCCACATTTTTACATTTATTGTACATCCTCTTAGCTTTAAGATATGTCTGTCTCTTACAATAACAGTCAGGATTAAACCATTTTTTCCTATTCACAGGTTTTTTCTTTTTCTTTTTCCACCTCTTTCTAGGGAAAGTAACTCTCGCACTGTCAGTCATAATTCTACATATTTCGTCAGTTATTTCATCCACAGACATGTCATCCCAGTTATGTAACAAGTTTTCCACATTACTTAGCTGAATATTTGCTATATACTCCTCTTTTTTCTCTTTATGCCATTTACCTATTTCTGGCCCGTCTTGTGTAACACAGCTCTTTATGTCATCTTGACTTACTAGTTCTGCCTTCTGGTTTTTGTGATTCCCGCCTAACACCAGTTCAACTACACAGTGTTTGTCTGACAACAGGCAGTCAAAATCATGCACATAAGAGCTCAGCAGGTAGAAAAGCCCCAGCCACTGACCAATCAGCTCTCTTGGAAAATGGCCTGCCCATTTTCCCTTTCTTCTTCTTTTATTAAGTTAATACATTTTACAATTCTTCTTGTATTTTTTTTTTTTTTACTCATGACTCTGCACTGTCCAACCAAAATAAATTAGGGGAATTTAATTCAGAGGGTTAAATAAAAGTCTGATAAAATACACGCCAGCCTCTGGGCTCCTTTAGGTTTCCATTAGTTTGCTCATATTTAGTATTTTGGGAGTCTGCCCTGAAAAGTCCACATGAGAGTTGATGCCAAATGTTTTACAGTCTTTAAGTGACAGTGAAATAATATTTTAACCAGCAGAATAAACACGAGGCGTCAGATGGCTTATAAAATGAAATATCAAAACCAGTTGAATCAAAGTGACGATTCTGACGAAACTCAAACTGAGGGCAGCGGTCCAGCAAGGGTTGCCCCTCACTGTGAGAGAGGGCCAGTTCCTCTGCAGGAGTGTACGGCTGAGTGGGAGACACGTTCATTTACTGAACACACAAATGTTACTGTAGTCAGATCTACTCGTGCTGTCATGGTGGGGAAGTAATATTATCGCACTAATTTACGCATTGACACAGCTGGCGATTTTTTGCCAGCATTCCTGCAGCAGCTGCAACTGTGTTGCTTTTTGCCTGGATTATTGATTTATATTCCTCGTATTTATTAATGATTATTGTATGCTTCGTCGTTGTGAAGTATGCGGCTCAGGTGGATTTTTCCTTGTCTGCGATTGGTCGCATGCAGCAAACACCGCCCTTTTTATGTGAGCGCGCACAGATCTAGATTGGAAAAGCCTGGGTTGAATTACCGAATTGATAACCGGCTTTATGGGACCGGAAATCCAGAGTGCGGATGTCTGGTTAAGTGAAGCCAGATAAGTAAGAGAAAGCCCGGCTATGTTAATCCAACTTTATGGTACAGGCCTCAGGTGTCCACAACATGTACACATTAAAAGTTCAAACACTGTCAACAAGACTTCTGTAAACAATCTCTAAAATATTCTTGCCCTTATCAAATGAATCCAATTTCCAGATTAGATACAAGCACTGAATTGTTTTGTTTTTAAGATGCACTCTGTTTGCTGTAAAACTTAAATTGCCATAAAAAGGTTAATAAATATTTAAACTCTACTGCTGCTTCAACAGGCTGAATATGAATCAGAACAGGTGGAAAATAATAGCAGGCACTGTAGTGACTCATGATAAGCAGCTCCTCAGTGTTTCTTTGGAAGAGGCCACTGTCTTCACACCACTTAGTAAGCTCATCGCTCATGTGGTGGAAATATGAAGACTGATGAACTGTGTCGCCTGTCTGCACAGGACCCAATAACACCATGTCTTCAGCAGATTCATGCAATTTGGACTCGACTTATTTGAAACGCACCATTTATGTCATCAACATGGTGAGAGCTTTAATTTGTTGACCATCTCAGTTCCAGTTTAACACTCCAGCTATCTCAGTCTCAGTGGGGCCAGGCGTGGAAAACTCTGGAGATTCATGACTGAAACAGTGTGTTCACACCAAGCCAGAAACATGCACACGCGTTCTTTTGGTCAGATTTATAAAGCTGTTTGTACATATGCATGTTTTATAAATCTCAGTCTTTGTGTTAATTGTTGGTATGTGCACGAGCCTCATGCGTGCGCCCACATTCCGCCATAAATGAGGTGGCCACGCCCCTAATCAGCTCATTTGCATCTAAATCCCTGATGCTGCTCGTTCATTTTTTCAGACGTGGCCAATAAAAGCACAGCGAGCTCCTTTAACAACTGAAGCTGCCATCGCCGTCACTCACACAGCTCATACTGTTGACAGCTGATCATAATGAATATGAACTGATCACACATGAGCCACACAAAGAAACACAAAGAACCCCCCCCCCTTTGTTGGGACACATGACAACAACAGAAACAGCAGGGTATCCTGAACAGGTAATCTAGATGGAAGTGACATTGAGAGTCAAAGTGGCAGAGACTGAACACAATTCAGTGAAAGAAGAAAACCAGAGCCTCACATTGAGAACTAATTCATCATAACGTTCATGTGGGAACAGAGTTTTTAAGGTGTGTATCAGTACACTTCACCTCTTTTTAGAGGCAGTTCATGATTTTGGCCTCTAGGTGGCAGACTGACCCGTTCTATGTCAATGAAACCTAGACTAGAAATATGACTGGAGTCACTGAGGTGGACAGCTACTGGATCTTCCTGTCATTCGTACAGACGGTACTTTTGTGTTCACTGCTTCACTGTTTGAACTTTGTAGATGTTTCAGCGACATGTACCAGGCCACAAGGAGCAGCAGATAAATCACATGGTGGAGGCTCTGGTGATGCTGCTGCCAACAGGACACCATTTCCCTGCATGTGGCCATGAAAACATGACATTTTCACATTATTGTGACACTGTGCACAGTTTCACATCAGCAGCTGACATTTGGTAATGGACTAAGGTAATGGACAATTGGGAAAAAAATGATGTGCAGATCTATCCATCGATCTATTATTCATTTTGAGTTTGTTATGTTTTTCTCTGAGGACACTGAGGAGCCATATTCCCAAATCTCGAACCCCGGGTACACAGGCTCAGTGAAGGTGCTGTTGAAGGTGTGGAGGTGGATCAGTGTGTCAGAGGAGACGCTGTAGAAGGACAGAGAGCCAGCAGGACAGTCCAGATACACTGCCACTCTGTTAGAGGAGGAGGGGACCAGGACGGCTGCCTGTCTGTTATTGTGCCTGGCAGTGAAACCACCATCAAAGCAGGTCAGATTCCAGGACTTGTCATTCCTGCCAAATGAACAGTCATCACTGTTTCCTTTCCTGCTGATTCCTCTGTAAGTCACTGCCACTGAAAACCGTCCTTTCCACTCGACCTCCCAGTAGCAGCAACCAGTCAGACCATCACTACACAGGATCTGCCTCCTGATGTCAAACCTCTCTGGGTGATCAGGATATGGCTGCTTCTCTGTCACTGCTGTCGCCTTCCTGTTGTCCTCAGACAGGACGAGGTTTCTGTTTGCTGTGTTTATGTCCAGTTTGAGTTCACAGGAATCTGATGGAGAGAACAAGACACAACAGACCTGCTGTGGTTATTATCTGCTGATTTATTAACAGTTACAATAATGAATAATAAAGATCAAATAAGAGAGATGTAATCATTTTTCCATGAATATTATTTTCAAGTTTTATTCCCTTGCTGTGACATTTATTCACAAAATGTTTCATGCATGATCTCAGTTGACTCAAAAAAGTGCTTTTCATTCATTGATGAAAAATGAAAGCAAAGAAATTTGATTGGTTGTCAGGTTTGTTTAATTTAGTGGAGAGAAGAAGCTGTTAAAGAGGGAAAACACCAGCTGCTGCAGGTCTTCAGTGTTTTGGTTTGTTTTGTTTTTTTCTTGAATTATAAAATAAAGTTTTCTCATTTGATTTAGCATATTTAATTTGATTTAGCACATTTCTTCAATTTCTCTCTTTCTTCAACTAATATTTATGTTCTCAAAACCATGAAGTCAGAAGAAAATGTTCAGAAAAAGTGCTACTGTTGTGATCAATACTTTTTTAATTTTTAATAAAATGATCAAGTGTTTATGTGAGTGTTGGATATTGGAGAAAAACAGCAGAAACTGCAGCTGCAGCATCTAAACAGCTGAATGTTTGCTGCTTTGTGTTCAGGAGTCAAACTAAATCCACACTTACACTTGCTCAGACCTGGTTTCAACCACTGCTCTCCACCATGGTCCACCCTGGAGGAAGAAACAGAGTCAGAGCAGCAGATTCTCTTTGATGATGGAAACATGGACAGTAAATAACCTTCCCTATGAAGGATTTAGCAGACCACATCACTCATATCTACCATTAAACATGAAACAATATTCCTCAGCCCTCTATAAGACATTGTGCGTGTCTCTCCATACCTGAGAGCCTCCAGTCTCCAGGTTGGATCCTCCAGTCCAGCAGAGAGCAGCTTCACTCCTGAGTCTCCTGGATGATTGTAGCTCAGGTCCAGCTCTCTCAGATGGGAGGGGTTGGAGCTCAGAGCTGAGGCCAGAGAGGCACAGCCATCCTGTGTGAGCAGACAGCCTGACAGCCTGCACACCATCACAAACACAATCAGTCCACCACATCATCTGCTTTGTGTTTTCACAGAAACCTACACAGGTTAGGAATCTGATCAGTGACATGAAGCTGCATGTAAAGTGAGATTTAAACATTCAAACAATATGTAATATTTTCCTTGGTGGTCAAAATGATCGTAACTTAGCAGTAAGTGCTGTTGATCAATAGCAGTGACTGCTGAGATTTAAGCTCTGAAAACAGAAAATCTAATTTAGCACTTCATTTTGTTTTGGAGAATTCATGCAGAGGCCTTAGGGAAGATTTTCCTGCTGGTGGCACTAGAGGAAAGGTCATAGGGTGACTTGAACTGGGACATTTCATGCTCTAGGCAACATAAAAATTGTCACCAAGGTTCATGGTGAACCACCACAAAGCTTTGGAGATTTTCTGCTCTGGACCTAACTGCTGAGTGACCAACACGGTGACGTACAGGCCTCTGTTTCACAGCAGGGCAAGAAGGGAAAAAGACAAAACACTGAACAGATGATCCTGATATGGATCTTACATGGTTACACTTTGCAGCTTCAGGATCACTGAGCTGAGACAAACTTTGAGTGAATGGACCTTAGTGTGAAATGTGACAAATCAGTCAGTCACTGTAAATGGACATTACCTGAGAGTCTCCAGTCTGCAGTGTGGACTCTCCAGTCCAGCAGAGAGCAGCTTCACTCCTGAATCCTGCAGCTGGTTGTTACTCAGGTCCAGCTCTCTCAGACTAGAGGACTGGGAGCTGAGAACTGAGGCCAGAGCTGCACAGCTTCTCTCTGACAGATTACACACACTCAGCCTGAAGAGGAAGTAAAGATAACAACAATAATATTTCGCCAATTTTTCTCTTGTGGAGATAAAAAAAATTGTTATGTGTTAATTATGTCCAGTTATCTATGAACCTACACAGATTTCTTGGAGGCTTTGACCAGTGGCAGCAGTCCCAGAAGAGCCTCCTCTGAAGCAGAGTATTTCTTCAGGTCAAACACCTCCAGATCTTCTTCCGATGACAGTAAAATGAAGCCCAGAGCTGACCACTGAGCAGGGGACAGTTTGACTGTGGAGAGACGTCCTGAACTCAGATACTGTTGGACCTCCTCCACTAGAGAATGGTCATTCAGCTCATTCAAACAGTGGAACAGGTTGATGCTTCTCTCTGGAGAGGGATTGTCCCTGATCTTCTCTTTGATGAACTGGACTGTTTCCTGATTGGTCTGTGAGCTACTTCCTGTCTGTGTCAGCAGGCCTTGTAGGAGAGTCTGATTGGTCTGCAGTGAAAGACCCAGGAGGAAGCGCAGGAACAAGTCCAGGTGTCCATTTGGACTCTGTAAGGCCTTGTCCACGGCACTCTGGTAGAGGTGTTTTAGTTGGGAGGTTGATTGTTCTTCTGACAGCAGATTGACTCCAGAGTTGATGAATGTCACAAAGACATGAACAGCAGCCAGAAACTCCTGAATGCTCAGATGGACGAAGCAGAAAACCTTGTCCTGGTACAGCCCACGCTCCTCTTTAAAGATCTGTGTGAACACTCCTGAGTACACTGAGGCTGCTCTGATATCAATGCCACACTCTGCCAGGTCTTCTTCATAGAAGATCAGGTTGCCTTTCTCCAGCTCCTCAAAAGCCAGTTTTCCCAGAGACAGGATCACCTCCCTGGTCTCTGGAGTCCAGTGTGGATCTGTCTCAGCTCTCCCATGATACTTGATGTTCTGCACTTTAGACTGAACCACCAGGAAGTGGATGTACATCTCAGTCAGGGTCTTGGGCAGGTCTCCTCCTTCACTGGTTTTCAACACGTCCTCCAGAACTGTAGCAGTGATCCAGCAGAAGACTGGGATGTGGCACATGATGTGGAGGCTTTGTGACATCTTAATGTGGGAGATGATTCTGCTGGCATGCTCCTCATCTCTGAATCTCTTCCTGAAGTATTCCTCCTTCTGTGGGTCAGTGAAGCCTCTCACCTCTGTCACCATACCAACGCACTCAGGAGGGATCTGATTGGCTGCTGCGGGTCGTGTGGTTATCCAAAGGCAAGCAGAGGGAAGCAGGTTCCCGTTGATGAGGTTTGTCAGCAGAACGTCCACTGAGGTGGACTCTGTAACATCAGTCAGGATCTGGTTGTTCTTGAAGTCCAGAGGAAGTCGACACTCATCCAGACCGTCAAAGATCAACACAACCTGGAACTGCTCAAACCTGCTGATTCCTGCTTCTTTGGTCTCAGTGAAGAAGTGATGAAGAAGTTCCACCAAGCTCAACTTTTTCCCTCTCAGCAGATTCAGCTCTCTGAAAGTGAATGGAAACGTGAAGTGGACATGCTGGTTGGCTTTGTGTTCAGCCCAGTCCAGAGTGAACTTCTGTGTTAAGACTGTTTTCCCAATGCCAGCCACTCCCTTTGTCATCACTGCTCTGATTGGTTGATCTCTTCCAGGTAAAGGTTTAAAGATGTCTTCACATTTGATTGATGTTTCTGGTCTGGCTGGTTTCCTGGATGCTGTTTCAATCTGTCTGACCTCATGTTCCTCATTGAGCTCTCCACTCTCTCCCTCTGTGATGTACAGCTCTGTGTAGATCTGATTCAGAGGTGTTGGGTTTCCTGCTTTAGCAATCCCCTCAAACACACAGTCAAACTTCTTCTTCAGGTTCGATCTGAGTTCACGTTGGCACCCTGCGAGAGTTCCTGAGTGAACAAACAACAAATAAAATCAGCAAATAGATGGTATATTAAGTGTGAGACCATGGGCGGCGCTGGAGTGGTGCTTGCTGGTGCTATAGCACCAGCAGAGATTACAATAGCACCACCATAGCACCACCAAGAAAATAACTGAATCATCACATTTAAATTGTAGCTTTCTCTGTTTATTATTGAAGTTATTAACTCTACTCGGCTGGTGTAAGGTCAGATAGACTGGTGGTGACGTCACTCACTCTCGCTCAAGCGGTCTCGCAGCGAGACCGCGGTCTCGCTGTAATGTAATGTTTATCTGCACTCACGCGAGAGATGAACATTACATTACTGCTACACTGTGGTCTTACAAGCTAGCTTGTACTATTTTGAGGAGAAATGGATTGATTTCTGGTGGTGAAATGACCTGATCGAGAGGAATTGGTATCTCAGCATGTCATAAATGACATTCAGCAAGAAGTAAGTGGAGATGAGGAGGGTAGTTGCAACGAGTGTGAAGGCAAGGAGGAACAAGAAATGCAACAGGAAGTGGAGGATATGCCGTTAGCTGCTGGCGCTAGCGGGAGTCATGGTGGGAAATGTGTTAGTGGCGCCAGCGATGTTAGCCAGCAGCCTGAGGATGGGCCCTTCCACACAGTTTGGAAATCAGCAAAGGAGCTTTAATCGTGGCTGGCTTGATTTATACTTCTGGCTGGAGTATTCAGTCATCAAGGACGCCTCATTCTGCCTGGCATGCAGACATTTCCTGAGTGGAGGACATGGGTTTCATTCGGAGTCTACCTTCACTGTCAGTGGTTACCGCAACTGGCGAAAAGCTACAACGGCTTTTAAGACCCACCATGTAAATTCAGCTCATAAGTTTGCTATGGAGTCATGGGCCGAGTTCAGATTGAGAGAAAAAGATGGATCGAGACTGGGAAATCTGCTTGATAAAGGACACTCTAAGATTGTTCAGGAAAATCGTGAATATATGAGAGCGGTGGTTGAGTCTCTGCGCTACACTGCGTGTCAGGGGATTGCCCAGCGAGCACACTGTGAGGATGACAGGTCTGGTAACAGGGGAAACTTTGTTGATTTACTCAGTGTAATTGGACAGTTTGATAAGACTGTAGTTAAAAAAGTAGAGGAAAATCCTGGGAATGCAAAATACACCCCATACACATGATATCCAATACACATGATATCCAAAATGAAATTTTGGGTGTCATGGCAGACATGGTCAGACGTCAAATAAGCACAGAAATCAAGGAGGCTGGGCAATTTTTTTGTTTGTGAATTTCCTTCAGGATGAATAAAGTATCTATCTATCTATCTATCTATTTGCCATTCTAGTCTTTGAATGTAAAGACGTCAGCAAGAAGGAGCAAATATCAGTGGTGGTGCGTTATCTGAGTAAGGAAACCGTGTTTGAAGAATTCTTACACTTCACTCCAGCAGAAGGGTTGGATGCAGAATCAGTTCTTAAGAGCATCGAGCATACCCTGGCCCAATGTGACATCGATAAGAACTTGTGTATAGGTTAGTGTTATGATGGGGCGGCAGTGATGTCCGGCTGCAAATAACGGAGTTCAAGAGAGGTTCTGGAAAGAAGTCCAGCAGGCACTTTATGTACACTGCCATGCTCACAGACTCAACCTTGTTTTAGTGGATGTTGTGAGTAATGTACCAGAAGCGGGTGAGTTCTTCGAAACTGTGCAGCTGCTTTACAACTTTTTCTCAAACTCCATTGCCCACGATCTCTTCATGAAAAAACAGAAAGAACTGGAGCCCACTGCGCAGCCCATGGAATTGAAGAAATTGTCAGAAACACGCTGGGCATGTCAGTACACAGCTTTCTGTGCTATAAGGAAAACCCTCTCTTCTATCGTAGCTACACTGCAGGATATTATGGGCCAACCAAATCCACGGAGGAAAACAGAGGCCAGAGCGATACACGGACTGATTGGCGAGCATTTTGCTTTACTTCTCACTCTGTTTGAGGATTTATTCCGATCCACCAAGTTTATGTCAGACCAGTTGCAGTCGCCCAGCTTGGAGCTCTCATCTGCATTGGAGTTGGCTCAGTCTGTTATCGATGCACTTTCAGCAAAACGGGGAGAGAAGTCATGGAGTGAAATTCTGGCAAAAGCGAGGGACCTGTGCGACAAGGCCGGTATACAGAGTAGACCGCATGAAAGGAGGCAGGCCCAGCCACCCCAGCGCCTACGGGGTTTTGTTGTTGAAGCCCAGACCGAGCACACACCTGTCACATCCTCTGATGACCTTCGCAAGCTCTGTTTCTATCCTGTTATAGACCGACTTCTGACGGAGATGAAGAGACAGTTCTCAGCTGAAACAGGGGGTGTTCTGACTGGAGTCTCCGCATTGAGCCCCAAACACAAGCTTTTTCTAGACGGGAAAAGTCTCTGGCCAATGGCCCAATATTATGGGGTGACTGAAGTGAACCTCACAACAGAGCTGCATCAGGCTTGGTGCCTTCTGGAAACAAAACAAAAGCAAGGACAGACAGTGATCTGCATCTCACTGACTCTTCCTGTGACATCTGCCTCATGCGAACGGAGCCTCTCCTGCCTCAAATGCATTAAAAACTACCTAAGGAATAGTAGCAGTGATGCTCATAACAGCGACTTGGCGGTGTTGGCCATAAACAGCTGGAGGACCAAGACACTTGACATCCAGAAAATCATTGATGTCATCTAATCTCCTCAAACTTAACAGCAAGAAAACCGAGCTCTTGGTTGTGGCACCCAAGGCACTTCTCCGGAAGGTTGGGGATTTCCTTCTCCAGGTCGATGGCTGTTCCATCTCCCCATCCCCTGAAGTCCGCAACCTCGGCGTCATTCTGGACTCCACCTTTTCATTCCGTTCACATGTCAAATCCGTCACCAAATCTACCTTTTTTCATCTCAAAAACATTTCTAGAATCCGGCCATCGCTCACTGACACCGTGGCTGAGACCCTCATCCATGCTTTCATTACCACCCGCCTGGACTATTGCAATGGAGTCCTGTTTGGGGCAACCAGTAAGACCCTGGACAGGCTCCAGTACGTCCAGAACTCAGCTGCCAGGGTTCTCACCCACACCAAACCCTGGCAGCACATCACCCCCACTCTCATCCACCTTCATTGGCTCCCGGTGAAATTTCGCATCACCTATAAAATCCTCCTCCTCACCTACAAGTCCCTCCACTCCCTGGCCCCCCGGTACCTATCTGACCTCCTTCACCTTCACACTTCATCCAGGAGTCTTCGGTCCACAGGCATGGGCCTGCTCGTGGTCCCTCGCACCTGCCGACGCACCTTTGGGGACAGAGCTTTCAGCATTGCTGCCCCCACCCTCTGGAACTCTCTCCCCTCTGAGATACGTCTCGCCCCCCCACCCTGGACTCATTCAAATCTGCACTCAAAAAACATCTATTCAGTCTGGCCTTTGGTCCTTGTTAGCTGGGCTAGTTTTCTCTTTAGTTTTCTCTTTTGCTTACCTGTGATGTCTGTTCGTTCTGTCTGTTTGTTTCTGTTTGTTTGCTTGTGCTTTGTAAAGCGTCCTTGGGCGCTATATAAATCGAAGTTATTATTATTATTATTATTATTATTATTATTATTATTATTATTGATGCTTTTGCCATCAACCACAACAACAGGCGGATTGTGCTGCTCTGAAAACATCATTGGTAAGTGCAGCTGCTTTTTTTTTTTATGGGCCTAGGCTAATGCTGATTATAATTATTATTTTGTGGTGGATACATCTCATTCCTTATGTTTCCTGCAAATCCCAAAATATTACACTCAAGCAAGAGTGTGTTTGTGCAGTGAAATGGTAAAATGTGTACGGCTAATGAAAACTTGATGTGTGTATAACCTGTTGTAGGTGTTGCGTTGTCAGTGGAGCTGAAACGCAGCAGAGGAGATGGTTAGAGACAGAACATGTCACTCGGTTACTGCTGTTAAGCCTGTTGGTTTTGCTTATGGACTTCTTGGTTTTTGTTTTAAATATTGTTTTGTTTATTGCATACGATTTGTCCTACAACTCCTATAAAGCCTCGCATCTGCTGTTTTCCTTATTTGACTTTCATGTACGCTGTCTTTTGGCGTCGTTGTCTGTCAGTGTAATATGAATAATAGTAGACAATGTTTTTAAGTTGAAAAGCACGCATGTAATGCTGATTGCTGGATTGGTGTGTGACTGATGTGCACTCGGAAGCTCGGAAGTTCTGTTAAGTTATTGTTTATGCTCTTGTGTAGCCCGGGTTGTCTCCCATGTTGCTGACGCAATTCACTTGTATATTAAACATGAAAAACGCTGCTGTTTTGTGAATCAATAGAGGCATTGGTAAAAACATATCTGAAACTTATGTTCGAATCCCGCGCATCTGGCTTTTGCGCAACTAAATGCTACCATACGGTACGTCCATCAGCCCTATCACTGAATGATTCAGCCCCACGACAGCACCAGCAAGAAAAAATCTCTGGCGCCGCCACTGTGTGAGACGTTAACATTTCCTGTGTCTATTGCCTCATTCTTTAAAAGATTTTCTTTTCATATCTGCTTTAGTTGATGGTCAGTGTAGGGAGATAAAGGAAAGGCAGGGGAGATGACATGCAGCAAAGGGCCTGGGCTTGGATTCGAACACAGGATGCTATGATCAGGACTCCATCCTAACAAGTGATTCATGCTCCTATCAGGTGAGCTTCCTGGGATCCCTGTATTAGCCCTTTTGGACTGTAAGAACTTTGCAAACTGTGATGTGCCCTGAAGGCTGTTTGCCATGTTCTTGAATTGTTTCCATGACAACGACATAGTTCCAGGTAAAAGTCCTGGAACCTGATTTGGGCCCTGCTCAGGAGGTGATAACAAAACCTGAGTTCCTAGAACTTTTAGCAGGAACTAGCAGGGCTTTCCATCTTCATTGGTCCAAGGGTTGCCTTGACAACACTCCTGTAAACATGAGCTGTCAGAAGATGACAACACAACACAAAGCAGCAGCGCCAAAAAACAGACTGCAGGAACAAACAAAGAGCTGCACGTCCTGATCAGGATTTGAGGAGAAAAAGGTTGACAGTTTTATAAATAACACAGCACCGCCTCAGCCTGAGAACCACCACCACAGTGACAGAACTATAACAGATAATCCTTCTGTTATTTTGAAAACGGCTGACTGAAAAGAGAGCTCAAAGTGAAACTGAAATCAACCAGACTTGGTGGATGCATTCGACTTGCATGGAATCTGAACTGTCACTTTAAAGGAGTTGAAAGCCTCTTACTGCTCTGCAGACGCTCAGCCAGCTCCTCCTGCTTCATTCTCCTCAGGAAGTGCAGTGTGATCTGCAGAAAAGCCTCTCTGCTGCTCCACCTCTGCTCTTCCTCCTCACCGTCCAACACCTCCTCATCCTCCCCCTGCCTCTCTAAGCATTCTGGGTAATCTGGACTCAGAGACCTCTGGAGGTTTTTCAGCTCCTTCTTCACAAAGGTGTTGATGTTCTCCTCCAGCAGCTGCAACAGAAAAATAAAAGAATCAGACTTCCACATTAAAATCTGGACACAAAACACCAAATCAAATCCAGGTCAAAGAGGCTGAAAGATGTAAAGAGAGCAGCACGGAGACGATTCTGAGCAGAATGGTTGTTTTTCAGTTGGTATGTTGTTGTACATTTACACACCATAAATATGGAGGCCAGGTCTGTTTGATGCTGCTGGGCAGACTGAGCACTGGGAACCTCTGAGCTCTGCTGGTGGACTCTGTGGAGGACACACACACACACACACACACACACACACACACACACAGGAAACTCAGTTAACAGAGTCTGGAGGCTGGAACCAATTCTGTGTCTCATGACTGTAAAAAACAAACAAACAAACAAACAAACAAACAAACAAAAAACATCTGTTTTATCATCAGTTTGAAATAATTACCCATAATCCACAGAGTGCCGTCCATCTTTGAAGTCATCAAATCGCTGTATAGACGCATCGTCCCTCATGGATGCACAGCTGGGCTCAGGGGAGTCTGCTCTCTGCTGCTGGACCCTGATAGAAACATCAGGAACACAGTGAAGGGTTTAAAGTGTTAATTCCCTGAATCTTGATGCAGAGTTGCAGTGAACAGATTGAGCGGAGATGCTGCTGTGTTTTATTCTGACATGTAGAACAAACACACCCACAGCACGGTCAGGTGAAGACAGCGGCTGCAGCTCACACTGGAAACACAGCCATGACTGACCGAGGAGTCCTGAGTCCTCATTAAAAATAACTATAATTTTACTTTCTCAGTAATGTTAAGATGCTACGATATTAATGTCTTACTTATTTTTATAGGCATATTTGTCTAAAACTTGTACAGATTTATTTGTTTTTGTCAGTTTAGTTTTCAACAAATCGTGAACCTGTAAAGAGACTTAATCAGAGATTAAGGGATATAAAACTGTGAATTTTAATAATAGAAAAAAACATCCTTTTTATCATCAGTTTGAAATAATTACCCATGATCCACAGGGTGCTGTCCATCTTTGAAGCCAATATGTTGATCCATAGACTGGTTGCTCTTCATGGACACACAGCTGGACTCAGGCTCAGGTTCAGGTTCAGGCCTTCAACACAACACACACAGAGCTTTTCCTGTGAATAATGCTGCTGTGCTGATTTGCCTGCTGAGCTCTGAGATGGAGAACAGTCATGGACAGTCAGAGATCCTCGTCTTACCTCTGAGCTTTGGTCTGGCTGTCATGTTCTCCAGACAGAGTGGTTCTAGAGGCGGGGAACCTCCTCTCTCTCTTCCCAGCCGGTTCCATAGCAGAGCCAACACCTTGACACAAACACAGCGGCTGATTGATGACAACAAGCTTTCCATGACAGGATGTGTACTGTCTTCCTGTCAGCACCATGTCACATATACAGAGTGGACGTAACACTCAGAGCAGCCGCCCTTTACATCAAACCCACTGAGCAGCTTCATCTACAGAGGACTTTGAATCCTCTGGGACTCTTCACACATGGACTGACAACAACTGACAGGCAGAAAAGTTTTATTTCATCATCTAAACAAAACTCACTTTGTTTTATTTTTACTTTTCTAGGAGTAAATTGTCATTTTCTTGTCATTCAATTTTACATGTGCATTCAAAAAATATATATAAATTGCTTTCTTATAATTTTTTACTGATTTCCTGGAAATTATTTTATTTATTTTCTGATTTTTGTGTACATTTTTTCAAATTAAATGTCAAAGATATGTTTTATGTAACTGATGATGAATTTACTTGTTTCTGCTTTTTTAAGATGCAAATGCTCAGGTTTCAGAGGGTTAGTGTTAAGCATTGATCTATAAGTGCGCCCTTACTCCCTTTATTACGGTACTAAATATCCTGTTGACATTCTGTTGTGTTATTATGGTAATGTGATGATGTCACCACGCTGGCGCACAGGTAGAGCGCTCCAGCCGTGTGTGCGGTTGCAGAAATGACAGACTGCGGAGCAGTCATGTCTGTGCAATGTTATTTTGATGCACAATAAATATACCACTTGAAGGCTAAATAGAGAATCCACTCCATTCTACTTATTCTGAGAAGTAGATGAGAAGTTGAGAAGTCACCGCTCCACCGAATTTCTACAGTTAGTATAGAAATGGTGATTGTTAGTTGTGTAAAAAAAGTAATAGACCAGGTGAAACAACAGGTGATCATATTTTTCTCTGCTGGTGTAAATTTTTCCTGATGAAATGAGTTCAGATCACAACGTACCTGACTCTGACTTTGCTCACAACAAAAAACACATTTTAAACATTTCAGATAAAGTTGATTTTGTCTTCAGTGTCAGACATCAATGTTGAAAATTATGACACAATGAATATTAAAATGTGGAAACACGGACATCATGCTTTGCTTTACTGCGTCAGTCCAGTGTGTGTGTGTGTGTGTGTGTGTGTGTACACTGCTGATCTGAGAGTGACGTCACTTGGTCATGACTTCAGTGTTGATATGGTAACCCTAGATTTGTTAAATTCTCGCACATGCGCACTTGATTCAGCACAGCGACGCTTCTCTCTGCTCTATAATGAACGTCAGTACTGACGGCATCGCGAGAGTTTGATGAGCAGTGGGAGTTTCACAAATCTAGGGTTACCGTCTGGACAGGCGAGAGAGAGTGGGAGCGCAGTGAGAGAGGTGGTCGAGCGAGGTAGACAGTGAACAGAGAGAGCGAAAGTAGACAAAACAAACGTCTTATAAAGGTTTTGAGCCACAGCAACCAGGAGAGGCTCTCTCTCTCTCTCTCACACGCACGCACGCACGCACGCGCACACACACACACACACACACACACACACACACACGCACACACACACACACACACACACACACACACACACACACACACACACACACACACACACACACACCGAGCGGCCTGTCCTCACCTGCAGTGAGAGCGGGGAGTCCAGTGGAGTCCAGCTGCTTCACAGTCTCTGCTCTGCTCTCCTGTTCACTTTCTGACTGCTGAGCACTTCTTCTTCTTCTTTTGTTTTACCGGCGGGTGGCACCTAGCGCTAAGGTGCATTATCGCCCCCTACTATAATGGAGTGTGGACCAGAGTCATCTACCTATTTACCAAAAAATAAATAAATGGAAATAAATAAATAAATACAGCTTATTCCATATCCTAAATTCTATTGATCAGCCCTGTGTCTGCTAAAAACTGGAAAAAACATCTTGATCCCTCAATTGCATTTTTAAGATTAAGCTGCTCCATACCAAGTCTCCTCATCTTCCTTTTTAATATCTCTCGTTAGGGCCCGAGCACTGGAACAGTGCGAAGCCCTATTGTTTTTCATGATTGTATTTTTGACAGTGAATAATAACATGTTTAACTGACTCTTCTTCTTGGCAGTACTCACATAATCCTGTAGGATGCTTCTTTATCAGCTTCATTGTTTTGTTCAGTCTGGTATGTCCTACCCTCAGTCTTGTTAAGATGTTTTCTTCTTTGGTACTCCTTTTGGTTATTCTCCCTGTTCCCACCTGCTGCTGAACTGAATAGAGATGTCTTCCTGTTTTTCCTGTGTCCCATATGTTTTGCCATTCTTTGAAGATGTTTCTTTTAATTATTGCCTTTGCCTCAGATTTACTTAAAGGAATGTTCATAACTTCTTCTTGTTTTAGAGCATCCTTAGCTAATGTGTCCACTGTCTCATTTCCTTTTATTCCCCTGTGTGCTGGTATCCACATAAATGTGATCAAATGATTCATGTTATTTAGCCTATGGAGGTTTTCATATATTTCATTAACTAAGTCCTGCCTACTCTCAGATTTAAATGACTGTAATAACATTACAGAAGAATATGAATCTGTGCAAAGAACAACATTTTTAATTTGCATCTCTTCTATCCACTTCAGTGCTGTTGCTATGGCCATCATCTCAACAGTGAATACTGACAGATGATCTGAAGTTCGTCTTTTAACAGAGACTTTTAGACTAGGAATACTAAGTGCAAAACCTGTCCTTCCTGAGCTAGGATCCTTAGATCCATCTGTATACACTGAAACATACTCTTTATATATTGTTTGTATTCTGTCTTCAACCAGACTTGCAATACTTCCACACTCTTTAAACTGCTTTCCAAGGAAATGTAAATCAATGGCCACTGAGGGAAACAACCAAGGTGGTGTAGCTGTTAACGGCACTGCAGGGGTATAGTTTTCCTGATTTAACATCATGGCTCTTGCTACTTCCTCACTGCTCCATGCAAAACACTTCTGTTTGGTTCTAACTCTCTCCCAACATGGGAGAAGCACCTTTGTTGTTGGATGTCTTACCTCAGAATGTCCTTTAAGATTTACCCAGTAGTTCATCATCAGTTGTTTATATCTAATATGAAGCGGGATTTCGCCCATCTCCACCTGGAGAGCAGACACAGGAGTTGTTCTGATCGCTCCACAACAAAGTCTCAAGGCTTGAGCTTGTATCATCTCCAGTTTCTTTATTGAGGTTTTTGATGCTGATCCATAAGCTATACCCCCATAATCCAGCACTGACCTAATTAGTGCTACATACAAATTCTTGATAGCAGGTCTACTTGCTCCCCAGTCTAACCCTGTCAAGCATCTCATTACATTTAATACTTGTTTGCATTTATCAATTACCTTCTGAATATGTTCATTCCATGTTAGCTTTGCATCTAACCACACCCCTAGAAATCGAAATACTTTAACTTGTTCTAACCTTTGCTCATACATATTTATCACAGCATTAACTCCTCTCTTTCTTGTAAACATTACTACCTTAGTTTTTTCTATTGAGAACTTAAATCCCCAGGAATATGACCATTTCTCCACTACTTTGACTGCCTCTTGCATTTTATTAATAATATGATTGATATTTTTCCCCCTTTTCCACAAGGCCCCATCATCAGCGAACAATGATCGTCCAACATCATCTTGAACCTGAGAGAAGACATCATTTATCATGATGGAGAATAGTATTGGACTAATAATGCTGCCCTGAGGAGTCCCATTTTCAACCAGATGTCTTTCTGAAAAAGCTGTTCCAATTCTTACTTGTATATATCTATTAAATAAAAAATCTTTAATCCAATTATATATTCTGCCTGTTATTCCTATATTATTTAATTTAATCATTACTCCCTCTTTCCACACCATATCATAAGCCTTTTCAACATCAAAGAAAACTGCAATTACCGATTCTTTATTGAATTGTGCCTTCCTGATTTCTGTTTCTAGACATATAACCGGGTCCATAGTTCCTCTGCCCCTCCTAAAACCACTTTGACAGGGTGAAAAAATTCCTCTACTTTCAACATAAAATGTTAATCTATCTGTAATCATTCTCTCCATTATTTTCCCTAAATGAGAGGTCAGAGCTATTGGTCTATAGTTCTTGGGGTTTGAAGGGTCCTTCCCTGGTTTCCTGATAGGAATAATTACAGCCTCTTTCCAACTAGTTGGCAGTTTTCCCATCGCCCAGACTTTATTATAAAATCCCAATAATTTTGTTGCTGCCATTGTGCCTACATTTTTTAACATTACATAACATATTTCGTCTTTCCCTGGAGATGTAATTCCAGATCTAGTTATTGCCCTCCTCAATTCATCCAAGGTAAATGGAGCATCCATTGCACTACTCACATCATCTCTTCGCTCAAGAATTCCAGTATGTGCTGACCTTGTCACTTCTTTTCCTCTCTTCCCTTCCTCTGTTAGATTATCTGAGCTATGGATTTGAACTAGGGCCTTGGCTATCATCTCTACCTTTTCTCCATCAGTTACTGCTGCTTCGTTCCCCATCTTCATTACTGGATACTTCCATTCTCTTCTATCTCCTCTCATCTTCCTAATCATATTCCATACATTTCCTACAGGTGTTGTTCTGCCAATTTTACAACAAAAAGTCTGCCAGCTTTGTCTCTTTGATTTACGTATAATTTTCCTAACTCTAGCTTGTGCTTGTTTATATTTAATTAGATTTTGGTAATTATGAGTTCTTCTTAACACCCTAAGAGCCTTATTCCTTTCTTTCACTGCTACACCACACTCCTCTGTCCACCAGGGAACCGCCTTCCTCTTCATTCTACCTTTACTTTTTGGTATTGACTGATTGGCGACTTCCAATAGTACTGTTCTGACTTTTTTATCAATTTCCTCAATTTCTTCATTTAAATTTATTTTATCCATTTCAATTTCACATATATACTTAAATACTTCCCACTTAGCTTTACTAAATATCCACTTCTGTCCTATTTGACTTTGATTCTCATTCCTTCTTATTCTTACACAATATTGGAAAATGATCACTTCCTATTGATGTCTCTTCTAATACTTCCCATTCACTTATACTAGCTAAATTACTGGTCACTAAGGTTAAGTCAAGTACTGACATGTTACCTGTGTAAACATCTAGCCTGGTTCCTCTCCCATCATTTAGACAGATCATATCCTTTTCCTCTAGTAATTCTTCAATTACGTTTCCATTTGCATCAGTTCTTACTCCTCCCCATAATGTGCTGTGTGCATTAAAATCCCCACATACCACCACCCTTTTACCATCCATCCCTTCCATTTGTGTCATTTTAACCAACTCTAGTTTCCTACAGGGATTATAATAATTTATAATTACAAACTCTCCTTCACTTGTCCATATCTCTATCACTACATATTCTTGTTCCTTACCTATACCCCTCTCTCTATATGACATATCTTCCCTTATGAATATAGCACAGCCTCCCCCTGCACCCTCCTTCCTATATCTCTCCTAACAGAAACATATCCAGTGATTCTGAAATCCAAATTAGGTCTCAACCAAGTCTCCTGCACACATATGACATCTGGTTTATCTCTAGATTCTTCTAAAAACTTTTTAAACTCTTGTCCGTTAGCCAACAAACTTCTTGCATTCCATTGTAACAGCAGTACCATTATTCCTATCCGATCCCAGGCTGCTCCTGACTGGACTGACCACTAAGGTCATTCCTCACCTCCTCCCATGTGATTCCACTGAAATCTAAACGGTTAGCCGCTGCCTTTACTATTATTTGTATCCTTGGATTTAACTTCCATTGTAGCATTAACAACCCCTGCTATAAAGGTAATCAGTTTCTTTGGATCAACCATTACTTTCCCTTCATTTCCATGGTTTGTTTCCTTTGTAGTCTGCCTCTCTTCCCTCCTTCTTTCCTCATTTCCATCACTGTGTTTCACCATCTTTACTGCTTCTGCATAAGTGACTTTATTCTGGGCTCTTAACTGTTGTATTTCCAGTTCCCTTTTCATTACTTCACATCCCCCATAAGCCACACTGTGACTTCCTCCACAGCTACAGCATTTAGGGTTTACTTGATTGCATTGACCATATTCATGATCTCCTCCACACCTTGCACATCTTCTTCTTTCTTTACAACCCTTTGCTATATGCCCAAACTTTTGGCAGTTGTAACACCTCAATGGTTTTGGTATGTATTCTCTGACACTGTAGCTCATGTAGCCAAGTGTTACTTTCCTGGGAAGCACCTCACCTTCAAATTCCAGCATCAAACAATCACTTTCTTTCCTTACACCTTCTCGAGTTATCAGAAACCGTCGAGCATCTTTTAAAACTCCTCCTTTCAGATTTGCTTTAACTTCCTCTACTGAAACACTGGTAGGTATCCCTGAAATCACCCCCTTGATCCATTTATTCCTCCTTTCAATATGACTTACACTCACCACTTTAAATCTTCCCACTTCTTTCATCCTGCCAGCACGCTCTCTCTGCTCTTCATTGTTACAAACAATCAACAAATTTCCATCTTTCAAAATCTTAGCCATTTGTATATCTCCAATCTGGTTTTTCAAAATAGTAGTTAGCTTCACTGGACTCATTGAGGAAACTCCTTTATCTTCCCCAAACCTCAATATAATCTTACACTCTTGGCTCACTGAAGCTCTTGAATCTTCCTTTGGATCTCTGCTATCACTCCTGGTTTTCTTTGCACTAGCTCCTGGAGAATGCCCTGTTCTTTTCTCTCTCGTCCTCTTTTTATCATGATTTACTTCCATACTATCTTCACTATCGTCACTTTCAGACTCTTCCCACTCTGGCCCATTCACATCATAGTGGTGCCTACCCGCCACCGCATGCCTCAAATCAGGTTTCCCCATTTTTGTTACTTCTCATTTCCAAGAATTTCCTCTTGTGGACACTTGTGTCTTTTTTCCGATTTCATTTATTGAATTCCTAATATTTCCTTGTTGTAAAGTTTTAACCATCCGTCCTACCGCCGCCGCTCCTGCTGAGCACTTTCACACAACTCCCATTGAAAAGAGTCAACTTCCTGTTTCCACATAGCGGCTGCTAACACAGGACACTTTGGAGTCAACTGGACAATCTGCACTTTGAGCACAGAGGGAGCGGCACGGCGGATTCAGAGCAGGACGAGGCTCTGATTTCACTTTCCCATTGTGTTTACGGAGCAGGAGCGCCACCAAGTGGACATGAAGGGAACTTCTCTGGATCCTTTCCATCAGTCCAGACAATATAAACCTGAACTCCACGCCTCTCACGTGGGAGACACAGATGGATTTCAAATCTACACTTTCTTCTCATTCCAGACATTTTCTCATTTTCTCATTACAAAATGAGTCGCTTCACTGTGTTTCTCATGACAATAATCACAGAGTCCAGTTTATTTTGACAAGCAAGGTCCTGAATGAGCCCCTTCCATTCATTCCTCATATGGTGGGAACTAACTCTATGGAGGAAAGATGTGTTGTGTGAAGGAGGAGGACTAAATGCAGGAGATGCTTGACTTGGTCTGGAGCTGCTGTCACAAAGTCAAGTTGGACAGAAATGCTGACAGAAGTGGTGCACTTCAGAAAGCCGTCTGTGGTCGTGGCAGGTTTCAAACTCTCTTGTTGCTCTTCACCTCCTGACACATTCACCTCTGTTTCCAAATTAAGTTTTGGCTTTTTGTAATCCTCCAGGCACACATCATATAATTTCATTGCAATACACTCTATTAATATAAAACTGATTCAGTACACTGTCCCACCTGGAGCAGCAGGGGAGCTATGTGCTGATGCTCTTGGTAGATTATGGCTCTGCATTCAACACCATCCTCTCACACAAGCTGGTGGTCAAACTGGAGGAGCTGGGGCTTCCACAAGCCACCTGCATGTGGATCAACAGCTTCCTCTCTGGTCGCAGACAGAGGGTCAGATTGGGCCATCACACATCCACGGCCCTAAGTCTGAATACCGGCTTCCCCCAGGGCTGTGTACCAAGCCCCCTGCTCTACTCCCTCTACACGCACGACTGTAGCCCCGCCTACCACAGCAACACCATTGTGAAGTTTCCGACGACACCACGGTGGTGGGGCTCATCACTAGGGGGGATGAGTCCTCCTATAGGGACAAGGTGAAGTGGCTGTCACCATGGTGCAGGGTCAACAACCTGCTCCTCAACACCTCAAAGACCAAGGAGCTCATAATAGACAACAGGAGAAAGAAAACAGACATCCCACCACTAATCATCAGTGGGGACTGTGTGGAGAGGGTGGCAGACTTCTGCTTCTTGAGAGTCCACACTGAGGAGGGCCTGACCGGGAGTGTTAACACCATGAGCTGCTGAAAAAGGCAGCTCAGAGGTGTACTTCCTGAGAATACTCGAGCTTTCATCGAGAGCATACTAACATACTGCATACTGCAGTATGGTACACCAGCTGCACAGTGGCTCAGGGGAAAGCGCAAAAAAGCCACAGCCAAAAGATCGTTGCTGCCCTCTCCCCACACTGGAAGATCTACACAGTTCCCGTTGTCTCAAAAAAACTCAGTTTTATTATAAAGGACACTTCCCATCCTGGACACTCCCTGTTTGAGTAGCTATGTGTATATACAGTACAGGCCAAAAGTTTGGACACACCTTCTCATTCAATGCGTTTTCTTTATTTTCATGGCTATTTACATTGTAGATTCTAACTGAAGGAATCAAAACTATGAATGAACATGTGGAGTTATGTACTTAACAAAAAAAGGTGAAATAACTGAAAACATGTTTTATATTCTAGTTTCTTCAAAATAGCCACCCTTTGCTCTGATTACTGCTTTGCACACTCTTGGCATTCTCTCGATTAGCTTCAGATTAATGCCACATTACATAAAAGAAAAAGATATATATTAAAAACATATAGTATTAAAATATAATATATACATCTCAGAATATTTCTCATGACATTTTGGTAATGGACTCAGCAGAGACTGGGAAGGACTTGTCTTCTTTTCAAAGTCAACATGGGTCAGATGGTTTTTTAAGCCTTTTTTGTGTGTGTGGGTGTTTCTCCACACCGGAGGCGACTCTCACCCCTCAGATCTTGCACAGAGACATTGAGGAGTCAACCCAAACCCTAAAGCCCGGGTACAGAGGCTCAGTGAAGGTGCTGTTGAAGGTGTGGAGGTGGATCAGTGTGTCAGAGGAGACGCTGTAGAAGGACAGAGAGCCAGCAGGCCAGTCCAGATACACTGCCACTCTGTTAGAGGAGGAGGGGACAGGGATGTTTGTTCCTTTGTTATTGTGTCTGGCAGAGAAACCATCATCAGAGCAGGCGAGGCTCCAGGAGTTTTCATTACATCCAAGCCCACAGTCATAACTGTTTCCTTTCCTGCTGATTCCTCTGTAAGTCACTCCCATATAAACTCTTCCTGTCCACTCGACCTCCCAGTAGCAGCGACCAGTCAGACCATCTCTACACAGGATCTGCCACCAGCGGTCAAACCTCTCTGGGTGATCAGGATATGGCTGGTCTTCGATCACCCGTGTTGCCTTTCTGTTGTCCTCAGACAGGACGAGGTTTCTGTGAACTGTGTTTATGTCCAGTTTGAGTTCACAGGAATCTGATGGAGAGAACAAGACACAACAGACCTGCTGTGGTTATTACCTGCTGATTTATTAACAGTTTGATTATTGATTTGTTAACACTTTGATGATGACAAATTGTGTCAGCCGTCCTCTTCATTCACAGCAGGATCTGAATGAATGGACGTCACAAACTGCTGTGGAAATTCACTTCACATCTGCAAGGGCCATTTACACACAAACTAAATATGTCTATGCATATTGTCATTTGTCCAGGTCATAGGCATCTCAAGGAAATTAAATCAGGTCAACTGGACTTAGTTTTATGTCTAGAAGACATTTCGCCTCTTATCCAAGTGGCTTCATCAGTTCATGCTGTTCACCAGACTAAGCTGGTGAGTGTAACAACCCAGTGGGGAACTGAGGCATTTAACCTCAGTGGGTGTGTCAACCAAGGTCTCTGATGTTGATGGGTGAGGCTCATTAGTGCTCCATTGAGTAGTAATGACTGTTGTTACAGTGGTTGGAGTCACAAGAGGGCAGTTGTGAACGGCCATGACCCTTTCTCCTTCCTCCAACTCAGCTTCACTTTTCTGTTTAGAGTTTTTAAAATTATCTCTGTGGTTTTATTGGCTCTGAAAAAAATGGAATGCACATATGGTTTAATAAAATGAGTGAAGTGTTCAGGTGAGTGTGTTCACTGTTTTGACTGTATGGACACTGGGGAAATATGTAAAAATTAGTTTGTAAAATGTGTAAATATTTAAGGAATAAAGATTGTCTTTGTGGTGGAGCATCAAATGTGATTTTGTTTGGTTTAACAGGTAAAAGCAGCTGAGAACAAGCAGCAGAAACTGCAGCTGCAGCATCTAAACAGCTGAATGTTTGCTGCTTTGTGTTCAGGAGTCAAACTAAATCCACACTTACACTTCCTCAGACCTGGTTTCAACCACTGCTCTCCACCATGGTCCACCCTGGAGGAAGAAACAGAGTCAGAGCAGCAGATTCTCTTTGAGGATGGAAACATGGACAGTAAATAACCTTCCCTATGAAGGATTTAGCAGACCACGTCACTCATATCCACCATTAAACATGAAACAATATTCCCCAGACCTCTATAAGACATTGTGTGTGTGTCTCTCCATACCTGAGATCCTCCAGTCTCCAGGTTGGATCCTCCAGTCCAGCAGAGAGCAGCTTCACTCCTGAGTCTCCTGGATGATTGTAGCTCAGGTCCAGCTCTCTCAGATGGGAGGGGTTGGAGCTCAGAGCTGAGGCCAGAGAAGCACAGCCTTCCTGTGTGAGCAGACAGCCTGACAGCCTGCACACCATCACAAACACAATCAGTCCACCACATCATCTGCTCTGTGTTTTCACAAAAACCTACACACCATAGGAATCTGATCAGTGACATTAAGCTGCATGTAAAACAGGATTGAACTGGTCATGTGTTGAGCAGGTTGAGGAATCCTGACCTGAGAGTCTCCAGTCTGCAGTGTGGACTCTCCAGGCCAGCAGAGAGCAGCTTCACTCCTGAATCCTGCAGCTGGTTGTTACTCAGGTCCAGCTCTCTCAGACTAGAGGACTGGGAGCTGAGAACTGAGGCCAGAGCTGCACAGCTTCTCTCTGACAGATTACAGCCACTCAGCCTGAAGAGGAAGTAAAGATAAAAACAATAATATTACGCCTATTTTTCTCTTGTGTAGATAATAATATGTTATGTGTTAAATATGTCCAGTTATCTGTGAACCTACACAGATTTCTTGGAGGCTTTGACCAGTGGCAGCAGCCCCAGAAGAGCCTCGTCTGAAGCAGAGTATTTCTTCAGGTCAAACACCTCCAGATCTTCTTCTGATGACAGTAAGATGAAGACCAGAGCTGACCACTGAGCAGGGGACAGTTTGACTGTGGAGAGACGTCCTGACCTCAGGTACTGTTGGATCTCCTCCACTAGAGAATGGTCATTCAGCTCATTCAGACAGTGGAACAGGTTGATGCTTCTCTCTGGAGAGGGATTGTCCCTGATCTTCTCCTTGATGAACTGGACTGTTTCCTGATTGGTCTGTGAGCTACTTCCTGTCTGTGTCAGCAGGCCTCGTAGAAGAGTCTGATTGGTCTGCAGTGAAAGACCCAGGAGGAAGCGCAGGAACAAGTCCAGGTGTCCATTTGGACTCTGTAAGGCCTTGTCCACAGCACTCTGGTAGAGGTGTTTTAGTTGGGAGGTTGATTGTCCTTCTGACAGCAGATTGACTCCAGAGTTGATGAATGTCACAAAGACATGAACAGCAGCCAGAAACTCCTGAACACTCAGATGGATGAAGCAGAAAATCTTGTCCTGGTACAGCCCACGCTCCTCTTTAAAGATCTGTGTGAACACTCCTGAGTACACTGAGGCTGCTCTGATATCAATGCCACACTCTGCCAGGTCTGCTTCATAGAAGATCAGGTTGCCTTTCTCCAGCTGCTCAAAAGCCAGTTTTCCCAGAGACAGGATCACCTCCCTGGTCTCTGGAGTCCAGTGTGGATCTGTCTCAGCTCTCCCATGATACTTGATGTTCTGCACTGTGGACTGAACCACCAGGAAGTGGATGTACATCTCAGTCAGGGTCTTGGGCAGGTCTCCTCCACCACTGGTTTTCAACATGTCCTCCAGAACTGTAGCAGTGATCCAGCAGAAGACTGGGATGTGGCACATGATGTGGAGGCTTCGTGGCTCCTTAATGTGGGAAATGATTCTTTTTACCTGCTTCTCATCTCTGAATCTCTTCCTGAAGTATTCCTCCTTCTGTGGGTCAGTGAAGCCTCTCACCTCTGTCACCATGCCAACGCACTCAGGAGGGATCTGATTGGCTGCTGCAGGTCGTGCAGTTATCCAGAGGTGAGCAGAGGGAAGCAGTTTCCCCTTGATGAGGTTTGTCAGCAGAACGTCTACTGAGGTGGACTCTGTAACATCAGTCAGGATCTGGTTGTTCTTGAAGTCCAGAGGAAGTCGACACTCATCTAGACCATCAAAGATCAACACAACCTGGAACTGCTCAAACCTGCTGATTCCTGCTTCTTTGGTCTCAGTGAAGAAGTGATGAAGAAGTTCCACCAAGCTCAACTTTTTCCCTCTCAGCAGATTCAGCTCTCTGAAAGTGAATGGAAATGTGAAGTGGACATGCTGGTTGGCTTTGTGTTCAGCCCAGTCCAGAGTGAACTTCTGTGTTAAGACTGTTTTCCCAATGCCAGCCACTCCCTTTGTCATCACGGTTCTGATTGGTCGATCTCTTCCAGGTAAAGGTTTAAAGATGTCTTCACGTTTGATTGGGGTTTCTGGTCTGGCTGGTTTCCTGGATGCTGTTTCAATCTGTCTGACCTCATGTTCCTCATTGAGCTCTCCACTCTCTCCCTCTGTGATGTACAGCTCTGTGTAGATCTGATTCAGAGGTGTTGGGTTTCCTGCTTTAGCAATCCCCTCAAACAGAAACTCAAACTTCTTCTTCAGGTTAGATCTGAGTTCACGTTGGCACCCTGCGAGAGTTTCTGGATGAACAAAAAAGGAAAAACAACAACAAATCGATGTTGTATTAATTGTGAGAAATATGAATATTTGCTTGTAAATGTGTCTATTTGTCCTTTTTGAAAGTAAGAACTTAATTGGGTCTGTTGTGAAGGCTGTTTCACAGGTCATCATTTCCATGGCTACGATAGATCCTGGTAAAGTTCCTGGAACCTCATTTGGGCCCAGATTGGGGGTGATAGTACAACCTGAGTTTCAGGAGTTTTTATGACAGAATGAACAAACAAAGAGCTGCACGTCCTGATCAGGATTTAGTTTAGGAGAATAAAGTTGACAGTTTAACAAACAACACAGCGTCGCCTCAGCTGAAGTGCCGCCGCTGTCCCAGGGAAGCCAGCGGGACGTGATGGGAAAACAGGAAGCTGCTTTTTGCCAAGCAAGCAGGAGAAAGAAAAGCTGCTCCCTGCTGGCTGGAAGAGCAACTGTTTTGATTTGATTGGCTGTTTGACTCTGCATTTAACTGGGGCTTTATGGTATTTGGCAGGTTCCTGTATAAGACACTGAGGTTGACTGTGGGACCGGAGCACCAACACATGGTGACACTGTGGCAGGGCTAAAAACCAGACTTGGTGGATACATTCAACTTGCATGGAATCTGAACTGTCACTTTAAAGGAGTTGAAAGCCTCTTACTGCTCTGCAGACGCTCAGCCAGCTCCTCCTGCTTCATTCTCCTCAGGAAGTGCAGTGTGATCTGCAGAAAAGCCTCTCTGCTGCTCCACCTCTGCTCTTCCTCCTCACCGTCCAACACCTCCTCATCCTCCCTCTGCCTCTCTAAGCATTCTGGGTAATCTGGCCTCAGAGACCTGTGGAGGTTTTTCAGCTCCTTCTTCACAAAGGTGACCATGTTCTCCTCCAGCAGCTGCAACAGAAAAATAAAAGAATTAGACTTCCACATTAAAATGTGGACACAAAACACCAAATCAAATCCAGGTCAAAGAGGCTGAAAGATGTAAAGAGAGCAGCACGGAGACGATTCTGAGCAGAATGGTTGTTTTTCAGTTGGTATGTTGTTGTACATTTACACACCATAAATATGGAGGCCAGGTCTGTTTGATGCTGCTGGGCAGACTGAGCACTGGGAACCTCTGAGCTCTGCTGGTGGACTCTGTGGAAGACACACACACACACACACACACACACACACACACACACACACATTAATATACACACATAACAATAATAATAAAACATTTATGGGACAGACAGGAGAATGATGAGGTAGACCTAAGTGTGAGTATTAATGAATAACGGCGAAGTAGTTCATAAAGTTATGTAGGGCCCAGGCCATGCAGTGCTTTGTGGGTGAGAGTGAGAAATGTAAACCTAATTCTTTACCTGATGGGAAGCCAATGCAGAGATCTGAGTAAAGGGGTAATGTGAGACCATTTATCTGACCTAGTGAGAAGTCTTGCCGCAGAATTTTGAACAGCCTGGAGGCAGTCAAGAGCAGAGTTACTGAACGCTGAGAGGAGAGGGTTGCATTAGTAAATTAGATGAGTGCATGTTTGAGCATTTCCTGTTCACAGGCTGAAACTACTGTTCTCAGTTTACTGATGTTTCTTAAATGAAGGAAGCAGGATCTGGTCAGCTGTTTTACATGGGTGTCAAATAATAATGATAATTTAGATTACATCTGGCATCTGTCATCCATGGGGAAGATTTAGCCCTATCTTTTAAGGGTGCCACTGTCCAACAGTGTGGAGCAATGTTCATTAAAAAATTGCATTAAAAGTTCTACATTTTCCAGATTTGTTATAAAATCAGCACAGTGCACCAAGAACCGATCAGCCGTACTGTGAGTGACAATCTGTGAATGCACAGATCTTTTTGGACATGGAAGGTTGCGAATTACAGAGAGATTAAAGAAAATGCACTTATGATCACTGATCAGTAGGTCCTCACTGTGGATATGTTCAGTGTCTAGTCCCAGAGAAAAACCAGTGTGAGTAGCACCATAGACATGTTGTCTGAAATTAAGAGATTCAGTTTGATTAAGAAAATCTGAGGCAACACAATTTGTGGAAACATTGATGTGCAGATTAAAACCACCAACTAAAAGCACTCTGTCCAGTTCAATAAGAGAAGTTAAAAAGTCAGTAAATTCAGATAAAAACAGACCTGCTAGACCCGGAGGTTGATAAATTAAGACACAATAAAATGGCTTTTGTCTACCAACTTTAGTCAGTTGCAGTTAAAAAGAGGTAAAATATTCTCTGCTCACCAACTGGCAAGAAAATATGTTCTTCCAGACCACAGCCAGTTTTAAGTGATGAAGCCATATTTTCATCAGCACAGAGTTATAGGGGTATGTGCAACTGGACAGATCACCCGTACACCATGGTGGTCCTGACCATGACAGGGGAGAGGTTGCTTTTTAGTGATTTTGACCTGAATGTTCAAGGGGTGTGAGAGTGAGGGCAGGTAAACGCAACAAGGCAGTCTTAGTAGGGAACCCGTCTGGCCACAAGGGGGAGCTAAGGTAGTTTGTGGGAGAGGAAGGGGTTTCCTGGTGGGGACCCGAAGTGACCGGGGGCGGACATGTGAATATGCAGTGTACAATCAGAGTGGACTACAAGAAGCATGCCGTGACTAAAGATGGTGAGGTGATCTGTCAGTTTGTGTCACCTTTTCTGCAACAGGGTCCAAACGTCTAAGACTTGGTTTCTGGAATGTCAATGGCTTACGAGACAAACTTGAAAATGTACATGTGGCACAGTGGCTAAAGGACCATGATATGGTGGTGTTGACAGAGATCAAAAGAGCCAATGTTACCCATGTCCCGGGGTTTGTGCCAGTAGTTGCTAAAAACCCAAGTAGTCAGAGAGGAGGTGTTGCTGTTATGTTCAAGCGTCATATTTATAATGATGTCATCCGAATAGATACAACAGCCCAGGAGTAGATCTGGTTTCAACTCCAGAGTGTTCCTGGTATCACGTTTAGTGGGGCTTATATACCACCATCTGATTCCCCCTTCTTCTCTGATATGAGTATCTCAGAAATCCAAGCCAGAACTCAAGATAAAGCATTTGGCTATATTGTGGTTGTTGACATGAACACTAGATGTGGAGACAAGGTGAATGGGTTGATAGAAGATAGCAATATCATGTACTACAAGCCTATTGAGGAAACAGTAAATAACAACGGAAAAAGGATTATTCAGGTTTGCGAAGACAATAGGCTTTTGGTTGTGAACACCCTGTCGACAGTGTCTAACTCCTTTCCTAGTGCTCTAACCTATCGCAAGAGAGACAAATGGATATCAGAAGTGGACTACTGCCTCATCACGGCACAAGATATCACATGTGTAAAGAACTTTGAGGTAAACCAAAACACTGCAATGCCATCTGATCATGCACCGGTGTCAATTGACCTAGAGTTCCCAGAAAAAATAATTGATGCCAAAATTCTTTTACAGCGGATAACAACACCCTGGGCGAGTGGATGTTGGGCCAGGATGCTTTGGATTTTTACCATGATGTCTGACACTTTTGCGCATGGAAAACAAAAGGTTGCCTCTGATTTTCACTTTAAATTCCTCATAATTGAGTCAGATGGAGGAGGGTGGGGAGTGGGGCATGCAGGGGCTGTCTGAGATGCTGGTGGTAATTGTGGTATGGAGCAGTGGGCGCCAGTTTAGGAGGAATGTCCGGGTTTTGTTGGTCTTGCTGGCTGATGATGTCATACTTGTTCTCCAGTTGGATGTCCAGTTGGGAGGTGTAGAGCTAACCAAGGTCTGGCTCTGAGGTGGACTCAGGATTCATCTGTCTCAGTGACCAGAGTAGGTTCTGCAACAGCAGCAGGGCAAGCACCGGTGGCAGCAGGTACGGTGACTGGAGGAGGAGCAGCCTCAGCGGCAGGAGAGAGAGTGACAGTAGCAGGTTTGATGACCGAGGGAGGAACTGAACCAGCGGCAGTGTTGGTCTGTGCAGGACCAAAGATGACAGTGTTCAAACACTTCTTGGTCTCTTGGATTTGGTAGAGTGTGGAGATCCTTCTTTCCAAGTCCACAATCTTATTGGCGAGATGGGCACAGCTGGCACAGCCAGCACCATCGTTGGTAAGCAATTTTAGCATCTTTAGGTTTTGACACCCGGTACACAGCCACCGATGGCTATCGTTAGTTAGCTCTCATGCTAAAACAGGTAAAAACAAGCCGGCTAGTGCAAGGCTTTGTAGCTGTCTCGGCTAGGAGACATGTAGCTTAAGATCCAAGCGTCAAAAGGCTAAGAACTCATGTCCTGTTAAAGACGTGAAGGTAAAAACAACTTGACTCTAAAAAAAAGGTAGCATAAAATGCATCTTAATCTGGATAAAATATCAGTTTTTGAGAGTTTCTGGTGGAAATCGGACCACTGGCCGGACTGGAAATACCCAGTTAAATGTTTTTTTGTTTTTTTCTCAGTCAACAGTCTGGAGCTTGAAACCAATTTTGTATCTCATGACTGTGAATCTGAAAGCAGAAAAACAAAAACACAACTGTTTTATCATCAGTTTGAAAATAATTCCCATGATCCACAGGGTGCTGTTCATCTTTGAAGTTTATAGGTGTATGCTTAGACCAGTCGCTCCTCATGGACACACAGCTGGGCTCAGGGGAGTCTGCTCTCTGCTGCTGGATCCTGATAGAAACATCAGCAACACAGTGAAGCTCATGTGGGTTTTTAAAGAAACACATTTTACTCTCTTAGTGATGCTGACATGCTTTTGGATAATGACTTACGTTTTCTCAGAAGTATCTTTATCTGTAAATGTTATATGACGATCCACAGACCAGTCGCTCCTCATGGACACACAGCTGGGCTCAGGATTAGGTCCAGGTTCAGGTCCAGGTTCAGGTTCAGGCCTTCAACACAACACACACAGAGCTTTTCCTGTGAATAATGCTGCTGTGCTGATTTGCCTGCTGAGCTCTGAGATGGAGAACAGTCATGGACAGTCAGAGATCCTCGTCTTACCTCTGAGCTTTGGTCTGGCTGTCATGTTCTCCAGACAGAGTGGCTCTAGAGGCGGGGAACCTCCTCTCTCTCTTCCCAGCCGGTTCCATAGCAGAGCCAACACCTTGACACAAACACAGCGGCTGATTGATGACAACAAGCTTTCCATGACAGGATGTGTGCTGTCTTCCTGTCAGCACCATGTCACATATACAGAGTGGAGGTAACACTCAGAGCAGCCGCCCTTTACATCAAACCCACTGAGCAGCTTCATCTACAGAGGACTTGAATCCTCTGGGACTCTTCACACATGGACTGACAACAACTGACAGGCAGAAAAGTTTCATTTCATCATCTAAACAAAATTCACTTTGTAATTTTCTGATAGGAATTTTGTGGAATTTTCTTGTAATTAAATTACAAATACATATTCACAATAATTATAAATGGTTTCCTTTTTTACACAAAATTCCTGGTTATTCTTTTCATTTTCTGATTAATTTGTGTTTATTTTTGTAAAATAATTTTCCTGGAACTTTGACTTATTTTACTGATTACTCATTCCTTGCCAGCTTAAAAAACAATAGATGAAACAGTCGGTGATGATGATTTTCTGTCTTGTGTCAACGGCAGAGGAGGGTTCATCCAACTGGTCTGACTGGTTGTCTCCTGTATTCTTTCAGTTTTACCGATTAACTTAATTCAGATTACAATCTACCTTACACCGACTTCAGTCACCTCTAATGAAATACATTTTAAAGACTTTAGACAGAGTTGATTTTGTCCTCAGTGTCAGAGACCAATGTTGAAAATTATGACACAATGAATATTTACATCTGGAAACACAGAAATCACATTTTGAAAGACTTTCCACCATCCAGTTATGAACACAAAGTTAATTAAACATCTCTAATGATCCCTGGTCGGTTCTTTACCTGCTGAGTCACATCCACATCAAATCCAAGAGACTTTCAGTTTCACCTGGAGAGGAAACACAAAGAGAGAGAAGACGCTGCTGACTCTCCTGCGACAGTCCTGAGTGTGTGTGTGAGTGTGTGTGTGTGTGTGTGTGTGTGTGTGTGTGTGTACACTGCTGATCTGAGAGTGACGTCACTTCGTCATAACTTCAGTCTTCAAGGATCGTGCTGAGATGGTAACCCTACATTTGTGAAACTCTCTCACAGCGACGCTTACTCTGCTCTAATATTCACGTTAATACTGACGGCATCGCGAGAGTTTGAGCATAGAGAGTTTTCAAACAACAGGTCATAATATTTCCTGTCTTGGTGTGTCGACAGCAGAAAAAAGGAACTTCAGCCAAGTTGATGCAAGCTGTCAGACCGGCTGTTTGCTGCATTTTTCATCAGTGAAATGAGTTCAGATCACAATCTGCCTGAGTCTGACTCTGTTCACCACTAAAACATGACAGCTACAACAGTTTAGACAAAGAATGATTTTTGTTCTCAGTGTCAGAACATCAGAGGTGAAGTGAGCCAGATGCTGCATCATTCCTCTTCCATTTTAATAAAATAAGAGAAAAATAAGAGAAGTCGCCTCAGATTCCACCAAACCTTCTCAGCCAGAATGATGAAGCCCAGCAGGATGTAAAGTGGAGGTGTGTGTCTGAGCCTGTCAGCAGCAGAAGGAAACGCCTCCTGAACACAATTTAACAGCAGCTGTTGCTCCGTGTGCAAAACCCCCTGGTACATGACCAGGAACTACAGACTGCAGGAAGACTCAGGGCTGCTTCAGCTCACTGCCATCTTGGCAGCTCCTCAAATTAAATTCAAACAGTTCAGTATTCAGTATATCTGCATTCATATATTTTTCACTTAATAATCCTTAATAACCTGAATGTGATCATGCACTGACATCCATTTAATGCATTTTCATGCTCTTCTGTTTTAAACAGTGTTTTCCATGTGTTGGACAACCGATTAGTGACTGAGACCATGAGAGAGTTTTTTTTCTGATCTTGGTGAGAGCGCTGTCGATCACTCCTAACATGTTTTTAACTGAAACAAAAGACAAAATAAGAAAACATCGGTGGATTCCACAAATCATTGGATCACTAACAAAAAAAAAGTTGTAGATAGGAAAACAAAAATAGGAAGAAATGTGTTCGTATGTCGCTTCCTGTATCAGGCTATTTAGATGTGGAAACACGGAAATGAGGTTTTGAAAGATCTTGTGGTCCCAGTGTGCTCTCAGTCCTCCAGCTCTGAAACACAATGTAGGAGCCTGTTCATCAAACATCTCTAATGATCCCTGGTCGGCTCTTTACCTGCTGAGTCACATCCACATCAAATCCAAGAGACTTTCAGCTTCACCTGGAGAGGCTGAGCGGCCTGTCCTCACCTGCAGTGAGAGCGGGGAGTCCAGTGGAGTCCAGCTGCTTCACAGTCTCTGCTCTGCTCTCCTGTTCACTTTCTGACTGCTGAGCACTTTCACACAACTCCCATTAAAAAGAGTCAACTTCCTGTTTCCACACAGCGGCTGCTAACACAGGACACTTTGGAGTCAACTGGACAATCTGCACTTTGAGCACAGAGGGAGCGGCACGGCGGATTCAGAGCAGGACGAGGCTCTGCGTTCACTTTCCCATTCTGTTTACGGAGCAGGAGCGCCACCAAGTGGACATGAAGGGAGCTCCTGCCTCAGTGCTGTTTTTAATCGGGCGTGCAGATTTCATTTGCATTGCTGCCTGGATGGGACTGGGCCACAGACCGGACCGGGGACTTTGTACTAAGTCATGAGTTCTTACAGGATTTCAGGCTCTGGCAGAAAAAGAGGAAGTGCTGTTGCAGAGCAGTGTCTCTCTCCTCTCTCCATTTCTCAGATTATTCATTTAGTCATTTAGCCACATAACTTCAGTTTTAGGAAGACTAAAACTGAAAAATGTACTCCATTCTCTTGGAGCTTATGTTTGACTGCACCAAGCTCACAATGCTGTGCACTGTGTGTTGAATGGCCTGTTGAGGCTACACTGCTGTTATTGTTTGTATTTATTATTATGTATTTATTTATTTTTCACATATTTATGGTCCATTACTAACGTGCCTGTGTGAATCTGTGCCATATACTGACTGTCCCTGCCTGGTATGGTTCTGTTTGTCTGTTTCTTCTTTTTCTTCTTAGTCTGGGTACACCGCTAAACCGAATTGCCCCTAGGGGATAAATAAAGTTGTCTGATTCTGATTCTGATTCTTGTTCAGCTCCTCTTTACTTACATTTGAGAAATCAGCTGTTTGACCGGTGTTTGTCAGGTAGTCTTGTAGACATTTGACGGCCCAAGACGTTGACCGGGCCGTACCAGCTTCATTTCCTGACTCTCCAGCTGATCCAGCTCTTCACTCGTCACTCTTGCGTATCTCTCCTTTTTCTCTTCTGTCTTGCCTTCCTCATTCAGCCATTCATCCAAATTTGGGTCGCCAAGTAAATCAAAATTTACAACAAAACGGTCCATTATGCAGACTAACAAAGTTGACAGCGGCTTTTGATGCTGATTTCAGTGAAACGTTTCGTCTTGCCATGGAAACCACACAGACTCGGGCAATATATATAGGCGGAGTAATATTTTCAGTGATGAGGTATTTTTCATGCTCATTTGAGGACATTCAATCAGATTCCTCAGTCAGACGTACGTGTTGTGCAATAGATATTTCATATGCATGCGCTATGCAATTTGAGTTCTGCTGCATTAAATGACCCTTGGCCATGCCAACGACCCTCCACATGTGTCTATCTATCTATCTATCTATCTATCTATCTATCTATCTATCTATCTATACAGACAGACAGACAGGCAGACAGAGAGACACAGACAGACAGACAGACAGAGAGACAGATAGATAGATAGATAGATTTATGTCAAAAACACAGAGGTAGGTGTGGTGAGAACTTAGAATGAGAATGTTGAGGATGAGAAATGAGATATCCCTCTAAATCTGATGGAAAAAATGGCTTAAAAATTTTGACTTCATAGCCTTCTCAGGAACGGTTAACGCCTCCAACGCCTCCTTAACATCCCTCTAACTCTGCTATTGGTTTATTCTTTTATTTGCTTGCTGTATGTTTTTCCCGATGTTTTCCTTTCAGTTGTAAAGTGTATTGGGACCATGCTTTATTGATTAATAAGTGATCTATTGTGCTGGTCAGAGATCTTCAGGTGGGGTCGCTGCAAAGACATTAGAGAAGGATTTCATTCACCTGGACACAGTCAGAAAATACTTCTTTGCACTTGTAAACCAGCTTTGCAGTGTGTCAGAGAGAAGGCACGTAGAAATTATAAAGAAAATCCCACACACCGTCTCAAACTCACAGCTAGAACTTTATTAAACAAGACAACGTTACAGTCTGCTCAGGATCTTCCTCAGGTGTGAACAGCAGGTGACTGACACGTTCTTATACAGGGCACAGTCACCTGTCAAAGAAATCTGAAGCACCACAGAGGTTTATCAACAACATAAGCAGTATTAACAGAATACACAATCAGACAAATGTCACATTACATAAGAGAGAAAAAAAACAGAGTTTTTAAGGTGTGTATTCAGTACGCTTCACCTCTTTTTAGAGGCAGTTCATGATTTTGGCCTCTAGGTGGCAGACTGACCTTTGTATGCCAATGAAAGCTAGACTAGAAATATGACTGGAGTCACTGAGGTGGACAGCTACTGGATCTTCCTGTCATTCCTACAGATGCTACTTTTGTGTTCACTGCTTCACTGTTTGAACTTTGTAGATGTTTCAGCGACATGTACCAGGCCACAAGGAGCAGCAGATAAATCACATGGTGGAGGCTCAGGTGATGCTGCTGCCAACAGGACAGGATTTCCCTGCATGTGGCCATGAAAACATGACGTTTTCACATTATTGTGTGTGTGTGTGTGTGTGTGCGTGCATGTGCGTGTAGTCTAGGTATTGCTAATGTTGTGGGGACTCGCCTCCCGTATGGGGACAAAAAGCAAGTCCCCACTTGATTTAAAGATAAGATAACTTTAGGGTTAGGTTAAGGTTAGGGTTAGGGTTAGACAGGTAGTGGTTAGGGTTAAGGTTAGGATAAATCTCCAGGAAATGAATGTAAGTCAATGTAATATCCTCTGATGTGATGGAAACACAACTGTGTGTGTGTGTGTGTGTGTGTGTGTGTGTGTGTGTGTGTGTGTGTGTGTGTGTGTGTGTGTGTGTGTTTCTCCACACAGGAGGCGACTCTCACTCCTCAAATCTCACACAGACACACAAAGGAGTCATATACCCAATACCCAAACCCAAAGTACAGAGGCTCAGTGAAGGTGCTGTTGAAGGTGTGGAGGTGGATCAGTGTGTCAGAGGAGACGCTGTAGAAGGACAGAGAGCCAGCAGGCCAGTCCAGATACACTGCCACTCTGTTAGAGGAGGAGGGGGCAGGGATGTCTGTACCTCTGTTATTGTGTCTGGCAGTGAAACCACCATCATGGCAGGTCAGACTCCAGGACTTGTCATTCCTGCCAAGCCCACAGTCATCACTGTTTCCTTTCCTGCTGATTTCCTTGTAAGTCAATCCTATATAAACTGTTCCTTTCCACTCGACCTCCCAGTAGCAGTGACCAGTCAGACCATCACTACACAGGATCTGTTTCCAAACATTAAACCTCTCTGGGTGATCAGGATATGGCTGCTCATCTTTCAGTGTCACCTTCCTGTTGTCCTCAGACAGGACGAGGTGTTTGTGAGCTGTGTTTGTGTCCAGTTTTAGTTCACAGGAATCTGATGGAGAGAACAAGACACAACAGAGCAGCTGCTGATTTATTAACAGTTTGATTATTGATTTCTTGGCACTTTGATGATTAATAGTTTGTTAGTTTTGTATTTGCAGTATTTGTCTGTACACAGACAAATTTTTCTCGATCTAATTATCTCCCATTAAAATGAGGCACTCGCCAAGGCAGTCCATTCCCCCCACTTCTTTTTGCAATCACAACTGAGCCTCTTCCTATTGCACTTAAGCCAACCATGTTATTCCATGGCACAGGGAGAAGGGGCATAGAACAGTGTGTTTATGCAATGTAAATGAATATATTGCACTGTAATTCTATGTGGTCATATGCTTTGGAACAGCATAGATGTATGGCTGTGTGTTTGTGAAATGTTTTGGGAACACATGAGCTGGCCAGGTGTGCTCGGGAAGGAGAGAGAGAGAAGAAAACCTTGTTTAGAGGACAGAAAGGTGGAGAGCGAAAGGAAGGAAGGGCAAGACAAAAACGGAAATGTTCAGATTGTTTTAGGAAATTAGAAAGCGTGAAGGTGACATTTCTAACTCTTTTCAGGGTATGGACCTCACTTTGGAGAAAATATTACATAAAATAAAGACTGTTTATGTGGTGGAGCATCAAATATGATTTTTTTTGGTTCAAAAGGTAAACGCAGCTGACGACAAGCAGTAGAAACTTCAGCTGCAGCATCTAAACAGCTGGATGTTTGCTGCTTTGTGTTCAGCAGTCAAACTAAATCCACACTTACACTTCCTCAGACCTGGTTTCAACCACTGCTCTCCACCATGGTCCACCCTGGAGGAAGAAACAGAGTCAGAGCAGCAGATTCTCTTTGATGATGGAAACATGGGCAGTAAATAACCTTCCCTATGAAGGATTTAGCAGACCACATCACTCATATCCACCATTAAACATGAAACAATATTCCTCAGGCCTCTATAAGACATTGTGTGTGTCTCTCCATACCTGAGAGCCTCCAGTCTCCAGGTTGGATCCTCCAGTCCAGCAGAGAGCAGCTTTACTCCTGAGTCTCCTGGATGATTGTAGCTCAGGTCCAGCTCTCTCAGAAGGGAGGGGTTGGAGCTGAGAGCTGAGGCCAGAGAAGCACAGCCTTCCTGTGTGAGCAGACAGCCTGACAGCCTGCACACCATCACAAACACAATCAGTCCACCACATCATCTGCTTTGTGTTTCACAAAAACCCTACAGAGGTAATAAATCTGTTCAGTGACATGAAGCTGCATGTAAAGCAGGATTTCAAGGTACAAATGTAATATTTCCCTTGTTCAGAAATGCAAATGATCATCACACAGCAACAATGGTTCATGAATGTTGCTGATCAATTGCCGTCAATCCAATGTTATCTCTGCGCAGATTTCAGCTCTGAAAATAGCCAAATTGGTTTGACACGCTGTTTTGTTTTGGGGAAAAACAATTCTGATAGCTTGGGAGGGATTTTCCTGCTGGTGGCGCTGCAGAAAAGGTCATAGGGTCACCCAAACTGGGCGTTTCATGCTCTAGGAAACATGAATGTTGTCACCAAGTTTCATGGTGATCCACCACAAAGCTTTGGAGATTTGCTGCTCTGGACCTAACTGCTGAGCGACCGACACGGTGATGTACAGGCCTCTGTTTCACAGCAGGGCAAGAGGGGATGAAGACAAAAACACTGAACAGATGGTCCTGATATGGATCTTACATGGTTACACAGAAACTGCTTTGAGTGAATGGACCTTAGTGTGAAATGTGACAAATCAGTCAGTCACTGTAAATGGACATTACCTGAGAGTCTCCAGTCTGCAGTGTGGACTCTCCAGTCCAGCAGAGAGCAGCTTCACTCCTGAATCCTGCAGCTGGTTGTTACTCAGGTCCAGCTCTCTCAGACTAGAGGACTGGGAGCTGAGAACTGAGGCCAGAGCTGCACAGCTTCTCTCTGACAGATTACACACACTCAGCCTTAGGAGGAAGTAAAGATGAACACAATATTAAACTTATTTTTCTTATGTGAAGATAACAATATGGTGTGTGTTAAACATACAGTCATGGACGAAAGTATTGGCACCCCATGGAAATCTTCCAGAAAATACACCATTTCTCCCAGAAATTGTTGCAATTACAAATGTTTTTGGTATACACGTTTATTTCCTTTATGTGCATTGGAACAACACAAAAAGCAGAAGAAAAAAGTCAAATTTGACATCATTTTACACAAAACTTCAAAAATGAACTGGACAAAATTATTGGCACCCTTTTAAAACTGTGGGTAAATAATTTTATTTCAAGAATGTGATGCTCGTTTAAACTCACCTGTGGCAAGTAACAGGTGCTGGCAATATAGAAATCACACCTTAAGTCAATTATAATGTATAAAAGTTGACTCAACCTTTGTGTTGTGTGCCTGTGTGTCACACCAAGCATGGAGAGGAGAAAGAGGAGCCAAGAATTGTGTTACTTAAGAAGCAAAACTGTGAAAAGATATGAACAATCCCAAGGTTACAAGACCATCTCCAGAGATCTTGAAGTTCCTTTGTCCACTGTGCCCAATATAATCAAGAGGTTTATAACCCATGGAACTGTGGCTAATCTCCCTGGACATGGACGGAAGAGAAAAATTGACAAAAGAATGCAACGCAGGATAGTTCGAATGGTGGATAAACATCCGCAGTCACCTTCCACACAGATTCGGGCTGTCCTGCAGACTCAGGGTGCAGAAGTGTCAGCTCGGACCATAAGTTGTCATCTGAATGAGATGAAGCGCTATGGCAGGAGACCGAAGAGAACCCCACTCACAGAGACACAGAGACATAAAAAAGCCAGACTCTAGTTTGCAAAAATGTACCAGAGTAAGCCTCAATCCTTCTGGAGAAGGTTTTGTGGACAGATGAGACTAAGGTAGAGCTTTTTAGCAAAGCACTTCATTCTACTGTTTACAGAAAACAGAATGAGGCCTACAAAGAAAAGAACACAGTACCTACAGTCAAACTTGGTGGAGGTTCAAAGATGTTTTGGGGTTGTTTTGTTGCCTCTGGTACTGGGTGCCTTGACTGTGTTCAAGGAATCATGACATCTGGAGACTATCAAAAGATTATGGGCCGCAGTGTGTGGCCTAGTGTCAGAGAGCTGGGTCTGCGTCAGAGGTCATGGGTGTTCCAGCAAGACAATGACCCGAAACAAACCTCAAAAAGCACCAAGAAATGGTTGGAGACAAAGAGCTAGAGAGTTCTGAAGTGGCCAGCAGTGAGTCCGAATCTAAATCCTATTGAACACCAATGGAAAGATTTCAAAATTGCTGTTGCAAGAAGGTGCCCGTCAAAACTGCGAGACCTGGAGCAGTTTGCAAAAGAAGAGTGGTCCAAAATTTCAGTTGAAAAGTGTAAGAAGCTTGTTGATGGTTATTAGTCTAGATGGAAAAGGGGGTCGACGTGCACCTCCTGGATTTTTTTTATGCCACCTGGTTTTTCTTTATCCTTGAAGTGTCTATTTTCAGAATATGCCAGGTAACAAGCTGAAATAATGTCTGAAAGGCTTCATTTTCAACCCTTTATTGCACCTTAACTGAACCCGAAAAATCAAAATATGATATTTAGAAAGTGGCATAACTTTTGATCTAAACAACTTACAGAGACAAATGAACACATTTTCCCATACAACAATGAACCCAGGAATTTAATGGAATGGTTATTTCCATCATTTGACAACATACTGGCTCTTGGTTTTTATTATCTATGGTCAAAAAAAGAAGCTACTCATCATCCTAATCATCACTGAGGAGATCTTCTAAATCTACTTCCTCCATTTCCAGCTCTTCATCCTCATCATTATCCTTATATTCTCCATCCTCTTCACCCACAGACAAGTTATTGTTGGCGGAATCAGCTTCTTCTGCTTTTTCTTCTGCTTTTTTTGTCAATAGCTGCCCGCTCTTCTGACTCTGCTCTCTGAGCTAGTACCTCAGGTCGACTTTTGATTTAGAGTCAAGGACTGCACCTACCACTTTTTGTAGCATCTTTGCTCTTACTGCATCAACAGATGTCATCCGTGCTTGGTAATACATTATGCATGTAAACCTCTCCATCTGCTGTTGAACCTCATCCGTGACCAGCCAGTCCTCACCAAGCTGCCTGAAAGCATTGTGGAGTTTTGGATTTTGGTGGAGCTTTTTCAGGGGATTCACCTTGCCTTTTCCTTTAAAAGCACTGGTACAGTCCTCCCCCGTGAAGACATAGAACCCCAGCAGGGTGCTGCAGTACTCAGGGCCCAATGATTCAGACAGTTTTGTCACACTGATGAGTGTGCAATGTTTCCCAGAGCCGTGGTCAAGGTAGATTGACAGGTGGATCGTGCTGGCATGGTACAGGAGGATCATCAAGATGTCCGTGGCAGGCGTCCTCACCACACAGGACTTATAACAGGGCAATGTGACTGTCTGTCTCCTCCTGGTTGGACCGCAGTTCACAGATCTCAGAAGTCTGCACCTGTAACAAATAAGGAAAGTAAATACTACCTAATGTAAATTAAAAAATAAGACAACTGCATGACTTAAAATGTTTAAGAGCCTTATTTGGTCTGCCTATTTTTGAGCCTAAATATTTTTCTCAAAGTCTTGTGTAGGTGACTGGTTAAGTTACACATCTTCTGTCAACTTACTTTTCCATTAGTTGATGTAAGATCATAGGATTTTCTGTCGACACACACCACTACTTTGATGGTCTTATCAATCCGGGACGCTGCCTCATCGCTCCCCCAGACCTTGAGAAGCAGGTCACACAGCTGCTTCTTGTTGAGCTCATTGCCAAGGAATGACTTCAAGTCATAGGGCTTCCGGGTGTTTGGACCATCGATGATGTACTTCTCAGTACAGCCACACCTGAGCCTCTCCTGGCCTTTGATGGAATCTGGCTGGTAGCAATCTGTGGAGAACACAAAATGGTGCTTGGCAACCATTAGGTCCAGGAACTGCATACATATCTCCCCACAGGTTGGTTGGAGGTTGGACATCCTGTGGAAGAGGGCATTGCCATCCTGTATGTAGAGCGCATCCTTGGGGTAGGGTACTTCTTCATCCCTGTCCTTCAGCAGATGGTGCAGGATAGTGGCCTTGTTAGTTTTGGCAAAACAGCCATCAGGAGAGCCAAGGGCATGCGGAACAGGCGAGAGGGGATACCGCATGAGTTCCTCAAGGTTGATGGGCGTCTCCATAATCTGCGACTTCCAAAGCAGCTGAAAGGCGAGGTTGCTCTGTTCCTTGTACACAAAGAGCTGTAATGGAGAATAAAGAAATGAGGAAGGTATAAATACAACAGACCTTTACAGAATGTATTTTGTGTAATGCAATGTAAAATTAGTATAAGTTAAATCAATATTCACCTTCCCCTGCGCAGATAAGTTTGACCCTCTTGCTGCATTGATACATCGTCTTGAGCTTAAGTTTCTTGAGGCGGTCCAAGAGCTCCTTCCTCTTGGAAACAAAGCGCTCTTGGATAAACTGTTCCTTGGCAGCCCTGCCTTGTTTACATCAAAAGTTATGCCACTTTCTAAATACCATATTTTGATTTTTTGGGTTCGGTTAAGGTGCAATAAAGGGTTGAAAATGAAGTCTTTCAGACATTATTTCTGCTTGTTACTGGGCATATTCTGAAAATAGACACTTCAAGGATAGAGAAAAACCAGGCGGCATGAAAAAATCCAGGGGGTGTGCGTCGACCCCCTTTTCCATCTAGACTATATAGGAAGCGATTGGTTTCAGTTATTTTTTTCTGAAGGGTGTGCAACCAAATATTAAGTTGAGGGTGCCAACAATTATGTCCGGCCCATTTTTAGAGTTTTGCGAAAAATTATGTCAAATTTGACTTTTTTTGTGTGGTTCCAAGCACATAAAGGAAATAATCAAAAATATATATCAAAAAACATTTATATTGCAACAATTTCTGGGAGAAATTATGTATTTTCTGAAAAAAATTCCAGGGGTGCCAATACTTTAGGCCATGACTGTATCCAGTTATCTATGAACCTACACAGATCTCTTGGAGGCTTTGACCAGTGGCAGCAGCCCCAGAAGAGCCTCCTCTGAAGCAGAGTATTTCTTCAGGTCAAACACCTCCAGATCTTCTTCTGATGACAGTAAGATGAAGACCAGAGCTGACCACTGAGCAGGGGACAGTTTGTCTGTGAAGAGATGTCCTGAGCTCAGGTACTGTTGGATCTCCTCCACTAGAGAATGGTCATTCAGCTCATTCAGACAGTGGAACAGGTTGATGCTTCTCTCTGGAGAGGGATTGTCCCTGATCTTCTCCTTGATGAACTGGACTGTTTCCTGTTTGGTCTGTGAGCCACTTCCTGGCTGTGTCAGCAGGCCTCCTAGGAGAGTCTGATTGGTCTGCAGTGAAAGACCCAGGAGGAAGCGCAGGAACAAGTCCAGGTGTCCATTTGGACTCTGTAAGGCCTTGTCCACAGCATTCTGATAGAGGTGTTTTAGTTGGGAGGTTGACTGTCCTTCTGACAGCAGATTGACTCCAGAGTTGATGAATGTCACAAAGACATGAACAGCAGCCAGAAACTCCTGAACGCTCAGATGGACGAAGCAGAAAACCTTGTCCTGGTACAGCCCACGCTCCTCTTTAAAGATCTGTGTGAACACTCCTGAGTACACTGAGGCTGCTCTGATATCAATGCCACACTCTGCCAGGTCTGCTTCATAGAAGATCAGGTTGCCTTTCTCCAGCTCCTCAAAAGCCAGTTTTCCCAGAGACAGGATCATCTCCCTGGTCTCTGGAGTCCAGTGTGGATCTGTCTCAGCTCTCCCATGATACTTGAGGTTCTGCACTTTGGACTGAACCACCAGGAAGTGGATGTACATTTCAGTCAGGGTCTTGGGCAGGTCTCCTCCCCCACTGGTTTTCAACACGTTCTCCAAAACTGTAGCAGTGATCCAGCAGAAGACTGGGATGTGGCACATGATGTGGAGGCTTCGTGACGTCTTGATGTGGGAGATGATTCTGCTGGCCTGCTCCTCATCTGTGAATCTCTTCCTGAAGTATTCTTCCTTCTGTGGGTTAGTGAAGCCTCTCACCTCTGTCACCATGCCAATGCACTCAGGAGGGATCTGATTGGCTGCTGCAGGTCGTGAGGTCATCCAGAGGCGAGCAGAGGGAAGAAGGTTCCCCTTGATGAGGTTTGTCAGCAGAACGTCCACTGAGGTGGACTCTGTAACATCAGTCAGGATCTGGTTGTTCTTGAAGTCCAGAGGAAGTCGACACTCATCCAGACCATCAAAGATCAACACAACCTGGAACTGCTCAAACCTGCTGATTCCTGCTTCTTTGGTCTCAGTGAAGAAGTGATGAAGAAGTTCCACCAAGCTCAACTGTTTCCCTCTCAGCAGATTCAGCTCTCTGAAAGTGAATGGAAATGTGAAGTGGACATGCTGGTTGGCTTTGTGTTCAGCCCAGTCCAGAGTGAACTTCTGTGTTAAGACTGTTTTCCCCAATGCCAGCCACTCCCTTTGTCATCACTGCTCTGATTGGTTGATCTCTTCCAGGTAAAGGTTTAAAGATGTCTTCACATTTGATTGGTGTTTCTGGTCTGGCTGGTTTCCTGGATGCAGTTTCAATCCATCTGACCTCATGTTCCTCATTGAGCTCTCCACTCTCTCCCTCTGTGATGTACAGCTCTGTGTAGATCTGATTCAGAGGTGTTGGGTTTCCTGCTTTAGCAATCCCCTCAAACACACACTCAAACTTCTTCTTCAGGTTAGATCTGAGTTCACGTTGGCACCCTGAGAGAGTTCCTGAGTAAACAAACAAGAAAAAACAACAAGAAATGGATGCTGTATTAACCCTCCTGTTATGTTCACATTTTTGAACATCTTTTATGTTTGGGGACAATTTGACCCCAGCAGTTCAAACCTCCACAAAATTATTATAACTGAAATTGTTACCAAAATTTATGTGTCAGGTACTTTATGTTTCTTTGTTGATGACCTAAAAAGCCTTTTAAATAAAACCTTACCCCCCCCCCCCCCCCCCCCCCCCCCCAACTCCCCTTCACCCCCACTTATACATCTTCCATTCTCACATCAATAACATAACCCGCTCTTCATATTTCCATCTACGCAACATTAACCGTCTCCGCCCATCTCTCACCCCTCACTCCACTGCCATCCTAGTTCACAGCCTCGTCACCTCCCGCCTCGACTATTGCAACTCACTCCTCTTTGGTGCCCCTCACAAATCCCTCCATAAGCTTCAACTGGTCCAGAATTCTGCAGCCCGTATCATTTCTAGAACCCCCTCCTTTCATCACATCACTCCCGTCCTCCAGCAGCTTCACTGGCTCCCGGTCAAATTCAGAATCAACTTCAAAATCCTTCTGTATACCTTTAAGGCCATCCACAACCTCGCCCCCCCCTATCTGTCTGATCTCCTCCGTATCATCACCCCTTCTCGCTGCCTCAGGTCTTCCTCCTCCCTCCACCTCTCTGTACCCACCTCCCGTCTTAGCACTATGGGGAGCAGAGCTTTCAGCCGCTCTGCTCCCCAACTCTGGAACTCTCTTCCATCTGACATCCGTAACATTGACTCTCTTCCCTTGTTCAAATCCAAACTCAAAACTCACCTGTTCAAGATAGCCTACTCACTGTAACTGTTTTGTTCCATTTTATATCTATGTATGTATGTATTTTTGGGTATGTGGTATATGTATATGTATGTGTGTATATATATATATATATATATATATATATATATATATATATATATATATATAACCAGTACCTTAATCAATTGAACAAATAGTTGTTGTAGTTTGTATTGTGGGGTGGGTGTCACAATGTCCAATTAAGTATTTTTCTATGCTGTTTTCTTTTTATGCTATTTTCTATGATGTTTTCTTGCTGTGTTTTCTGTGATGTTTTTATGCTGTGTTTTTTCTGTCATTGCTGTATTCTGTATTTATTTTTTTTACTGTAAGGCGACCTTGAGTGCCATGAAAGGCGCCATAACAAATAAAATGTATATATATAATGTATATATATATATATATATATATATCCAGTATTCCTATAACGCGACGATGGAAAAATATGCAAATCACCATAAAATCTCACTGATTGACCTAAAATTGGACAGAAATATAATTTTTTGGTGTTTAAATGGCTTTATATTATTTCTGTTGTAATGTGAGCATGTATGTGAGCATTATTAAGTTTTCCTGATAAAGTTTCAGACAAAATAGTCACACGCCCACTTCGGGTCCCTGTTGAGATATAGATAGGCTAAGATAGGCTGTATTTCGTATGGGCAGTAGAAGAAGACATGTTTTTCTGCCCTCTGTTGGTAGACCATTCTAAATAACTCGGCCGACAGCCAAGTTATTTAGTCGTTCTGTATGTAAAGTTATATCTGCAGTACAGAGTAAAGATATTTTTCGGTCAAGAAGTGGTCCAGTGATTCTTGGAATAGAGCTGAAGTTACCACAATTTCTAAGTACAGATTGTTGTTATTTATAACCGATGCGTACAAAGTGTGTACGAGACATTGAAAACATATCATCCTGTGAATTTCATGTTTACCCAGTAGTACCCATTAAATTAGGAAAAGCCATTAAATATGAAGCAAAAAAATGATGTTAATCATTTATTTAGAGACGTTAAACATTGGCTGGGGTCAAATTGACCCCAAACATAATAGGAGGGTTAAATGTGAGAAATATGAATATTTCCTTGTAAATGTATCTGTTGGCCTTTCTTGACAGTAAGAACTTAGTGGGATGTGTTGTGAAGGCTGTTTCACAGGTTCTTGAATCATTTCCATGACAAAAACATAGTTCCAGGTCAAATTCCTGAAATGTGATGCGGGTGATAGTAGAACCGTAGTTCCTGAAACTTTTAGGAGGAGCTAGCTGCGCTGTCCATCCTGATTGTTCCAGGAGATACTTTGACAACACTTCTTTAAACATTAGCGTCACCACCATGAGCCACCGCCGTCCCAGGGAAGCTGCTTTTAGACAAGCAAGCAGGAGGAAGAAAAGCTGCCCCCTCCTGGTTGGGAGAAATATGCCTCTGTCAGATCTATCAAAAAGTGGATGGATAAAACAGGTCAAACAGCCTGACTCACCACAACTGTTTTGATTTGATTGGCAGTTTGACTCTGCATTTTAACTGAAGTATACAGTATTTGGCAGGAACCAAATATGAATAATAAATGTGGAACCAGTGCGCCACTGCGTGGTGACATAGTGGCAGAGCAACAACGGACAATTGTGCTTTTATTTTGAAACCATCTGGCTCAAAGTGAAACTGAAACCAACCAGACTTGGTGGATGCATGAGACTTGCATGGAATCTGAAGTGTCACTTTAAAGGAGTTCAAAGCGTCTTACTGCTCTGCAGACGCTCAGCCAGCTCCTCCTGCTTCATTCTCCTCAGGAAGTGCAGTGTGATCTGCAGAAAAGCCTCTCTGCTGCTCCACCTCTGCTCTTCCTCCTCACCGTCCAACACCTCCTCATCCTCCCTCTGCCTCTCTAAGCATTCTGGGTAATCTGGCCTCAGAGACCTCTGGAGGTTTTTCAGCTCCTTCTTCACAAAGGTGACCATGTTCTCCTCCAGCAGCTGCAACAGAAAAATCAAAGAATCAGACTTCCACATTAAAATGTGGACACAAAACACCAAATCAAATCCAGGTCAAAGAGGCTGAAAGATGTAAAGAGAGCAGCACGGAGACGATTCTGAGCAGAATGGTTGTTTTTCAGTTGGTATGTTGTTGTACATTTACACACCATAAATATGGAGGCCAGGTCTGTTTGATGCTGCTGGGCAGACTGAGCACTGGGAACCTCTGAGCTCTGCTGGTGGACTCTGTGGAGGACACACACACACACACACACACACACACACATTAAATGTTGTTTTGAAAGAGGAAACTCACTTAACAGAGTCTGAAGGCTGGAACCAATTCTGTATCTCATGAATATGAAACCATCTGTTTTATCATCAATTTGAAATAATTACCCATGATCCACAGAGTGCTGTCCATCTTTGAATTCATCATGACGATCCATAGACCAGTCACTCTTCATGGACACACAGCTGGACTCAGGTTCAGGTTCAGGTTCAGGTTCAGGTCCAGGTTCAGGTTCAGGCCTTCAACACAACACACACAGAGCTTTTCCTGTGAATAATGCTGCTGTGCTGATTTGCCTGCTGAGCTCTGAGATGGAGAACAGTCATGGACAGTCAGAGATCCTGGTCTTACCTCTGAGCTTTGGTCTGGCTGTCATGTTCTCCAGACAGAGTGGTTCTAGAGGTGGGGAACCTCCTCTCTCTCTTCCCAGCCGGTTCCATAGCAGAGCCAACACCTTGACACAAACACAGCGGCTGATTGATGACAACAAGCTTTCCATGACAGGATGTGTGCTGTCTTCCTGTCAGTATCACAAAACAGGCTTTGATTTCATCCTCTCAAAAAAATTTACTGTTTTATTTTTTGTTTTATGAATTGCTGTCTTATAATTTTTCTTTTTACTGATTTCCTGGCAATTATTTTGCTTTTTTCTGATATTTGTGTATATTTTTTCCAATTAATTGTCAAAGTTATGCTTCATGAAACCGATTACACATTTCTTACTATTTTTTTCTGCTTTTTTAATATGCAAATGCTCAGGTTTCAGAGGGTTGGTATGGAAATAGTAGGTGACAAAAAAAATAATAGAACAGGTGAAACAACAGGTGATCATGTTTTTTTCTGCTGGTGTAAATTTTTCCTGATGAAATGAGTTCAGATCACAACGTACCTGACTCTGACTTTGCTCACCACTAAAAAACACATTTTAAACATTTCAGATAAAGTTGATTTTGTCTTCAGTGTCAGACATCAATGTTGAAAATTATGACACAATGAATATTAAAATCTGGAAACACTGACATCATGCTGTGCTTCACTGTGTCAGTCCACTGTGTGTGTGTGTGTGTGTGTGTGTGTGTGTGTGTGTGTGTGTGTGTGAGTGTGTGTGTGTGTGTGTATACTGATGATCTGAGTGTGACGTCACATTGTTGTAACTTCAGTCTCCAAGAATCGTGAGGAGATGGTAACCCTACATTTGTGAAACTCTCGCACATGCGCGAGAAGGAAAAAGATGGAGTGAGAGAGAGAGTGGGAGGGGCAGTGAGAGAGAGATAGTCGAGCGGAAGTAGACAAAACAAACGTCTTTCAAAGGTTTTGAGCTACAGTAAACAGGAGAAGTTCACACACACACACACACACACACACACACACACACACACACACACACACACACACACACCCCGAGCGGCCTGTCCTCACCTGCAGTGAGAGCGGGGAGTCCAGTGGAGTCCAGCTGCTTCACAGTCTCTGTTCTGCTCTCCTGTTCACTTTCTGACTGCTGAGCACTTTCACACAACTCCCATTAAAAAGAGTCAACTTCCTGTTTCCACACAGCGGCTGCTAACACAGGACACTTTGGAGTCAACTGGACAATCTGCACTTTGAGCACAGAGGGAGCGGCACGGCGGATTCAGAGCAGGAAGAGGCTCTGTTTTCACTTTCCATTCTGTTTACGGAGCAGGAGCGACACCAAGTGGACATGAAGGGAACTTCTCTCAGTCCTTTCCATCTGTCCAAACCAGTGGTCACCAACCTTTTTAAGCCCGAGATCCCTGACCTCGGCCTTGGTGAAAGGCAAGATCTGCCAATTGAAGCGTTGGGAGAAGAAGACAGCCCAGATCGCATTTCCGACTTGAGGCTATTTATTTCGGCTAATTGTATTGTAAATTACATTAAATGCTTTGGTCCAACTGTCAAATTGATGCAACTAGCATATCACACAGGTCAAAGTTGACTTGCTTTAAGAATTGTACATCATACCTTCAATTCTAAGTTTCATTATTTAACTTCATTCCAACACAAAAGTAAAGGCATGTGGCCGATTTCAGTTCTATGAGGAAAGTATTGTGTTCATGGTAGACAACAAAGAAAAACAAAAACACACTTGCAGTGGGCAGGCCACATATTATATCATCAAGTGTTATGCTTATCCACTGAAACTTCATGCAGTTTACTTAACTTACCTTTAGCATTTTAAAAAGTAGTAAATTAGTCATGTGTGATAACAAATTCTCAGGCAGTGCCATTAAGCAAAGTGCAGTTTCCATCTTATGCAGCATCACTTTTCACAATGCCATCAGGAGGCACAACTGGCTGAACTGAAGTCTCTGTAAGCGGCATCCAATAACGCCTTGAATAAGCGGTGCAGAAGCGGTTTTGTTTGAATCGAGTCTATCATTTTGACCACCAGTGTCATAACATGATAACAGTCCACGACCCTCCATGCCAGGGCCTGCTGATGAATCACACTGATAATTCACGAAGTTGGGGAAGTCAGGGTCATTACGGCACAGTGCTATAGAACCAGCGCACACACTGCGTATTGCCGGAGCAATATATTTTTTTATACTGGGTGTAAATATCCTCATCTCTTGCTCGTTCTTTTAAGTGCAAAAGAGTGAGGAAATCGTCAGACCTCGAAATATCAACAAAGATCCCAGAGGGGGCGCAGTGACCGTGCCGGCGAAAATTTTTTAAGCCATTTTTTCAGCCAGATTGAGAGGGATATCTCATTTCTCATTGTTTATAATAAAGAGAATGAAATGCCTCAGCAGAGTCAGCAGCACGGACAGTACCTAACGAGGCATATTCAGCACCACGGACAGTACCCGCTGATGCAGATTCAGCACCACGGACAGTATCCGCGGATGCAGATTCAGCACCACGGACAGTACCTGTAACATTTTCCACGGAGATGTGCAGCTATAACTTTGTTCTTGTTATTAATGCGTTAATGTTATGAGTTATCAATTAGCCTATTAGTCGTTATTTATTTGTTTATTCTTTATGAGTTGCCTAGGACATTGATTTTATTAATTTGTAAATTTTTTTAGGGTTAGGGTTAGAGCTGTGAAAACTGTGGTCTTTATTTCACAGGTAAATTGATAACAGCCTGAAAAGGTGATTCTATAACTCTGTTCAGCCTTAATGTGACTGCTTACTGTCCTTACTTTTGCTGCTTAGCCACATTAATTGGAGCTGACGTTAAATTGGAGTGACACACCCCAGCTGAAATAAAACATCTGACAGTGAGTTTATGAAAAGATTGATGTTTGTTGTGGCGCCAACACTGGAAAGCAGTAGCCTAAATTGAAATAAAACTGTTAATATAAGTTGGTTGTAGATAAAAATTAGCTGTGTTGGTGAGTCGTTGTCACGGCACCTGTTAGCTTAAAAATGACTGAGAGGGCGGCAGAAGTATAGCCTAACTATCAGTCCATTAAAAAATAATTTTCCAGCGGATATTCTACTTACAACATGATTGAGCTAGCCATAGGCGCAAATCCCGGGGGGGTCAAGTGGTCAGTGTCCCCCCCACTTTTAAGAGACGTCCCCTCCACTTTTCAAAGATACCCCCCCCCCCCCCCCCCCCCCCCCCCCCCCCCCCCAATCCATGAGTTAGAAAAAAAATTCATATGTGTGTGTTTGTATATATTCACTTTTGAAATAATTTCTCACATAAACACGACACTTTTGAAAGGATTCTTAAAGCAGCACCCCCCGTGTATCCTGCTAAATGGTTTGGTCCGGAGTCTGGTCGGTCCCTACAACTCTGGTGTGACAAGTCGTAAGAATCCGCGGCCGCGGGGCTCAGCAGCCAAACTCCGCAAAAATTCTGCGGACTTTGAACACAACAGTGCTGCAGCAGCCGTGTCAGTGTAGCCGAACGCATCCCGCCCCCCGACCCCATCATGTTCTTATATTTTACAGACATGGGCGACACGGATCACTGCCAGAGAAAGGCCAGATGAATCTGCCGGTGATGTTTATGAGAGCGGGGGAGTGTTGGACTGTAAAGTTTGTCAGCACTTGCTGGATTATCTGAGGAAACAGATTATCGGACCACTGTGGAGCATCTGAAGTCCCCAAAACACTACAACAGAAAAAACAGTGGTTTGGGTCAGTAACATCTACTGTCTACCAGCTGGTTAACAGGCTGAAATCATTTGAAATGTGCTGTCGTCACCGCTGATCTAGTTTCTGTCATGCTGACAGCTGACTCCCAATGTTAAAATCCGTAGTGTGCAACGGTGTCACCCGCGCTGTTAATTTTTTTTTTTTTTTTTTTTTAATTTTTGCTCCAAACACATTGATTATAATACCGGATGACTGTCTAAAACCTTAAAATGAAAAACAAAAAAACACTCCACAGAATCCCACAGATTTCCTCCTGAATCACCACAGAAAACCAGAAAAAAGTTTGCAGATTCTGTTTGGACTTGTATATAATTAATAAGTCTGAAACAGGCAAGACTGCCCTCACTCAGAACAGATCTGTGTTGAATGTGGCCAAGTCATACATGACTCTGTGTAAAACAGCTGAAGGAGATGTGCTCCGGTATCTTCAGTGTTAACCCACCTGACAGCAGACAGATGGACAGAAAGCTATTCATGTACATTTGTTGTTCATGTAAAAAGTTGTTGATGTTGAATGTGCAAATTGCACTTTCAGAATTATTCAATATTGTGGAAAAATGTGGCAAATTCATTTGATTACAAACTGTGTTGTGGGCATAATAGAAATGAAAAGCCAAGCCATAAAAGACTATCTGTGCACTTACCTTTTGATATGTTTTGTGAAAATAAAACAAATGAAAGAGAGAAGTAATCAAGTATCATTAATGTTGTCATTTTGTCAACTGGCCCCTGGCCCCTTGCCATTTTCCTAAAGTGGCCCCCAGGTTCAGGTATTTGAGTAGGCCTATCCCTGCCCTGGAGCCTGCCAAAATAATTAATAGGCTAGTTATGTAGGCACAGCAGCCACAGAGGGCGCAGACTGGTGACATGTAGTGTATAGCGTGCGACTATTCCAGCATGTGCATTTTATATTGTACATTGGTTAATATTGGTGTACCCCCCTCTTTTGAGAAATTGAGGACTTGACCCCCCCAGTGGTGGAGTCGGATTTGCGCCCCTGGAGCTAGCAGAGCAGTTTTGTGTTGCTACGTGTGGTATTTACTCAGTTTTGGGGAATCAGGATGTCTAGAAAACATGATAAGCCCAAGTTGGCTGGCTGACAAGGACTAGTTAATGTATTTCCGCTCAAACGGAGAGAAAACTAGCAAAAAACTTTTATTTTTTGAGAGTGAGATGCCCACAGTATGAATAGGGCCTACATTTTGATTATACATTGTATTTTGTTGGTAATAGTTGTATAATCGCATTATTACAAATAATAAAAACAGTCACGCCAACATGGCCTGTATCATGTATGACATAGCGGTTCACATTCACCTGTTACAGCCAACCGACTTCAAATGTTTCTTCCTGCCTCGTTAGGGCTCACTCACAGCTAAGCGGCCGGCATTGTTCTCGCTAAAATAATTTTTTAAATTGTTTGGCATCCATATTTGTAATTAATTCACTCCGACCAAGATTTTTTTTTTTAACAGACTAACATTAAGTCTCTCTCCCTCACTCACTCCCCTCCCTCGCACGGCACGCGAACATTAACATGTTCCTTGGCTGGGATTGGTCAGGTTTTAGGCAAGAAGAGTTCGACTGGTTAAAGTAATATCAGGTAAGCCAATAAGATGCAGAACAGCCCGGGAGTCATCACAGAGATTTAATGTTATGGAGATTTAACTTATAGGGAGAGAGAGAGAGTGAGAGAGAGAGAGAGAGATAGAGAGAGAGAGAGAGAAATATTTAACTTAAAAAGACAGTAATACAACGTTTCGTGTCAAAAAAACAAAAAACAAAAAAAAAACCGGCCCAGCTGATGATCGGCGGGCACAGCCCCCTACAGCCCGCCATTGAACATGGGTGTGGAAATCCTCCTCTGCTATAGAATCCTGGAAAACAATTCTGACAAATACAACAAGCTGGGCTGTGGCCATGACAACCAGGGTTCATCCAACTGTAGTGAAAAATGTTCACAGAGTGACAAGTGTAACGGACTGTGATCAGATCCTGTACTATCAGTCACTCTGCCAGGGACAAGGAAGGGTACTGCAACATGGACTGCTTTTCTCCATTTATTTCATCTCTGCAACACACATAGAATATGTGTTCGGAGTTTGTCTGGATCATCCACTGCATGAGCTGTGGGCTTAGTCCCTCAGCAGAGAGAAAGACATCTGCTTTAGGTTAAGTTGCCAGAATAACACATATGAAATAAAAATACATACACTTTTGTCTTTAACATAAACATAAAGCAACCCGGCAAGGCAAAGATAGTATAGCAAAACAGCAAAACTAACATGAATTCTACATGTTAGCAAGACAGAGACAGCATTATTTTGGGAACAGCGTATTTTTCTTCCCATATTAGCCTAACACACAGCTAAGCAGAGTAACATAATCCTAACAAGCATAAACTGTTGCCACCTCCTGGATAAGAGCAATCAACACTGCTAACATTAACATACACACATTTACATACCTGCAACACACACAGAATATATGTTTAGAGTTTGTCTGGATCATCCACTACATGAGCTGTAGTCCTACATCTATAAAACAACAAAATAAACATATTTTCAATAAAACACAGTGCAGGTATACTCTGAAAACAGTAGAGGAGACAGCGGTGAAAACAAGCGCGCCATCTCAAATCACCATGGCAACACGGCTAAATTTCAATGCCAAAAATATCCATTACTAACCATCAGAATGAAAAAATATGGCGCAGCCACATAGGAATTTTATCATTAATCAAGTTTTATCACTTTGTGCACATTGGATTATCTATTTATGGGTAAATAATTATGAAATACCGAATGCACCGCGGAAAACCAAGTCACCTTCAGCAGAGAGAGAGAGACATCTGCTGGAGGGCTACGGTAACACAACAAGGACATACAGCCTGCAGTGAACCAAACTCCTACAGGGTTACCACAGAGACGACCTTAGTAAACTGACTCAATGAGGACATATTCACATCAACGTAAAATAAACAACTTTTCAACTCCGTCACACAAGTCCTTTAACATATAACATCCTCTGACAGCGACTCGATCCTCCTCGTCACTTTTGCGGGGCCAAGCGGTTCACCACTGAGTGCACTTTTGATGTCGTCTTTGTTCTTGAAGTCGCTGATAAGAGTTTTGGCGATCATGACCGTTGGCTCCTTGAATAAATCGCCATCTGTAAAAGGCTTCTTGTGTTTGGGCAAAAAGTTACGTACACGAAATGATGCTTCAGTGGCAGCCTTATTTTGAGCAGCAGATTCTGTGAAAAGCGATTACTGGGCTTTCAACCCTGATTTCAGCTCCTCAACTTTCCTTCTTCGGTGGTAGCGATCTTTAAATTTCCTCTTCTAGACAGTGCTTGTGTTTGGTGGCACAACATACATACACACTTATCTTTCACCGAGGTAAAAAGAAATCCTCTTCTCATTCTGGAGTGCGATATATTGACCTTTGCTCTTATCTCATTGGTCACTTGAACGCAGCATCTAGTACACTGGGAAAACACACACACACACACACACACACACACACACACACACACTCACACACAAACACACACTCACACACACACACACACACACACACACACACACCACACACACACACACACACACACACACACACAATTTAACAGAATCAGGCATAATGTATGTGTGGGAGCTACAGGGAAAGTCTCAAAGATCTATCAGTCGACCACTGATAGGCACTAGTGTGCGCTCAAGACTCCAGAGCTTCAATTGAAACTACTGAACAAGCACATGCACATGTGACACTTCTCAACCAATAAGAAGACTTAGACTTTCTTTATTGTCATTGCACAAAAAAAAAAAACACAGCAGTGAGATTTTGGCAACGAAATGTCGTTGCTTGGCTTCCGGATTACAACAGAGATGGAATTGTGGGGCAGTTTAAATAATTAAAATATAAACTATATAACTAGTGCAATATAATCTATATAACTAGTGCTAAAAAACAAGAGCTACATAATAATGAGTGCAATAGAGAATAAATAAATAAAACAGAATATACAGTGTAAACAACAGAATAAACAGTGTAAACAACAGGATAAACAGTGTAAACAACAGGATAAACAGTGTAAACAGCAGAAACGTCGTAGCAGCAGGGTGGAGAGTATTTCACAATGGAGGTAATTCTTCTCATCCCAGGGGGTCTCCTGGTACTGGAGAAGAAGCCAGAGCTGAATACAGTCATTATTGTTCCTAAATAAGCACATTGCAACGAAACCATGGAACTGCTTATTATTTTTAGTAACTCAAATACAGCAAATCCAAATTATTTACAATATAGTATATGTTATACAAATGGCTCTAACAATGTGTTTCTCATGACAATAATCACAGAGTCCAGTTTAATTTGACAAGCAAGGTCCTGAATGAGCCCCTTCCATTCATGGTTCCTCACATGGTGGGAACTAACTCTATGGAGGAAAGACATGTTGTGTGAAGGAGGAGGACTAAATGCAGGAGATGCTTGACTTGGTCTGGAGCTGCTGTCACAAAGTCAAGTTGGACAGAAATGCTGACAGAAGTGGTGCACTTCAGAAAGCCGTCTGTGGTCGTGGCAGGGTTCAAACTCTCTTGTTGCTCTTCACCACCTGACACATTCACCTCTGTTTCCAAATTAAGTTTTTGCATTTTGTAATCCTCCAGGCACAAATCATTTAATCTCATTGCAATACACTCTATTAATATAAAACTGATTCAGTACAGCTGCCTCAACAACCAGTTCAGTTAATCTTGTAATTCTACCCATTCTCTGTCAACTTATATCATATTTTGCTAGAACTATACATGTTGGAGTTGGACAGACAGCCTGACTTCATAGCCTTCTCAGGAACGGTTAAAACTTTACAATACAATTACTATCTAACATCTAACGCTCATAAACAGCACAAACCAGCCTCGACTAACAATCTATGAGAAGGGCAGGCTTGTTTTTTCCATGTTTGCCTGCAGCTGTAGTGTTGAAATTGTTGCATGTTGTCTTTGGTATAATTTGTACAAAAAGGTCACATGGTCAGGCATGGAAGTCGGCTCATTAATTACATGTGTGCTGTCTGTAGCCCAAGGGTTTTTCTGAGTGATTTCTGGGATGTTCTGCTGCATTTTTAGAAGATGCAGCTATGGAGCTACCTTTAAGGTTCTTCTTTGAACTTTGAAGGTCTTGCATGGACTTGCACCACCTCACCTATCTGAGCTAATCACACCATACCGCCCTCTTTGCTCTATCGATGTTGGTCTCCTGGTTGTTCCTTCAGTCAACAAAAAATCAGTCGGCTGCAGAGAATTTGACCACTGAGCCCCTTTTCTCTGCAGTGGCCTCCCATTACATGTTAAGGAAGCAGGTTCAGTTCAAATCTCCACATCAAGACTGAAAATCTGCCTTCATTCACTTCAGTGCAGCGTATACCCAAGAACTTAGTCGGGTCCAACGCCTCTTTAACATCCCTCTAACTCTGCTGTTGGTTTATTTTAATTTGCTTGCTTCTTTTATTTGCTTGCTGTATGTTTTCCTTTCAGTTGTAAAATGTATTGGGACCATGCTGCACGCTGATTCAGCACGTTAATCAAACTGATTGATTGCTCTGCATTTTACATGATCATTTTTGTTGCCTTCATAACAAAAAAACAATTACAATAAAATGTGTAAAAACAAAAGTGGATGACAGACACTAAATGATTTTCTATAATTAACCGTAAGCAGTGATTTAATAAGTGATCTATTGTGCTGGTCAGAGATCTTCAGGTGGGTCGCTCCAAAGACATTAGAAAAGGATTTCATTCACCTGGACAGTGTCAGAAAATACTTCTTTGCACTTGTAAACCAGCTTTGCAGTGTGTCAGAGAGAAGGCACGTAGAAATCAAAGAAAATCCCACACACCGTCTCAAACTCACAGCTAGAACTTTATTAAACAGGACGACGTTACAGTCTGCTCAGGATCTTCCTCAGGTGTGAACAGCAGGTGACTGACACGTTCTTATACAGGGCACAGTCACCTGTCAAAGAAATCTGAAGCACCACAGAGGTTTAGTAACAGCATTAACAGTATTAACAGAATACACAGTCAAATATATGTATCAGTCAAATGAAGTCATCAAATATAAGCATCAGGTAAAAAACAGCAGGCTCGGCTTCTATATAAAGATCCTAGAATTATTGAATATAAACATTGAGAGTCAAAGTGGTAGAGACTGAACACAATTCAGTGAAAGAAGAAAACCAGAGCCTCACATTGAGAACTAATTCATCATTACGTTCATGTGGGAACAGAGTTTTTAAGGTGTGTATCCAGTACACTTCACCCCCTTTTTAGAGGCAGTTCATGATTTTGCCCTCTAGGTGGCAGACTAACCTGTTGTATGCCAATGAAACCGAGACGAGAAATATGACTGGAGTCACTGAGGTGGACAGCTACTGGATCTTCCTGTCATTCCCTCAGACACTACTTTTGTGTTCACTGCTTCACTGTTTGAACTTTGTAGATGTTTCAGCGACATGTACCAGGCCACAAGGAGCAGCAGATAAATCACATGGTGGAGGCTCAGGTGATGCTGCTGCCAACAGGACACCATTTCCCTGCATGTGGCCATGAAAACATGACATTTTCACAGTATCGTGACACTGTGCACAGTTTCACATCAGCAGCTGACTTTTTTTTTTTTCACATTTTAAATTATTCATTCATTTTCCGAACTGCTTATCCTCACAAGGGTTGCTGGAGCCTATCTCAGCGCTCCATCGCAGGGCAGACAGATTAACAGTGACATTCACACCAAGGGGCAATTCAGTATCTCCAATTCACCTAACCTGGATGTCTTTGGAATGTGCAGCACTCGGCAGAAACCCACACAGACACAGGGAGAACATGCAAACTCCACACACAAGGGACCCTGGGTGGCCAGCAACCCAGGGCCTTCTTACAGTGAGGCGCCAGTGCTAACCACTACACCACCGTGCTGCCCTCTTCTTTTTTTAATTATTATTTTAAATTACCATTATTATCATTAGTGTTATGATTCTTATCAATAATCATTTTATCATAAGACCTCTAAAGAAATCATTTGGATAAAAAATGAAAATTAAAAAAATAGGTAACACTTTACAATAAGAGTACAACAATTAACGTTAGTTAATGCTGTAATAAACATTAGGTAACAGGTAATGAACATTAAGTAACAGTTAACTAATGGTTAACTAATGTGTCTAAGAATCATTTACTAATGCTGTTCATGCTAAGGCATTAATTTATGTTATTTAAGGGTTATTGTAGATATTATTAACATAAGTAAATGCTATAATAATCATTAACTAACAGTTAATTAACCATTATGACATTAACTAAAGTTAACTAACGTTAATTGTTGTACTGTTATTGTAAAGTGTTACCAAAAAATAAAATCAAAGCAATTGCAAAACATCTTACTTTATGTGGATGTCTATCAATAAATCTATCACTGATTTGGATTTGTTTTGTTTTACTGTGTGTGTGTGTGTGTGTGTGTGTGTGTGTGTGTGTGTGTGTGTGTGTGTGTGTGTGTGTGTGTGTGTGTGTGTGTGTTTCTCCACACAGGAGGTGACTCTCACTCTTCAAATTCACACAGAGACACTGAGGAGTCATATATCCAGAGCTCAAACCCAAAGTACAGAGGCTCAGTGAAGGTGGTGTTGAAGGTGTGGAGGTGGATCAGTGTGTCAGAGGAGACGCTGTAGAAGGACAGAGAGCCAGCAGGCCAGTCCAGATACACTGCCACTCTGTTAGAGGAGGAGGGGGGGGCAGGGATGGCTGCCTGTCTGTTATTGTGTCTGGCAGTGAAACCATCATCACAGCAGGCCAGACTCCAGGACTTGTCATTCCTGCCAAGCCCACAGTCATCACTGTTTCCTTTCCTGCTGATTCCTCTGTAAGTCACTGCTATATAAACTGTTCCTTTCCATTCAATCTCCCAGTAACAGCGACCAGTCAGACCATCTCTACACAGGATCTGTGGCCAAAAGTCAAACCTCTCTGGGTGATCAGGATATGGCTGCTCATCTTTCAGTGTTGCCTTCCTGTTGTCCTCAGACAGGACGAGGTTTCTGTTTGCTGTGTTTATGTCCAGTTTGAGTTCACAGGAATCTGATGGAGAGAACAAGACACAGCAGACCTGCTGTGGTTATTATCTGCTCATTTATTAACAGTTTGGTTATTGATTTATTAATACTTTGATGATGACACATTGTGTCAGCTGTCCTCTTCATTCACAGCAGGATCTGAATGAATGGATGTCATAAACTGCTGTGGAAATTCACTTTACATCTGAAAGAGCCATTTACACACAAACTAAACTACATTTAGACTTTATATATTTCTTTACAGTTATAAAAATGTTTATTCACAAAATGCTTCATGCATAATGTTGATTGGCTTTAATTTATGTTCTTCAATTACTGGTTCACAATTACAGCAAAGAACTGAGATTGGCTGTCAGGTTTGTTTAGTTTAGTGGAGAGAAGAAGCTGTTGAATGAGGGGAAGACACCAGCTGTTACTTCATTATACAGTATATTTCACAATACTAAATTTTTTTTTATTTTGTTTTGCTTTGTTTGCATAATGAAATGCAGACTTTATTGATTTGCTCATCAAGCCTTTTCTTTCTGAAAGGCCAGAGGATTTATAGTAATTTATGGTATAGCTTATTGTGGAGAATAATACAGGGAACAATTCAACAAAACCTTGATTATTAGAATATTTCTTAAAGGTTCCTTTAATGTTTTATAAAAGTTTAGACACTTGGGTAAACTATTCCAAGAGCTTGAATCTCTGTGTGGAGAGTTCTCTGTCTAGAGTTTTCTAAATAATACTTGCTTAAAACAATAACTTGAAACAATGAAAATGTGCAGATGATTTGATAAAATGATCAAGGTCTCAGCTGAGTGTGTTCACTGTTTTGACTGTATGGACCATAGTTTAGAAAAATATGTAAAAAATCAACTGGGAAAATGTGTAAATATTAGAGGAATAAAGATCGGCTTTGTGGTGGAGCATCAAACGTGATTTTGTTTGGTTCAACAGGTGTGAGACAAGCAGCAGAAACTGCAGCGGCAGCATCTAAACAGCTGAATGTTTGCTGCTTTGTGTTCAGGAGTCAAACTCAATCCACACTTACACTTCCTCAGACCTGGTTTCAACCACTGCTCTCCACCATGGTCCACCCTGGAGGAAGAAACAGAATCAGAGAAGCACATTATCTTTGATGATGGAAACATGGGCAGTAAATAACCTTCCCTATGAAGGATTTAGCCGACCACATCACTCATATGCACCATTAAACATGAAACAATATTCCTCAGCCCTCTGTAAGGCATTGTGTGTGTCTCTCCATACCTGAGAGCCTCCAGTCTCCAGGTTGGATCCTCCAGTCCAGCAGAGAGCAGCTTCACTCCTGAGTCTCCTGGATGATTGTAGCTCAGGTCCAGCTCTCTCAGATGGGAGGGGTTGGAGCTCAGAGCTGAGGCCAGAGAAGCACAGCCTTCCTGTGTGAGCAGACAGCCTGACAGCCTGCACACCATCACAAACACAATCAGTCCACCACATCATCTGCTTTGTGTTTTCACAAAAACCTACACAGGTTAGGAATCTGATCAGTGACATGAAGCTGCATGTAAATCAGGACTGAACTGGTCATGTGTTGAGCAGGTTGAGGAATCCTTACCTGAGAGTCTCCAGTCTGCAGTGTGGACTCTCCAGTCCAGCAGAGAGCAGCTTCACTCCTGAATCCTGCAGCTGGTTGTCGCTCAGGTCCAGCTCTCTCAGACTAGAGGACTGGGAGCTGAGAACTGAGGCCAGAGCTGCACAGCTTCTCTCTGACAGATTACAGCCACTCAGTCTGAGGACAAAATTAAGATTCAAACAATAATCTGACAAATATATTTAACATATTGTTATCTCAACAAGGGAAAAATATCTAATTATCTCTGAACCTACACAGATTTCTTGGAGGCTTTGACCAGTGGCAGCAGCCCCAGAAGAGCCTCCTCCGAAGCAGAGTATTTCTTCAGGTCAAACACGTCCAGATCTTCTTCTGATGACAGTAAGATGAAGACCAGAGCTGACCACTGAGCAGGGGACAGTTGGACTGTGGAGAGACGTCCTGACCTCAGGTGCTGTTGGATCTCCTCCACTAGAGAATGGTCATTCAGCTCATTCAGACAGTGGAACAGGTTGATGCTTCTCTCTGGAGAGGGATTGTCCCTGATCTTCTCCTTGATGAACTGGACTGTTTCCTGATTGGTCTGAGAGCTACTTCCTGTCTGTGTTAGCAGGCCTTGTAGGAGAGTCTGATTGGTCTGCAGTGAAAGACCCAGAAGGAAGCGCAGAAACAAGTCCAGGTGTCCATTTGGACTCTGTAAGGCCTTGTCCACAGCACTCTGGTAGAGGTGTTTTAGTTGGGAGGTTGATTGTCCCTCTGACAGCAGATTGACTCCGGAGTTGATGAATGTCACAAAGACATGAACAGCAGCCAGAAACTCCTGAAGGCTCAGATGGACGAAGCAGAAAACCTTGTCCTGGTACAGCCCACGCTCCTCTTTAAAGATCTGTGTGAACACTCCTGAGTACACTGAGGCTGCTCTGATATCAATGCCACACTCTGCCAGGTCTGCTTCATAGAAGATCAGGTTGCCTTTCTCCAGCTCCTCAAAAGCCAGTTTTCCCAGAGACAGGATCATCTCCCTGGTCTCTGGAGTCCAGTGTGGATCTGTCTCAGCTCTCCCATGATACTTAACGTTCTGTACTTTGGATTGAACCACCAGGAAGTGGATGTACATCTCAGTCAGGGTCTTGGGCAGGTCTCCTCCCTCACTGGTTTTCCACACGTCCTCCAGAACTGTAGCAGTGATCCAGCAGAAGACTGGGATGTGGCACATGATGTGGAGGCTTTGTGACGTCTTAATGTGGGAGATGATTCTGCTGGCCTGCTCCTCATCTCTGAATCTCTTCCTGAAGTATTCCTCCTTCTGTGGGTTAGTGAAGCCTCTCACCTCTGTCACCATGCCAACACACTCAGGAGGGATTTGATTGGCCGCTGCGGGTCGTGAGGTTATCCAGACTCGAGCAGTGGGAAGAAGGTTCCCCTTGATGAGGTTTGTCAGCAGAACGTCCACTGAGGTGGACTCTGTAACATCAGTCAGGATCTGGTTGTTCTTGAAGTCCAGAGGAAGTCGACACTCATCCAGACCGTCAAAGATCAACACAACCTGGAACTGCTCAAACCTGCTGATTCCTGCTTCTTTGGTCTCAGTGAAGAAGTGATGAAGAAGTTCCAGCAAGTTCAACTTTTTCCCTTTCAGCAGATTCAGCTCTCTGAAAGTGAATGGAAATGTGAAGTGGACATGCTGGTTGGCTTTGTGTTCAGCCCAGTCCAGAGTGAACTTCTGTGTTAAGACTGTTTTCCCAATGCCAGCCACTCCCTTTGTCATCACTGTTCTGATTGGTTGATCTCTTCCAGGTAAAGGTTTAAAGATGTCCTCACATTTGATTGGTGTTTCTGGTCTGGCTTGTTTTCTGGATGCTGTTTCAATCCATCTGACCTCATGTTCCTCATTGAGCTCTCCACTCCCTCCCCCTGTGATGTACAGCTCTGTGTAGATCTGATTCAGAGGTGTTGGGTTTCCTGCTTTAGCAATCCCCTCAAACACAAACTCAAACTTCTTCTTCAGGTTAGATCTGAGGTCACATTGGCACCCTGTGAAAGTTCCTGAATGAAGAAATAATAAATAGTAATTAGTAAATCAGGGGGTAAGACTAACATTTTTTATGAAGCACTTCCTGTCCTTCACGGTTGGTTCTTCATGAAGTGGAAAAGGAAACAAAAGGCAGAACCTGAACTTGACGGGTTCTGAAGAGTCCCAGGTTGTGGAAAGTTACAGGTTTCCCTTGACAGTGGAAAAGGGCCACATGACATCAGTTTAGCTCATAACTGCTGGTGGAAAAATGAGTCTTGGCTGTATGCAGCCAAATGTGAAAGGCAACAGTTTTCATGTGAACTTTGTGTTCAACTTTTTACACAAATATTATAAATCAACACTTTAACCAGGTTATCTGTGGGGATTGTGCTCATTTCACTTCCAATCTGGAATGATGAGATCTTGTTTTAGAAATGTCTGTATTTACAGCAGAGGGTAGAAATGCAAACATTTCCATTTTCCCATCATTCCTCCTTTCCATCCTGTTAAAGGAGTTGAAAGCCTCTTACTGCTCTGCAGACGCTCAGCCAGCTCCTCCTGCTTCATTCTCCTCAGGAAGTGCAGTGTGATCTGCAGAAAAGCCTCTCTGCTGCTCCACCTCTGCTCTTCCTCCTCACCGTCCAACACCTCCTCATCCTCCCTCTGCCTCTCTAAGCATTCTGGGTAATCTGGCCTCAGAGACCTGTGGAGGTTTTTCAGCTCCTTCTTCACAAAGGTGACCATGTTCTCCTCCAGCAGCTGCAACAGAAAAATAAAAGAATTTGACTTCCACATTAAAATCTGGACACAAAACACTAAATCAAATCCAGGTTAAATCCATGTGGAGGAGCCGTTACTATGACCTGATGGATCTGGCAGCACCCAAAGGGTCCCAGGACTCCTCGAGGTCCTCAAGATGACACTGGGGACTCTGAGGACTGAGGGAGACATCTAAATGATTGCTTACTGTCCTGTTTACATTGTTGAGGGATGTTCCCAGATCTGCCATTCATTTACATTTACACTTAGAGTTTTGAACAAAAGATTTGAGTCTATGAAGATCACAAAATATTTGTATTTTTTTGACTATTTCTAATGTTTGAGTACAAAGTGCACTGGTGTGCAAGCACTTACTCAGAAAACTGAACACCAATCAGTCAGGGCCTAAGCACTACAAACAGGCCCCAGGTCAGCCATGTTGAGTACTTTGCCAGCATGGAGGCGGTGAGAGAAAGAGGCAGAGGAAGACATTGTATGCGATGTGGACGAGATTTTGTGGCCGAACTGTAACAGACGACAGGATCCGCAGCTCCCTCACCCCTGCCCGAGCATAACAGAATTTTCTGCTACTTACTGTGCATAGTTTGATTTTGTTGTATTGTTTTTTTTTTTTTTTTTTTGCTTTACATACTATGTTTTATATTGTTTTTGCTATTGTTTGCTTTACTGTACTGTAAAGTACAATATACTGTGTACTGTATACAGTTTTGAGTTGACACCTTTCTTATTTATTTTTATTTTTTGGTTATTTTGGAAACAGTTGTTACTGTGAAAAAGATGCTTAATTTCTATTTTGAGCTTTGCAGAACTCTTTTTGAAGAAATAAATGAAAAGCAGTAAAAGAAAATGCAGTGTTTTGTGTTCAGTATGTTATTGTGTTGCTGCTGATGTGAAAGTGTGTTCATGTGATGGAAATGTGTATCCTTTTGTCATCAGAGTTACATTTTGACAAAGGATTTTGAAGTTTTGATGATAGTGTTTCAGTTTGCCATAAAAGTGAGGGTTTAATTCCAGGTGTTGTGTCTTATTTGCTTGTGTTTAGAGTTTTGGCACAGTGAGCAAAGCATTTACAAAATGACTTCAAGCAATCGAAAAAAACTATATTTGCTATTTATATATTGTGATATATTTATGTCTTTTACAGTGACGTTTAATGAGTGTGAAGCACTTTGTAACCTTTTGTTTTAAAAAAGTGAAACATGAATAAAAGTCACTTTTTTATTTATTTACAACAACAGAATAAATCAGGAAGGTGTAAATACTGCAGGAGAACATTTACACACCATAAATATGGAGGCCAGGTCTGTTTGATGCTGCTGGGCAGACTGAGCACTGGGAACCTCTGAGCTCTGCTGGTGGACTCTGTGGAAGACGGACACACACACACACACACACACACACACACACACACACAGAGGAAACTCAGTCAACAGATTTTCAAGGCTGGAACCAATTGTGTATCTGAATGAATCTTGATGCAGAGTTGTAGTGAACAGATTGAGAAGAGATGCTGCTGTGTTTTATCCTGACATGTAGAACAAACACACCCACAGCACGGTCAGGTGAAGACTGCGGCTGCAGCTCACACTGGAAACACAGCCATGACTGACCGAGGAGGAAGGAGCTTTAAAAGCCTCCTGCATCATTCAAGTCATGTTGATGGAAAAAACAGACCATGGGCAAAGTTCTTTGTTTGAAATGTTTTCCAGATTAAATGCAATGCAAAGTTAGCCCCCCCCCCCCCCCCCCCCCACACTGTAATTCAGTCCAAACAGTGAGTTTCTGTCTCTCAGTCACACTAACACACTAAGATAATAAAGTCTTACTTAATCACAGAAGTGAGTTTATCTCTAAACAGTAGAGGTGGCTCCATAGAGTCGTTGCTCCTCATGGACACACAGCTGGGCTCAGGGGAGTCCGCTCTCTGCTGCTGGATCCTGATAGAAACATGAGGGACACAGTGAAGAAGATCCGAGTCTTCATACAGAAAACTGTAATTGTAACTGTAATTGTATTATCTGTAAAGATAATACTGTCTTACTTATTTTAAAGGCATATTCAGCTAAAAACTGTACAGATATATTTATTTTTGTCAGTTTTGTTTTCAACAAATTGTGAGCCTGTAAAGTCCTTTGAGACTTTATCAGAGATTGAGGGCTATAAAATTAAATTCGAACTGGACCTTGAAACTCAGTCAAGAATGGGAGCTGAACCAAATCTATATCTCATGACTGACTGTGAACAATGATCCCATAACACTTATCAGTGGTAAATAATTAACTTTGATTTATAGAGTGGTGTCCATCTTTGAAGTCAAATCAATCAATCAGAGACCAGTCACTCTTCATGGACACACAGCTGGACTCAGGTCCAGGTCCAGGTTCAGGTTCAGGTCCAGGTTCAGGTCCAGGTCCAGGTCCAGGTTCAGGTTCAGGCCTTCAACACAACACACACAGAGCTTTTCCTGTGAATAATGCTGCTGTGCTGATTTGCCTGCTGAGCTCTGAGATGGAGAACAGTCATGGACAGTCAGAGATCCTTGTCTTACCTCTGAGCTTTGGTCTGGCTGTCATGTTCTCCAGACAGAGTGGTTCTAGAGGCAGGGAACCGCCTCTCTCTCTTCCCAGCCGGTTCCATAGCAGAGCCAACACCTTGACACAAACACAGCGGCTGATTGATGACAACAAGCTTTCCATGACAGGATGTGTGCTGTCTTCCTGTCAGCACCATGTCACATATACAGAGTGGACGTAACACTCAGAGCAGCCGCCCTTTACATCAAACCCACTGAGCAGCTTCAGTCAAGTTGATCCAGGCTGTCAGACTGGTTGTTTCCTGCATTTTCACCAATGAAATGAGTTCAATTCACAATCTACCTTACACTGACTTCACTAAACAGAAAAAATACATTTTAAATATTTTAGATAAAGCTGATTTTGCCCTCAATGTGAGACATCAATACTGAAAATTCAGACCTGATGAATATTTACATCTGTTAACACAGAAATCAGGTTTGGAAAGACTTCCCAGCTCCTTGTGGTCCCAGTCTGCTCTCAGTCGTCCAGCTCTGAAACACAATGTAGGAGCCTGTTCATCAAACATCTCTAATGATCCCTGGTCGGCTCTTTACCTGCTGAGTCACATCCACATCAAATCCAAGAGACTTTCAGCTTCACCTGGAGAGGAAACACGGAGAGAGAAGACGCTGCTGACTCTCCTGAGACAGTCCTGAGTGTGTCTGTGTGTGTGTGTGTGTGTGTGTGTGTGTGTGTGTGTGTGTGTGTATGTCTGTGTGTGTGCGCATGTGTGTGTGTGTGTTTGTGTTCCTTCCTCATAACTTCAGTCTCAAAGTCCACAAGTTGATGTTTGTGGACTTTGCCCTTGGTTCTTTAGTTGATCTGACTGTAAAGGATTTGACACCTGATATGGGCAGAGATAAGGCCTCTTGAGCAACAAAGTAATAACTTAATTACAGTTTTTTTCGACTGCTTACAAACTAAGAACATATGCTTAAACCAATGTGATAAAGCTTTAACTCATTGTAACTAACCCTTAAACACAGCGTGGCCATACCTTAGACATGTGCTGCTCTGAACTGTGTTTGCTATTCTGCAACACACTTCCTCCTGAACACTAGACATTATTTCATACAGAAGACACCTCGCTCAAAAATGAAAGCATGTGGTTACCATTGGGTAACACTTATGTTCAAAATATAAAACACATCAGGCAATTAGAAAACCTGAGACACACACCTGAAAGCACTTACTTAGAAAACTGAACACCAATCAGGCGATGAGGCGGTGTTTTTTTTTTTTTTTTTGCTTTACATACTATGTTTTATATTGTTTTTTGCTATTGTTTTATGTTTCCTTTACTGTACTGTAAAGTACAATATACTGTATACTGTATACAGTTTTGAGTTGACACCTTTCTTATTTATTTTTATTTTTTGGGTTATTTTGGAAACAGTTGTTACTGTGAAAAAGATGCTTAATTTCTTTTCTGAGCTTTGCAGAACTCTTTTTGAAGAAATAAATGAAAAGCAGTGAAAATGCAGTGTTTTGTGTTCAGTATGTTATTGTGTTGCTGCTGATGTGAAAGTGTGTTCATGTGATGGAAATGTGTATCCTTTGTCATCATAGTTACATTTTGACAAAGGATTTTGAAGTTTTGATGATTGTGTTTCAGTTTGCCATAAAAGTGAGGGTTTATTTCCAGGTGTTGTGTCTTATTTGCTTGTGTTTAGAGTTTTGGCACAGTGAGCAAAGCATTTACAAAATGACTTCAAGCAATCGAAAAAAAAAAAAACTGTAAGCGCTGCACAAAAATAATAAAGTAATAAATGTATTTGCTTTGTAATTGCTTTATCCTCTTACCATTTTGTACAGGAGTGTATATACCTGCAAACCAGGTGATATTGTGTCATATACAATGTGCGTCTCTGTGTTGGCTTTTTGACAGCAAAATAATGATTTGGGTCGGCAGCAGAATTCAGTGGATCCAATCCGAGAGAGAAACATGCTAACAAAAAACTCCAGGTTTTAAATGACAGGCTGTAACAGGGATGATGTCACAACCCCATGGATTTTACACACACAGAAAATGTAGCTGGCACGGAAAACTAGATTTGTGCAAAAGAACAAAGAGAGGGCATGAAATCATAAGGAGAATCCCACACACCGTCTCAACCTTGTAGTTACTTTATTAAACAAGAAGACATTACAGTCTGCTCAGGATCCTCCTCAGGTCTAAACAGCAGGTGACTGACATTAAAATTACAGTCACATTTGGCGACACTTTTATCCAAAGCAATGTACATCTGGTTCTGGTCCAAAGGACAGACGGGCTACACGGCAGTGCACAGAGGGAATGCACAGAGCACATAAAGTGCATAGAGGAAGGAAGAATGCATAGAGGCAATTTTTTGGGATTATGGAATCAGTGACATATTCTCACTGTATATACAGTACAGTTACATGACAAAGACACCTGAGGAAACTGGACTGTCTCTTATGAACGACGAAAAATGACAAAACAATGAATAAATAAATACACATATAAATATATAAATGCATAAATAATTAAATTAATAAATATTTCTACATGTATTTATTTCTATTTCTATTTTTATTCATGCATTTATTTGTTTATTTGTGTATTTATGCATTTATGTATGTATGTATTTATTTCTTTCTTTATATATTTATTTCTACATTTATTTATTCATTTGTGTATTTATATATTTATTTTTACATTTATTTTTTAATATTTTTATTTATTTATACATTTATTCCTTCATTTATTTCTACATTTATTTATTTATTCCTACATTTATTTCTGTATTTCTACATTTCCACATTTATTTATTTATGTATTTCTGTGTCGTATGTTAATGAGGTGGGCGGTTCTTACATTAGTCTTAAGCACGATTGGTCAACTGGGCGAATAAGACAAGCGAACGATTCATGCATGGATGCATGAAGCTCTGATATGTCTATCTAGACCGCCCCACAGGGCAAAGTCGTCCACGTCCATGTCAGCATGGAGCTGAACTACATCCTCTATTACACGTCCCACGCGAAACTGGAGGTAGTCGGTGAGTGCATGATTGTGGAGAATCATGCACCCATCATTCGCCAGTGACCTTAAATCACTGACGATGGCTGTCAAAACGCTTTCCATTGCGTATTACACAGTAGCTAGCTAGAGCGAAAGGTCTCATGACATGTACCACTCCAGTCCGGGCAGTAGTAGTGGATAGGATCACACACACAAACCAATCGTGTTTAAGACTAATGTAAGAACCGCCAATAAATGTAGGAATAAATAAATTAATGTAAAAATAAATGAAGGAATAAATAAATGAATAAATGTGGAAATAAATAAAAATCTAAATAAATAAATGTAAAAATAAATATATAAATACACAATTGTATAAATATATGAATAAATAAATATATAAATAAATAAATGTTGAAATAAATAAATAAATACACACAAATGTATAAATATACAAATAAATAAATAAATGCATGAATAAAAACAGAAATAATTAAATAAATACATATAGAAATATTTATTGATTTAATTATTTATGCATTTATATATTTATATGTGTATTTATTCATTTATTTATTGTTTTGTCATTTTTCGTCCTTCATAGTCTCTCAGGACCACAGCAAGATTATCAATATCAACACCATACACAACAAGAAAAATGTCATATTACATAAGAGCAAAAAATATGTGTATCAATAACATAAAGCATTACAATACAAAATATACATCTCAGAATATTTCCCAGGGTTAAACAACAAACCCCCATGTACCGGAAACTGTGAAGTCATCAAATATAAGCATCAAGTAAAAAACAGCAGGCTCGGCTTCTATATAAAGATCCCAGAATTATGAATATAAACATTGAGAGTCAAAGTGGCAGAGACTGAACACAATTCAGTGAAAGAAGAAAACCAGAGCCTCACATTGAGAACTAATTCATCATTACGTTCATGTGGGAACAGAGTTTTTAAGGTGTGTATCCAGTACACTTCACCTCTTTTTAGAGGCAGTTCATGATTTTGGCCTCTAGGTGGCAGACTGACCTGTTCTATGCCAATGAAACCTAGACTAGAAATATGACTGGAGTCACTGAGGTGGACAGCTACTGGATCTTCCTGTCATTCGTCCAGACGCTACTTTTGTGTTCACTGCTTCACTGTTTGAACTTTGTAGATGTTTCAGCGACATGTACCAGGCCACAAGGAGCAGCAGATAAACACATGGTGGAGGCTCAGGTGATGCTGCTGCCACCAGGACACCATTTCCCTGCATGTGGCCATGAAAACATGACGTGATGTGTGTGTGTGTCTGTGTGTGTCTGTGTGTGTGTGTGTGTGTGTGTTTCTCCACACAGGAGGCGACTCTCCCTCCTCAAATGTCACACAGAGACACTGAGGAGTCAAACCAAACCCTAAACCCCGGGTACAGAGGCTCAGTGAAGGTGCTGTTGAAGGTGTGGAGGTGGATCAGTGTGTCAGAGGAGATGCTGTACAAGGACAGAGAGCCAGCAGGCCAGTCCAGATACACTGCCACTCTGTTAGAGGAGGAGCGGACCGGCACGGCTGCCTGTCTGTTATTGTGCCTGACAGAGAAACCACCATCATCAGAGCAGATCAAACTCCAGGAGTTGACATTCCTGCCAAGCCCACAGTCATCACTGTTTCCCCTCCTGCCGATTCCTCTGTAAGTCACTGATATATCAACCCATCCTCTCCATTCAACTTCCCAGTAGCAGCGACCAGTCAGACCATCACCACACAGGATCTGTGGCCAGAAGTCAAACCTCTCTGGGTGATCAGGATATGGCTGCTCGTTGCTCACATGCATCACCTTCCTGCTGTCCTCAGACAGGACGAGGTTTCTGTTTGCTGTGTTTTTGTCCAGTTTGAGTTCACATGAATCTGATGGAGAGAACAAGACACAACAGACCTGCTGTGGTTAATATCTGCTGATTTATTATTGTTTTTCTATTAGTATTATTTTCAAGTTTTATTCCCTGTAACCTTTATTCAGTAAATGCTTCATGCATAATCTTAATTGACTGAAACAAGTGCTTTTCATTCATTCATTCAAAATGAAAGCAAAGAACTGTTATTGGCTGTCAGGTTTGTAAATTTTAGCAGAGAGAAAAACCTGTTCAAGAGGGAAAAGACCAGCTGTTGCTGTGCTTCATTGTTTTGGTTTGTATTTTCTTGAAAAATAAAATAAAGTTTTCTCAACTGATTCAACACACATTTCTCGCTTTCAAACTAAATCCACACTTACACTTCCTCAGACCTGGTTTCAACCACTGCTCTCCACCATGGTCCACCCTGGAGGAAGAAACAGAGTCAGAGCAGCAGATTCTCTTTGAGGATGGAAACATGGGCAGTAAATAACTTTCCCTATGAAGGATTTAGCAGACCACGTCACTCATATCCACCATTAAATATGAAACAATATTCCTCAGGCCTCTGTAAGACATTGTGTGTGTCTCTCCATACCTGAGAGCCTCCAGTCTCCAGGTTGGATCCTCCAGTCCAGCAGAGAGCAGCTTCACTCCTGAGTCTCCTGGATGATTGTAGCTCAGGTCCAGCTCTCTCAGATGGGAGGGGTTGGAGCTCAGAGCTGAGGCCAGAGAAGTACAGCCTTCCTGTGTGAGCAGACAGCCTGACAGCCTGCACACCATCACAAACACAATCAGTCCACCACATCATCTGCTTTGTGTTTTCACAAAAACCTACACAGGTAATGAATCTGATCAGTGAAACGAAGCTGCATTTAAAACAAGATTCAAAAGAGCAATATACACTACTCACTAAAAGTTAGGGATATTCGGCTTTCGGGTGAAATTTCAGGATGAACCTAAAATGCATTATAACCTTTACAGGTGAACTTAATGTGACCTTCTGTAAACTTTTGAATGCACATGTCCAACTGTTCAATGTTTCAGTACTTTTTGCACAAGTTGCTGTTCTCTAACAAGGAGCTTAACGGCAAAATTCACATCAGGTGTTTGATCCATGAATCGACCAATAAATTTCCTGGTTCAATTAGAATTGGTATGTAAACAGTCCTCCTCATCATGCTGTTACATACAGAGAGATACAGAGAGACTGGAAGAGTCACAGAAAGGCATAGAAGTGGACGTCCTTTGGCCACATCCCACACTGATGACCGCTTCATTGTGAACAGTGCCCTGCGGAACCGGATGATGAATGCCACTCAACTCCAGGCACGTTTAAGGGAGGTGAGAGGCACCCAAGTGTCACGTCAGACCATTCGAAAACGTTTACATCAGCATGGTCTGAGTGCTAGACGACCTGCAAGGGTACCTGACCACACCACCAGGCACAGGTGTCATCGTCTTGCATGGGCCAGGGAGCATTTACGCTGGACGAGGGACCAGTGGGCCTCAGTGCTGTTCTCTGATGAAAGCCGATTCATGTTGAGCAGAAATGATGGCCGCCAACGATGTTGGAGACGTCAAGGAGAGCCCTATGCATCAGCCACTGTTGTCACCAGATGAGCCTTTGGTGGTGGTGGTGTTACTGTGTCAGCAGGTGTGTCTAGTAAGTACAGAACTGCCCTACACTTTGTGAATGGTACAGTGACAAGCCCATACTACCTGAATAACATCATTAATCCAGTCATTGTGAACCTGCATGAACAACACAGGCCTAATTTCATCTTCATGGACGACAATGCTCCAGCTCATCGAGGTCGTATCATTAGGGAACGGTTGCTGGAGACTGGGGTACCTCAAATGGAGTGGCCTGCACTTTCTCCAGACCTGAATCCCATAGAAAACCTATGGGATCAGCTGAGTCGCCGTGTAGAGGCTCGGAGCTCTGTACCCCAGAACCTCAATGTCCTGAGGGCCGCCCTTCAAGAAGAGTGGGATGCCATGCCTCAGCAGACAATAAGTCGACTTGTGAACAGCATGAGACGTCGTTGTCAAGCTGTAATTGATGCTCAAGGGCATATGACAAGTTATTGAGACATTGACATTTTTTGTTGAGGTATACCCACCACTGTTGTTGGCTTTTGTTTCAATAAATTGTTTGAGATGAGGAAATCACCAGTGTATGCTTCTACTTAAATGCCCTACTTTCATGATATAATATCACTGTAGCGTGAACTTTTTACATTTTCCATAAATTTCACCCGAAAGCCAAATATCCCTAACTTTTTGTGAGTAGTGTATATTTGTTCTTCAAAGGTGCAAATGACCATAACACAGCAGCAATTAAGAAAGTCAATGCAGAATCCTTGGGGAGAATTTTCCTGCTGGTGACGATAGAGAAAAGGTCATAGGATCACCAAGCTTCATGGTGATCCTCCACAAAGCTTTGGAGATTTGCTGCTCTGGACCTAACTACTGAACGACTGACACGGTGACGTACAGGCCTCTGTTTCACAGCAGGGCAAGAAGGTATGAAGACAAAAATGACTGAACAGATGATCCTGAAATGGATCTTACATGGTTACACTTTGCAGATGCAGGATTACTGAGCAGAAACGGCTTTGAGAAAATGGATCTTAGTGTGAAATGTGACAAATCAGTCAATCACTGTAAATGGACATTACCTGAGAGTCTCCAGTCTACAGTGTGGACTCTCCAGTCCAGCAGAGAGCAGCTTCACTCCTGAATCCTGCAGCTGGTTGTCACTCAGGTCCATCTCTCTCAGACTAGAGGACTGGGAGCTGAGAACTGAGGCCAGAGCTGCATAGCTTCTCTCTGACAGATTACACACACTCAGCCTGAGGAGGAAGAAAAGATGACAACAATATTGAACTTAGTTTTTCTATTGTGGAGATAACAATATGTTATGCATGAAATATGTCCAGTTATCTCTGAACCTACACAGATTTCTTGGAGGCTTTGACCAGTGGCAGCAGCCCCAGAAGAGCCTCCTCTGAAGCAGAGTATTTCTTCAGGTCAAACACGTCCAGATCTTCTTCTGATGACAGTAAGATGAAGACCAGAGCTGACCACTGAGCAGGGGACAGTTTGACTGTGGAGAGACTTCCTGAATTCAGGTACTGTTGGATCTCCTCCACTAGAGAATGGTCATTCAGCTCATTCAGACAGTGGAACAGGTTGATGCTTCTCTCTGGAGAGGGATTGTCCCTGATCTTCTCCTTGATGAACAGGACTGTTTCCTGGTTGGTCTGTGACCTACTTCCTGTCTGTGTCAGCAGGCCTCGTAGGAGAGTCTGATTGGTCTGCAGTGAAAGACCCAGGAGGAAGCGCAGGAACAAGTCCAGGTGTCCATTTGGACTCTGTAAGGCCTTGTCCACAGCACTCTGGTAGAGGTGTTTTAGTTGGGAGGTTGATTGTTCTTCTGACAGCAGATTGACTCCAGAGTTGATGAATGTCACAAAGACATGAACAGCAGCCAGAAACTCCTGAATGCTCAGATGGACAAAGCAGAAAACCTTGTCCTGGTACAGCCCACGCTCCTCTTTAAAGATCTGTGTGAACACTCCTGAGTACACTGAGGCTGCTCTGATATCAATGCCACACTCTGCCAGGTCTGCTTCATAGAAGATCAGGTTCCCTTTCTCCAGCTGCTCAAAAGCCAGTTTTCCCAGAGACAGGATCATCTCCCTGGTCTCTGGAGTCCAGTGTGGATCTGTCTCAGCTCTCCCATGATACTTGATGTTCTGCACTTTGGACTGAACCACCAGGAAGTGGATATACATGTCAGTCAGGGTCTTGGGCAGGTCTCCTCCCCCACTGGTTTTCAACACGTCCTCCAGAACTGTAGCAGTGATCCAGCAGAAGACCGGGATGTGGCACATGATGTGGAGGCTTCGTGACGTCTTGATGTGGGAGATGATTCTGTTGGCCTGCTCCTCATCTCTGAATCTCTTCCTGAAGTATTCCTCCTTCTGTGGGTCAGTGAAGCCTCTCACCTCTGTCACCATGCCAACACACTCAGAAGGGATCTGATTGGCGGCTGCGGGTCGTGCGGTTATCCAGAGGAAAGCAGAGGGAAGCAGGTTCCCCTTGATGAGGTTTGTCAGCAGAACGTCCACTGAGGTGGACTCTGTAATATCAGTCAGGATCTGGTTGTTCTTGAAGTCCAGAGGAAGTCGACACTCATCCAGACCGTCAAAGATCAACACAACCTGGAACTGCTCAAACCTGCTGATTCCTGCTTCTTTGGTCTCAGTGAAGAAGTGATGAAGAAGTTCCACCAAGTTCAACTTTTTCCCTCTCAGCAGATTCAGCTCTCTGAAAGTGAATGGAAATGTGAAGTGGACATGCTGGTTGGCTTTGTGTTCAGCCCAGTCCAGAGTGAACTTCTGTGTTAAGACTGTTTTCCCAATGCCAGCCACTCCCTTTGTCATCACTGTTCTGATTGGTTGATCTCTTCCAGGTAAAGGTTTAAAGATGTCCTCACATTTGATTGGTGTTTCTGGTCTGGCTAATTTCCTGGATGCTGTTTCAATCTGTCTGACCTCATGTTCCTCATTGAGCTCTCCACTCTCTCCCTCTGTGATGTACAGCTCTGTGTAGATCTGATTCAGAGGTGTTGGGTTTCCTGCTTTAGCAATCCCCTCAAACAAACACTCAAACTTCTTCTTCAGGTTAGATCTGAGGTCATGTTGGCACCCTGAGAGAGTTCCTGAATGACCAAACAAGAAATAACATCAACAAATGGATGTTGTATTAAATTTGAAACATGTCAACTTTTCCTTGGAAATGTATCTGTTGGCCCCTTTCAGCTGTAAGACTAACAACAGTCTGAAGAAACAAACAAAGAGCTGCACATCCTGATTTGGGGAGAACAAAGTTCACAGTTTAACAAACAACACAGCGCTGCCTCAGTTGGAGTGCTGCTGTCCTGGAGAATTCAGCAGGACATGATGAGAAAACAGAACGTTTCACAAGGCAAGCAACAAGTGGAAAAGCCACCCACTGAGAAAAATGCTACAGTGTAAAAAGTGTCAGAGGTTGATATAAGTGAATTGATGGTTTATGGTATTCAGCAATTCTCAGCTTGGCTGGTCGACATGAAAAAGTGAACATCAGGGTTTTGGAGAGCTGGGTGTTGCATGCACAACTAAGCATGAACCAAAACTACAAAAAGATGAACTAACTACTGAGTTACTGTGCTGCCATTAATGGCATTGCATAAAGCAATAAAAAGGAGTAAAAAGTATTACTTTCTATTGATTTTTGAGCTCATCGATTTTGCTACTTGGATGGCCTGTTCACCATAAGGATGATTTAAAGTAGAATCTACAGTAGAAAATATGTGCAGTTCCAGTATCTTTGAACTGAAAGTACTAACAATATGTAATCACTTGGATTGGATTATTCAGAATTATTCAGATCAAATTTTGTTTTATAGGCTACTTGATAACATGAAACACACAATTTTGTTTAAAATGTACTCCCCCAGTTTAAATGGCAGCTCTGCTATTCTAATTGGTGAATTGCATCAGAACTGCAACAGAGCTCATTATAATATCAGATGTTAGTAAATCACTGGCTAAACTGGTACCAGCTATTTTGTAGCTCAGGCAGCTGGTTTGCTCCTGCCTTAGTAAATCAGGGGGTTAGACTAAGATTTTTTATGAAGCACTTTCTGTCCTTCAGAGTTGGTTCTTCATGAAGTGGAAAAGGAGACAAAAGGCAGAACCTGAACTTGACGGGTACTGAAGAGTCCCAGGTTGTGGAAAGTTCCAAGTTTCCCTTGACAGTGGAAAAGGGCCACATGACATCGATTTAGCTCATAACTACTGGTGGAAAAACGAGTCCTGACTGTGTGCAGCCAAATGTGAAAGGCAACAGTTTTCATGTGAACTTTGTGTTCAACTTTTTACACAAATATTATAAATCAACACTTTAACCAGGTTATCTGTGGGGATTGTGCTCATTTCACTTCCATTCTGGAATGATGAGATCTTGTTTTAGAAATGTCTGTATTTACAGCAGAGGGTAGAAATGCAAACATTTCCATTTTCCCATCATTCCTCCTCTCCATCCTGTTAAAGGAGTTGAAAGCCTCTTACTGCTCTGCAGACGCTCAGCCAGCTCCTCCTGCTTCATTCTCCTCAGGAAGTGCAGTGTGATCTGCAGAAAAGCCTCTCTGCTGCTCCACCTCTGCTCTTCCTCCTCACCGTCCAACACCTCCTCATCCTCCCTCTGCCTCTCTAAGCATTCTGGGTAATCTGGCCTCAGAGACCTGTGGAGGTTTTTCAGCTCCTTCTTCACAAAGGTGTTGATGTTCTCCTCCAGCAGCTGCAACAGAAAAATCAAAGAATCAGACTTCCACATTAAAATCTGGACACAAAACACCAAATCAAATTCAAGTTAAAGAGGCTGAAAGATGTAAAGAGAGCAGCACGGAGACAATTCTGAGCAGAATGGTTGTTTTTCAGTTGGTATGTTGTTGTACATTTACACACCATAAATATGGAGGCCAGGTCTGTTTGATGCTGCTGGGCAGACTGAGCACTGGGAACTTCTGAGCTCTGCTGGTGGACTCTGTGGAGGACACACACACACACACACACACACACACACGCACACACACACACACACACACACACACACAAACATTAAATGTTCTGAAGGAAACTAAGTCAACAGAGTCTGAAAGTTGGAACCAATTCTGTATGTCCCCTTACGAAACAAAAATATATTGCAGTATACTGGAAAATATCATGTGATATATTAGATAATACATTTCCATATATGGGAACTAGTCTTTATATTTTACAATATATTGAAATATATGCATAGACCATACATGTCTATATATTGATACATATAAAAAAAAAATATTGCAATCAAGACCAAAAACGGCACTATATTTTTACATGCAATAGTTTGTCTTTATATGTTCAAATATACTGCAATATATGCATATACCATATATGTATATATATCGCAACATAATATATAAAAAAATATATTGGGATTTTTCTTAACATTGCATATTTTCCAATAAACAACTATAACATATGCATGGACCACACATGGCATATATTTAGGGTCCGGGCAGCTTAGGACACCGGACACTGTTGTATTCCCAGGTCTTCTTTCTTTCTTTCTTTATTCTTCTTTCTTCTGAGGAAATCATACTTCCCATGGGTGAAAACTCACCAAACTTGGCACAAAGGTCCAGTCCCATGCCAGATTACCTCAGCTGCAAACTCAAGCCAGTAGTCCTGATGGTGGCGCTATCCCTTACGAAACAAAAATATATTGCAGTATACTGGAAAATATCATGTGATATATTAGATAATACATTTCCATATATGGGAACTAGTCTTTATATTTTACAATATATTGAAATATATGCATAGACCATACATGTCTATATATTGATACATATAAAAAAAATATATTGCAATCAAGACCAAAAACGGCACTATATTTTTACATGCAATAGTTTGTCTTTATATGTTCAAATATACTGCAATATATGCATATACCATATATGTATATATATCGCAACATAATATATAAAAGAATATATTGGGATTTTTCTTAACATTGCATATTTTCCAATAAACAACCATAACATATGCATGGACCACGCATGGCATATATTTAGGGTCCGGGCAGCTTAGAACACCGGACACTATTGTATTTCCAGGTCTTCTTTCTTTCTTTCTTTCTTTCTTCTTCTTTCTTCCAAGGAAATCATACTTCCCATGGGTGAAAACTGACCAAACTTTGCACAAAGGTCCAGTCCCATGCCAGATTACCTCAGCTGCAAACTCAAGCCAGTAGTCTTGATGGTGGTGCTATAGCAAGCCTCTAAAGTTCAAAACTTTCATAAGAAAATTCATAACAAATCAACCATATGTGCTACAGCTTCACAACTTTCATCAAACTGTAGCCTCAATATAGAAGAAACTTTTGTACATTTAAACCTATTGAAAATTATGAAGCCATCGCTCTGTTTTTTTTTTTTTTTTCAAAAACTGTAAAACTTCTTAAACCTATCTCCTCCCACAATTTTTGCTCAAATGTCACCAAACCTGCTACAGAGCATCTTCAGACTGTTCTACACAAACGATGTTCACAGATTTTTGATTTATCAAAAATTAAGCCTACAGTGCATCAAAATGTTTTACTGTAAATGCTACTGTAAACATATACCTGCAAAGTCTTGCTAAATAAATCTTCAATGTTCATGAAAAAAATGACAAAATTCTGGAGTCATGGTCGATGATGTGTGGCAAATTTCAGAATTGTATCTCAAAAACTGAATTTTTGACAGCATTTTGAATTTTGCTCTCATGTGAACAATTGGAGTCAATGTAAAATTTGCATTTTTAAACATCAATTTTTCACTTATGGAGCCAATCAATCATTGTTAAAAACAAATTAACATCATCTCCCTGTTGTCTAGATCAGTGTTTCTCAAATGGGGGTACGCGTACGCCTGGGGTAGGCTACTTAGAGGAAATCCAGGGGGTACTTGAGATTTTTTAAAATTATAACACGAGACTACGTTGCATAGATCCGACCGAGCAATCTGTCAAATGTCTACAAGACTACCTGACAAACACCAGGCAAACAGCTGATTTCTCAACTTAAGTAAACAAGAGCTAAACAAGATCCTCCGTGAATTTTAATTTCTATAATTAAGTGCCTCAGTGGAGTCAGCACCACGGACAGTAGGCTACCTGTAAGATTTTCCACGGAGATGTGCGGCTATATATTGTTATCAGTTATTAATTAGCCTATTAATCATTATTCATTTGTTTAGTCTTTATGAGTTTCCTGGGCCATTTATTTAATTAATTTGTCAGTTTGTTTGCGTCTGTACATTGAAATGAACTTTTAATAAATCAACACATCTGTGAAAACTGTTGTCTTTATTTCAGAGGTAAATTGATAACAGCCTGAAAAGGTGATTCTATAACTCTGTTCAGCCTTAATGTGGCTGCTTACTGTCCTTACTTTTGCTACATAGCCACATTAATCGGAGCTGATGTTAAATTGGAATGACACACCCCCAGCTGAAATGAAACATCTGCCAGTTAAAAATGACTGAGAAGTCGGTAGAAGTATAATTATCAGTCCATGAAAAAAAAAAAAAAATTTCCCAGCAGATATTCTAGTTACAACATGATTGAGCAAGCAGAGCAATTTTATTTTGCTATGTTTGGTATCTATTCAGTTTCAGGAAAACACGATGTAACCACTGGCTTAGTCAAATTGTCAAGCTGCTATTGAGCTGCTACTTGCCAATTAGCTCAGAGAGGTAAGTGACTGTCTTTGGCTCCAGAGGTTGCAGGTTCAAACCTCGACTGGTGCAGAATCCACATTGTAATGTGAACATCTTAATCATGTGCTCCAAACTGTGTGAGTATGACTGATCACTGAGCAGCATCTTCCTAAAAATGCCTGGACCCCATCGCTGCGCAGCAGCTGAAATTTTACGTATATTTCCAATACATGTTCCCATATAATTGGAATGTCATAGCTCATGTATTTATAAATATATTAACCCAGTGTTCATCACATAAATGTAAATACATTATGGAGGACTTTTATACATATAAAAGTCAATATATGAACACATATATTATATATTTATTGCAATATATGGCAAATATATGAAATGCGCAATTGTTGCTGTATTTTTCCATATATTAACATATGTTGCAATATATTGATGCAATATATAAATATATGCCACATATATGATTCACCTATATATTACACCATTTATTTCTGAGACATTTTCAAATATATAATATATTTCTATACATTGTTGTTCATATATTAAATGTAATATATTCTAATACATTACAATACATTGCATTTCATATATTGGTAAATATATTTTCTTTCCGTAAGGGTCATGACTGTGAATCTGAAAACAGATATAACATCTGTTTTATCAGTTTGAAATAATTACCCATAATCCACAGAGTGCTGTTCGTCTTTGAAGACAATAAGATGACCCATAGACCGGTCACTCTTCATGGACACACAGCTGGGCTCAGGGGAGTCTGGTCTCTGCTGCTGGATCCTGATAGAAACATCAGGAACACAGTGAAGGGATCTGAGTCCTCATTAAAAAATAACTGTAATTTTACTTTCTCAATATGCTAAGATAATAATGTCTTACTCATTTTTAGAGGCATATTTGTCTAAAATTTGTACAGATTTTTTTTGTTTTTGTTTTTGTCAGTTATGTTTTCAACAAATTGTGAGCCTGTAAAGTCCTTAAGACTTTATCAGAGATTGAGGGCTATAAAATAAAATTTGAGCTGGACCTTGAAACTCAGTCAAGAATGGGAGCTGAAACAAATCTATATCTCATGACTGAATCTGAACAATGATCCCATAACTCTTATCAGTGTTAAATAATTAACTTTGATTAATAGAGTAGTGTCCATCTTTGAAGTCAAATCAATCAATCAGAGACCAGTCACTCTTCATGGACACACAGCTGGATTCAGATTCAGGTTCAGGTTCAGGTTCAGGCCTTCAACACAACACACACAGAGCTTTTCCTGTGAATAATGCTGCTGTGCTGATTTGCCTGCTGAGCTCTGAGATGGAGAACAGTCATGGACAGTCAGAGATCCTCGTCTTACCTCTGAGCTTTGGTGGGGCTGTCATGTTCTCCAGACAGAGTGGTTCTAGAGGCGGGGAACCTCCTCTCTCTCTTCCCAGCCGGTTCCATAGCAGAGCCAACACCTTGACACAAACACAGCGGCTGATTGATGACAACAAGCTTTCCATGACAGGATGTGTGCTGTCTTCCTGTCAGCACCATGTCACATATACAGAGTGGACGTAACACTCAGAGCAGCCGCCCTTTACATCAAACCCACTGAGCAGCTTCAGTCAAGTTGATCCAGGCTGTCAGACTGGTTGTTTCCTGCATTTTCACCAATGAAATGAGTTCAATTCGCAATTTACCTTACACTGACTTCACTAAACAGAAAAAATACATTTTAAATATTTTAGATAAAGCAGATTTTGCCCTCAATGTGAGACATCAATATTGAAAATTAAGACCTGATGAATATTTACATCTTTTAAGACAGAAATCAGGTTTGGAAAGACTTCCCAGCTCCTTGTGGTCCCAGTCTGCTCTCAGTCCTCCACCTCTGAAACACAATGTAGGAGCCTGTTCATCAAACATCTCTAATGATCCCTGGTCGGCTCTTTACCTGCTGAGTCACATCCACATCAAATCCAAGAGACTTTCAGCTTCACCTGGAGAAGAAACACAGAGAGAGAAGACGCTGCTGACTCTCCTGAGACAGTCCTGAGTGTGTGTGTGTGTGTGTGTGTGTGTGTGTGTGTGTGAGAGTGTGTGTTTTGGAGGAAACAGGGTGCTGCTCCGCCCAGTCGAGTCCAACCCTACGCTACTACAGCTGTGTATGTGTGTGTGCGCATGTGTGTGTGTGTGTTTGTGTTCCTTCCTCATAACTTCAGTCTCAAAGTCCACACGTTGATGTTTGTGGACTTTGCCCTTGGTTCTTTAGTTGATCTGACTGTAAAGGATTTGACACCTGATATGGGCAGAGATAAGGCCTCTTGAGCAACAAAGTAATAACTTAATTACAGTTTTTTTCGACTGCTTACAAACTAATAACATATGCTTAAACCAATGTGGCAAAGCTTTAACTCATTGTAACTAACCCTTAAACACAGCGTGGCCATACCTTAGACATGTGCTGCTCTGAACTGTGTTTGCTATTCTACAACACACTTCCTCCTGAACACTAGACATTATTTCATACAGAAGACACCTCGCTCAAAAATGAAAGCATGTGGTTACCATTGGGAAAACACTTACGTTCAAAATATAAAACACATCAGGTAATTAGAAAACCTGAGACACACACCTGAAAGCACTTACTTAGAATACTGAACACCAATCAGGCGATGAGGTGGTGATTTTTTTTTTGCTTTACATACTATGTTTTATATTGTTTTTTGCTATTGTTTTATGTTTGCTTTACTGTACTGTAAAGTACAATATACTGTGTACTGTATACAGTTTTGAGTTGACACCTTTCTTATTTATTTTTATTTTTTGGGTTATTTTGGAAACAGTTGTTACTGTGAAAAAGATGCTTAATTTCTTTTCTGAGCTTTGCAGAACTCTTTTTGAAGAAATAAATGAAAAGCAGTGAAAATGCAGTGTTTTGTGTTCAGTATGTTATTGTGTTGCTGCTGATGTGAAAGTGTGTTCATGTGATGGAAATGTGTATCCTTTGTCATCAGAGTTACATTTTGACAAAGGATTTTGAAGTTTTGATGACATTGTTTCAGTTTGACATGAAAGTGAATGGTTTATTTCCAGGTGTTGTGTCTTATTTGCTTGTGTTTAGAGTTTTGGCACAGTGAGCAAAGCATTTACAAAATGACTTCAAGCAATCGAAAAAAACTGTAAGAGCTGCACAAAAATAATAAAGTAATAAATATAATAAAGTGCTGCACAAAACAACACAGAGTAATTGAGTCAGTCTTGAGCTCCTGACCCTGGACGAGGTGGAGCAGAAATGGTGCGACTCTCAGCGTGAGGTGAAGACACACATCACGTCCACAGTGTCGGTGCTGTAATGCAGCAAGTGAGGTCGCGTCTGCCAGCGTGTGAAATACCCAGTCAACCCAGTCACTGTGAGACTGTCACTGTCACTGACCTTCAGAACCAGGTGGCCATGTCAAGCTTCATCCCCACGTCTGTCCACCTCCTGAAGCCCTGAGCTGAGCCTGCTGGGCTGCCTCAGCCGTCCCGGGCACCAGCACCTGGACCCATTCTAGGAACCAACTTTAACATTGTGATCTTTTTAATGTGGACACAACACCCACAAACCTTTTGAAACCTTTTCAGCCTGTTTTTAAGCTGTGTTTACTGTCTGACCTGTCATCAGTGGGTTCATCAACGCTGTGTGTCCTAGCTTTGTTCAAACCCACAAAACTTTATTGTAAGTTCTAATGGAGATCCTGAGGTTTCCAAAGATCCCAAACATGAGCTGCTGAGATCCAGGGGAATGTGTCTAAAATGATGCACAGGACATGTAGATCTTTTCTGTCTGATGTGACGCTGCAGCCATAAAACAACAGCATCTTGGCTTTGAATATTTCCCTCAGCATCAGAGTGATGGAGCTTCAGCAGAGACACAACAGGGAGGAGACTCTGTGCTGCTTTATGGGAAGACATGCTGTCATCAAGCTGAAGATATTTAGGAGGGAATTCAAGGGGTAAAGCTGACTCCAATCACAAATCCTGAAAAATATTTTTGTACAGAAACTCATATGATTGTGTTGTTCTTTGTATTCTCTAGAACTTTGTGTTTTCACTGTCATCCAACAAAGAGACATTACACTCTAAATCAATTTCTTTAGGGCTGCAGTATATTTTTGGACTCAAGGTGGCAGTGTATGGACTGGTGATGCTGTTGCAACTATTCCGCTGCACTGCCAGTGTTATTTTTTTCCCCTCCTGTTTTCCAGGAATACCAGCCCCTACTCTGCCTCTGATTGGCTAACCCTGACCCTAACCCCGCCCTAACCTAACCTTGACCAACCGAACCAAAAGAGGCAATGAGTGGCAACAAATACTAGCCAGTCAGAGTTTGTTTAATGGTTTGCAGGGCGTGTCTTGCCAAGAAAAGCTTTGGGATCCATAACAACATGTACTGGCCATACCGGGGTTCAAATCTGTGATGGAGGAAGACAAAAAAACTTCATGAACGTAATTATCAGTCTGAGCTCAGGATGAATTAGACTGATAAAGTTTCATCAGAAATGAATCAGTGAATGAAGAGAGGGATGGATGAGAAATAGATAAATAGATAGATAATCTTTATTGTCCACAGAAAACACATCACAGTAAATCACAATACATGCAATAATAAAAGCACAACCTGCAGAGTGCAGACAGCAGTAACACACCTGGTTCCACTGTGATGCTGTTTTCCAGTTTAGCAGAGTTCTTGCATTTGGTATGAAAGACGTTTTGTAAATGTTCTTGGTTGCTGCAGCGGCTCTATAGCGCCTCCCGGAGGCAGTTTGATGGATACTTCAAAGAAGGCATGAACAGGATCAGATTCACCTGCATTTTATATATAAATCAAAGTTGTCCCTGCTCTTTCACAATAATTTGACTGGCCTCGTTTTTATTTCTGGATCATCTATTTCTGTTCTCAGACCCCAGGTGTCCACAACATGTACACATTAAAAGTTCAAACACTGTCAACAAGACTTCTGTAAACAATCTCTCAAATATTCTTGCCCTTATCGAATGAATCCAATTTCCAGATTAGATACAAGTGCTGCATTTATTTATTTATTTATTTTAAGATGCACTCTGTGTTTGCTGTAAAACTTAAATTGCTATAAAAAGGTTAATAAATATTTAAACTCCTCAGCAGCTCCTCAGTGTTTCTTTGGAAGAGGCCACTGTCTTCACACCACTTAGTAAGCTCATCAATGTGGTGGAAATATGAAGACTGATGAACTGTGTCGCCTGTCTGCACAGGACCCAATAACACCATGTCTTCAGCAGATTCATGCAATTTGGACTTGACTTATTTGAAATGCACCATGTGTGTCATCACCATGGTGAGAGATTTAATTTGTTGACCATCTCAGTTCCAGTTTAACACTCCAGCTTTCTCAGTCTCAACACCAGAACCATCTGAACTCTCTGGGGCCAGACGTGGAAAGAATTAGAAATTAAGAATTTAGAGAAATTAGAGATTAATGAATCAGTCAGAAAATCCATAATTTCTGTTGTTTCTCCACACAGGAAGCAAATCTTACACCTTAAATCTCACACAGAGACACTGAGGATTCAAACGAAACCCAAAACCCCGGGTACAGAGGCTCAGTGAAGGTGCTGTTGAAGGTGTGGAGGTGGATCAGTGTGTCAGAGGAGACGCTGTAGAAGGACAGAGAGCCAGCAGGCCAGTCCAGATACACTGCCACTCTCTTAGAGGAGGAGGAGACACAGATGGATGGGGATCTGTTATTGTGTCTGACAAAGAAACTTCCATCAGAGCAGATCAGAGTCCAGGACTTGTCATTCCTGCCAAATGCACAGTCATCACTGTTTCCTTTCCTGCTGATTCCTCTGTAAGTCACTGCTATATAAACCTCTCCCTCCCACTCGACCTCCCAGTAGCAGCGACCAGTCAGACCATCTCTACACAGGATCTGTTTCCATTTGTCAAACCTCTCTGGGTGATCAGGATATGGCTGCTCCTCTCTCACATGCATCACCTTCCTGTTGTCCTCAGACAGGACGAGGTTTCTGTTTGCTGTGTTTGTGTCCAGTTTGAGTTCACAGGAATCTGATGGAGAGAACAAGACACAACAGACCTGCTGTGGTTATTATCTGCTGATTTATTAAACAGTTTGATTATTGATTTGTTAACATTTTGATGATGACACATTGTGTCAGCCGTCCTCTTCATTCACAGCAGGATCTGTACACAAACTAAACAACAGTTACACTCTAGATATTTCTTCATAGATATAATAATGTATAATCAAATGAAAGAGATGTAACTATTTTTCTGTTGGTATTATTCTCAAGCTTGATTTACTTGGTGTAACCTTGATTCACAAAATGTTTCATACGTGATTTTAATTCTCTTAAATTAATGTTCTTCAATTATTAGTTCAAAATTACACCAAGAACTGTGATTGGTTGTCAGGTTTGTTGAATTCAGTGGAGAGAAGATGCGATGGGGAAACACCAGCTGTTGTAGTGCTTCACTGTTTTGTTTTCTTTTGTTTTTCTGACAAAAAAAAAAGTTTTTCTTATTTGATTTAGCACATTTCTTGAAACTGATATTTATGTTGTCAAAACCATGAACACAGGCACTGAAGAAAATCTTCAACAGTGTCTTTTTCCTCATCAAACTTTTTATTTCTGACAGTATTTATAGCTTTTTTATAGTTTCAATCATTTGTGTATGAAAAATAAAAGGAAACCACCTATCATTAGACTATGTATTAAAGGTGCTGTTAGTTTTAGGGAACCACAATTTAATTTCACTATACAACCTGTTGTATAATGACAAATAAACTTCCTTGTATCCTTGTGTCCTTGTAAAATCCAAGAGCTTGGATCTCAGTTTGGACAGTTTTCTGTGTAGAGTTTTGAAAATTATATCTGTAGCAAGGATGTGACGGGGGCAGTATGTGTGATTCAGGAGCTGTTAAACAGTCTGACTGCCATGGAGACAGGGTTAGGGTTAAGGTCAGGGTTAGGGTTAGGGTTATATGGAGACTGGTTCAAGAGGTGTCTTAACCCTCCCCAAGTCCACCACCATCTCCTCAGTCTTGCCAGTATTAAGGTGGAGGCAGCTCTTGTTGTACCAGTCCCTGAAAGCCTCCACAAGGTCCCTGTCCTCCTGCTCCTGCTCACTCCTTATACGTGCCACAATAACTGTCATCAGAATATTTTTGTAACAGGACTCAGAACTGAACTTAAAATCTGCTGTGTACAGGGAAATCCCTATCCCCACCAGCTTGTCTCTCGGTAGGAGGGCCTGGATGGTGTTAAATGCTCTGGAGAAATTGAAGGATAAGATCCTTAAGTAGTGTCATAGTAGTATGTGACAGTCAGAAGTAATTTATCTTAGCTTGTCGCCCTACTTTGCACACCAATATGAGACATGATGTTTTCCATAGCACCTGGACTCCTGTTGCAGATCTGCTGGAGGGGCTCAGATAACTGGGCTGCACAGTCCCTCAGGAGTCTTGGACACACACCATCTGGACCTTCAGCTTTCCCTGTGCGCAGTCTCCCGAGCTCCGCCCTCACCTCGCTGGCTGTGAAAGACGGGGGCGTGGCTATAAGTGGTGGGTATTGCAGCTGCCGTGGTGGGGGTGACACTGCATTCATGAGCAGCAGCAGAAGAAGTGAGACGGGGAACAGGTGCTGGAGCAGGTTGGACAATGGCCACTCCATCAAACATGTTAAAAAACAGGTTGAAGTTGTTGGCCTCACATCACCATCCATGACCTGGTTGCCCTTCTTTGAGTAGCCTATGATTCTCATTTCCTTCCACACTTGTCTGTTCTGCTGCAGCTTACTCTCCACTTTCCTTTTGTAGTCCACCTTTGCATCCTTCAGACTCTTCTTCAGCTTGCAGTGCACATGCCAGAGCTTCTCCTAGTCTCACTCCTTGAACGGCTGCTTTTTCTGGTTGAGAAGCATCTTGATGTTACTTGTGACCCAGGGCTTATTGTTGGGGAAGCAGCGTACAGTCTTTACTGGTATTTTCCTGTGCATCCAGGGGTACTGTCCAGTCTGTGCATTTGAAATAGTCCGTGAGAGAGCCGCTGGCCTCCTGAGACCATTTCCTTAATGAACAGGTGGTTAAAGCCACTTTTAATACACAGGTGGGCTGGAGAAAGACCTGATTGTGATCTAATCTGCCAAGAGGTGGTAGAGCAGAAGCACTGTAAACCTCCATGTTGTTTGCATAAAACAAATCAAGTGTCTTATTTATTTATTTATTTATTTTATCAAACTCAGGTTCTTCTACGCAGCAGTAGAGCCTGTTCTCCTTTATGGCAGTGAATGCTGGACCCTGAAGCCAACCTTGCAGAAGTCCCTGGACGGGTGCTACACCAGAATGCTGCGTGCAGTACTTAACATCAGCAAGAATACACGTTACCAACAAGATCCTGTATGATGGAATACCAAGGGTGAACGAGAAAGTAGCAGCCAGGAGGATGAGATTAGCAGGGCACTGCCAAAGGCATCAAGAACTGCCAGCCAGCAAATTGGTGCTGTGGGAACCAACACATGGGCACCAGTCACGAGGACGTCCCACACTAACATACGTGGACGCACTCAAGAAGGATGCAGGAGCGCAAAGTACCAACGAACTGGCCAGATGTATGGAGAATCGGGATGACTGGAAGCAACGATGGAGGGCTCGTCTGAGGACGACCTAGAGAGAGAGTCTAATTTTTCCTCATGGGACAGTCCACATTCTGTGCAAAACTAGTCAGACAGGGTGGTGCCTGTGGTGGAATGTAAACAACAATGGCAAAGATGTATGAAAACTCCCTCTGTACATAATACGGTCTAAGACTGACGGCCAGCACTTCAGTGTCCTGTCAGCAGATCTTGTCCTTCACTGTAACAGGTCCAGGATGACACCATCTATTGTTTATGAGCAGAATCAGTCCCCCTGTGACGACCCCTCTGCTCCACTAGTTGTCCCTGTGTGCTGGTGGCTGTTGGGTTTCCCTTTTTGTCTTTGCAGGGCAGGGCGGAGGGCGTCGCCTGTTTGACCGGAGCTGCTGATGAGCCACACCTGGGCCCGGTGTGGTCTACTATAAAGCTCACCCTCCTCCCCCATGGAGCTCTCTCCACTCTTTGCTCTCGCTGTCCAGAGCGGACGCGGCTGCTGTTTTGTTGTTTTCTGACACTTCCACACATCCACACATGCCTACACTACTGACCACTGACTTCCACATTTTTCCTCAGTTCTATGGGTTATTTTGGGGTAAATAAATATTCTTTTACGTTTGGGAAACTCGTCTTGTCTCCCATTTTTGTTGCAGCCTACGAGCCGGGCTGTGACACCCCACCTTTGCTCTTGCCTCTCACATTCGCGTCCAGTTAAGTCCACACAGGAATCAGGCGTGTTGCCATTAAGCCATGTCCGTGAAGCACACTACACTCCCTGTAAAGCAATAGTCCCCAACCCAGTCCTCAAGATCCCCCTGTCCTGCAGGTTTTTGTTTCAGCGCTACTCTTTCACACCTGATCCATTTTAGGTTGATTGGTTGAAACAGATCTACCTGATCAGGGCGTGCATAAAGGCGCATGGGCCTTAATTGGGTCAGGTGTGCAAGAGTAGAGCTGAAACCAAAACCTGCAGGACAGGGGGATCTTGAGGACTTGGTTGGGGACCACTGCTGTAGAGTCATGGGTTCCTCACCTGCAACAGCAGTTCATAACACTTATAGCAAGCAAGTTGACATTCCCCATCAGGACTGATGCCAGAAATGACTTGTATCTCCATCTCCTAGAATTTAACTAGGTTAAATTAACCGATTCTGCAGCCATGGAATGTCTTCCTAAGCTCAGGCGGTATAACCGTTTCTCTGGTTCTCTTCAGAGCCTGAGGGTCAGTCCCTGAAGGGCTCCACTAGGAGTGACTAATGTCCAAAAAAAAAAAAAACAAGAAAAAAACCTCACTCAAACATGGAAATACTTGGACTTGGTCGTGTCAGAGCACGTGTGTTTAACTTTTACTTTTACTTTTACAATGAAATGACCAAGGCTTTAGGTGAGCTTTAGGTGAGTGTATTCGAAATTTGGGAAAATGTCTAAATTTTTTAAATGAATATAGATTGTCTTTGTGGTGGAGCATCATATGTGATTTTGTTCGGTTTAACAGGTAAAAGCAGCTGAGAACAATCAGCAGAAACTGCAGCTGCAGCATCTAAACAGCTGAATGTTTGCTGCTTTGTGTTCAGAAGTCAAACTAAATCCACACTTACACTTCCTCAGACCTGGTTTCAACCACTGCTCTCCACCATGGTCCACCCTGGAGGAAGAAACAGAGTCAGAGCAGCAGATTCTCTTTGAGGATGGAAACATGGGCAGTAAATAACCTTCCCTATGAAGGATTTAGGAGACCAAATCACTCATATCCACCATTAAACATGAAACAATGTTCCTCAGCCCTCTATAAGACATTGTGTGTGTCTCTCCATACCTGAGAGCCTCCAGTCTCCAGGTTGGATCCTCCAGCCCAGCAGAGTGCAGCTTCACTCCTGAGTCTCCTGGATGATTGTAGCTCAGGTCCAGCTCTCTCAGATGGGAGGGGTTGGAGCTCAGAGCTGAGGCCAGAGAAGCACAGCCTTCCTGTGTGAGCAGACAGCCTGACAGCCTGCACACCATCACAAACACAATCAGTCCACCACATCATCTGCTTTGTGTTTTCACAAAAACCTACACAGGTTAGGAATCTGATCACTGACATGAAGCTGCATGTAAATCAGGATTGAACTGGTCATGTGTTGAGCAGGTTGAGGAATCCTGATCTGAGAGTCTCCAGTCTGCAGTGTGGACTCTCCAGTCCTGCAGAGAGCAGCTTCACTCCTGAATCCTGCAGCTGGTTGTCACTCAGGTCCAGCTCTCTCAGACTAGAGGACTGGGAGCTGAGAACTGAGGCCAGAGCTGCACAGCTTCTCTCTGACAGATTACACACACTCAGCCTGAGGAGGAAGTAAAGATGAACACAGTATTACACTTATTTTTCTCTTGCTGAGAAAACAATATGTTGTGTGTTATATCTATCATATCTAATTATCTATGAACCTACACAGATTTCTTGGAGGCTTTGACCAGTGGCAGCAGCCCCAGAAGAGCCCCCTCTGAAGCAGAGTATTTCTTCAGGTCAAACACCTCCAGATCTTCTTCTGATGACAGTAAGATGAAGACCAGAGCTGACCACTGAGCAGGGGACAGTTCATCTGTGAAGAGACGCCCTGATCTCAGGTACTGTTGGACCTCCTCCACTAGAGAATGGTCATTCAGCTCATTCAGACAGTGGAACAGGTTGATGCTTCTCTCTGGAGAGGGATTGTCCCTGATCTTCTCCTTGATGAACTGGACTGTTTCCTGATTGGTCTGTGAGCTACTTCCTGTCTGTGTCAGCAGGCCTCGTAGGAGAATCTGATTGGTCTGCAGTGAAAGACCCAGGAGGAAGCGCAGGAACAAGTCCAGGTGTCCATTTGGACTCTGCAAGGCCTTGTCCACAGCACTCTGGTAGAGGTGTTTTAGTTGGGAGGTTGATTGTCCTTCAGACAGCAGATTGACTCCAGAGTTGATGAATGTCACAAAGACATGAACAGCAGCCAGAAACTCCTGAAGGCTCAGATGGATGAAGCAGAAAACCTTGTCCTGGTACAGCCCACGCTCCTCTTTAAAGATCTGCGTGAACACTCCTGAGTACACTGAGGCTGCTCTGATATCAATGCCACACTCTGCCAGGTCTGCTTCATAGAAGATCAGGTTGCCTTTCTCCAGCTGCTCAAAAGCCAGTTTTCCCAGAGACAGGATCATCTCCCTGGTCTCTGGAGTCCAGACTGGATCTGTCTCAGCTCTCCCATGATACTTGAGGTTCTGCACTTTGGACTGAACCACCACGAAGTGGATGTACATCTCAGTCAGGGTCTTGGGCAGTTCTCCTCCCTCACTGGTTTTCAACACGTCCTCCAGAACTGTAGCAGTGATCCAGCAGAAGACTGGGATGTGGCACATGATGTGGAGGCTTCGTGACGTCTTGATGTGGGAGATGATTTTGTTGGCCTGCTCCTCATCTCTGAATCTCTTCCTGAAGTATTCCTCCTTCTGTGGGTCAGTGAAGCCTCTCACTTCTGTCACCATGCCAACACACTCAGGAAGGATCTGATTGGCCGCTGCGGGTCGTGTGGTTATCCAGAGGCGAGCAGAGGGAAGCAGGTTCCCCTTGATGAGGTTTGTCAGCAGAACGTCCACTGAGGTGGACTCTGTAACATCAGTCAGGATCTGGTTGTTCTTGAAGTCCAGAGGAAGTCGACACTCATCCAGACCGTCAAAGATCAATACAACCTGGAACTGCTCAAACCTGCTGATTCCTGCTTCTTTGGTCTCAGTGAAGAAGTGATGAAGAAGTTCCACCAAGCTCAACTTTTTCCCTCTCAGCAGATTCAGCTCTCTGAAAGTGAATGGAAATGTGAAGTGGACATGCTGGTTGGCTTTGTGTTCAGCCCAGTCCAGAGTGAACTTCTGTGTTAAGACTGTTTTCCCAATGCCAGCCACTCCCTTTGTCATCACTGCTCTGATTGGTTGATCTCTTCCAGGTAAAGGTTTAAAGATGTCTTCACATTTGATTGGTGTTTCTGGTCTGGCTGGTTTCCTGGATGCTGTTTCAATCTGTCTGACCTCATGTTCCTCATTGAGCTCTCCACTCTCTCCCTCTGTGATGTACAGCTCTGTGTAGATCTGATTCAGAGGTGTTGGGGTTCCTGCTTTGGCAATCCCCTCAAACACACACTCAAACCTCTTCTTCAGGTTCGATTTGAGTTCACGTTGGCACCCTGCGAGAGTTCCTGAGTGAACAAAGAACAAATAACATCAACACTTGGATGGTATATTAAGGGCCCTATCTTAAGCCAGAGTCCCTAAACCCATTATTTGGGCATTTAGCATTGCATAAGAGGCATTCCCCTGCAACAGTTGCTATCTTGCGCACCTGGCGTTATCCCTAACACACTTGCGCTACCCGTTACATTATGCATAGGAGTGGTTTGGGCGTTACGCCAGTTAAACCAATCAGTGTGCCAGGTGCCATTGCCTTTAAGAGCAGGATGCACTATCCTAAAACCGCAAACCGAAACCCGCGATGGAGAGAGGAAGGTCGCGATTCAGTACTATCTCTGCCATTTTCTCAGGGGTTCAACTGAGGCTAAAGCAAGGTGGCTTTTTATTTGGGAGGTGGAGCCACATGTGCACGTCCACATGTGTCCAAGTGGATGTGCATTGAAGCCGCCTGGGCGCGCTCTTGTAAAAGCCCAAAGTGGATAGCGGGTGGTCCTGAGCACTATCCGCTTTCCCTAAAGTGTGTGCGCAAGATTGTAGGGATAGCGCATGAAACACGCCTACGGACGCACCTCCAGGCGCAAATAATGAAGTCAGCATAATGTATAGCAGGTAGTGTGGGCGCAAGATACCGTTTAGGGATAGTGGAAGCTGCTAAATGCGCAATTCACGGGTAGCGGGTAGTGGCAATGGGTAGAGGGTGGCGCAAGATAGGGCCTTAAATGTGAGATATTAATATTTCCTGTGTCTATTGCCCCATTTTTAAAAGATTTTTTTCATTTCTGCTTTATTTGATGGTCACAGTAGGGAGATAAAGGAAAGGCAGGGGAGATGACATGCAGCAAAGGGCCTGGGCTTGGATTCGAACACAGGATGCTGCGATAAGGACTTGGTCCTAACAAGTGATTCATGCTCCTATCAGGTGAGCTTCCTGGGATCCGTGTATTAGCCCTTTTGGACTGTAAGACCTTAGCAAACTGTGACAGGCTGTTTTCAAGGTTCTTGAATTGTTTCCATGACTATGACACGGTTTCAGGTAAAAGTCCTGAACCTGGTTTGGGCCCTGCTCAGGAGGTGATAGTAAATCCTGAGTTCCTGGAACTTTTAGCAGGAACTAGCAGGGCTGTCCAACTTCATTGGTCAAAGTGTTGCCTTGACAACACTCATGTAAACATGAGTGTTATCAGAGGACGACAACACAAAGCAGCCGGTGCCAAAAATCAGACTGCAGGAACAAACGAAGAGCTGCATGCCCTGATCAGGATTTGAGGACAAAAAGGTTGACAGTTTTATAAACAACACAGCGCCGCCTCAGCTGGAGAGCCACCACAGTGGCAGAACTACAACAAACAACCATTGTGTTATTTTGAAAATGGCTGACAGAAAAGAGAGCTCAAAGTGAAACTGAAACCAACCAGACTTGGTGGATGCATTTGACTTGCATGGAATCTGAACTGTCACTTTAAAGGAGTTCAAAGCCTCTTACTGCTCTGCAGATGCTCAGCCAGCTCCTCCTGCTTCATTCTCCTCAGGAAGTGCAGTGTGATCTGCAGAAAAGCCTCTCTGCTGCTCCACCTCTGCTCTTCCTCCTCACCGTCCAACACCTCCTCATCCTCCCTCTGCCTCTCTAAGCATTCTGGGTAATCTGGCCTCAGAGACCTCTGGAGGTTTTTCAGCTCCTTCTTCACAAAGGTGACCATGTTCTCCTCCAGCAGCTGCAAAAGAAAAATCAAAGAATTAGACTTCCACATTAAAATCTGGACACAAAACACCAAATCAAATCCAGGTCAAAGAGGCTGAAAGATGTAAAGAGGGCAGCACGGAGACGATTCTGACCAGAATGGTTGTTTTTCAGTTGGTATGTTGTTGGACATTTACACACCATAAATATGGAGGCCAGGTCTGTTTGATGCTGCTGGGCAGACTGAGCACTGGGAACCTCTGAGCTCTGCTGGTGGACTCTGTGGAGGACACACACACACACACACACACACACACACACACACACACACATTCAATGTTGTTTTGATTGAAAAAGAAAATTCAGTCAACAGAGTTTGAATGTTGAAACCAATTTTGTATCTCATGACTGTGCATCTGAAAACAGAAGAAAACATCAGTTTTATCATCAGTTTGAAATAGTTACCCATAATCCACAGGGTGCTGTTCATCTTTGAAGTCAATAAGTCTATGTTTAGACCAGTCGCTCCTCATGGACACACAGCTGGGCTCAGGTTCAGGTTCAGGTCCAGGTTCAGGTTCAGGTTCAGGTTCAGGTTCAGGTTCAGGCCTTCAACACAACACACACAGAGCTTTTCCTGTGAATAATGCTGCTGTGCTGATTTGCCTGCTGAGCTCTGAGATGGAGAACAGTCATGGACAGTCAGAGATCCTCGTCTTACCTCTGAGCTTTGGTCTGGCTGTCATGTTCTCCAGACAGAGTGGTTCTAGAGGCGGGGAACCTCCTCTTTCTCTTCCCAGCCGGTTCCATAGCAGAGCCAACACCTTGACACAAACACAGCGGCTGATTGATGACAACAAGCTTTCCATGACAGGATGTGTGCTGTCTTCCTGTCAGCACCATGTCACATATACAGAGTGGACGTAACACTCAGAGCAGCCGCCCTTTACATCAAACCCACTGAGCAGCTTCATCTACAGAGGACTTTGAATCCTCTAGGACTCTTCACACATGGACTGACAACAACTGACAGGCAGAAAAGTTTTTTTTCACAGACTCCGTAAAATTCACTTTGTGTATTTTTACTTTTCTAGGAGTAAATTTGTCAGAATTTTCTTTTAATTAATTAATTAAATTTATTTTTTTCATCTATAATAAAAATATTCATCTATAATAAATGTAAGTCTTTGTCTTGGATCTTCTTTTTGACTAATTTCCTGGAAATTCTTTTCTTTTCTGATATGTTTATAATTTTTTAAAACTTTTTTCTTCTATATATTGTTCTTGTAACTGATTAGTCATTTTGTGCGATTTTTTTTTTTTTTTTTTTTTTTTTTTTTTTCTAGTTTCATAGGGTTAGGACTCAAATAATAGGCCTAGGTGTAAAAATTGTGCAACAGTGTTTTTCTCTCTTCAGTCAAGTTGATCTGAGCTGTCAGACTGGTTCTGCAACTCTGTGCATATTTCATCTATGAAGAGTTGAGATTACATTCTACCTGACTCTGACTTCTGTCACCAAGAAAAAACACATTCAACATTTTAAAGAATTTAGACAGAGATGATTTCATCCTCAATGTCAGACATCAATGTTGAAAATTAAGACATGATCAATATTTTACATCTGGAATCACAGAAATCAGGTTTGGAAAGACTTCCCAGCTCCTTGTGGTCCCAGTGTGCTCTCAGTCCTCCAGCTCTGAAACACAATGTAGGAGCCTGTTCATCAAACATCTCTAATGATCCCTGGTCGGCTCTTTACCTGCTGAGTCACATCCACATCAAATCCAAGAGACTTTCAGCTTCACCTGGAGAGGAAACACAGAGAGAGAAGACGCTGCTGACTCTCCTGAGACAGTCCTGAGTGTGTGTGTGTGTGTGTGTGTGTGTGTGTGTGTGTGTGTGTGCTTTTGATCAGAGGCTGATGTCATTTCCTCATAACTTGAGTATCAAAGTTGTGAAACATGACATTAATATGTGATATTAAAGCAGCATTTAGGCCACATGACAGGCTGGTGTGGCACAGCTCCACCTTGATTGACAGCTGGTTCAGCCAATGAGAGGCGAGTTCATTTAATGTCTTGGAAACAAATACAAATGAATTTTAATTTCAAAGCAAACACATGGTTACATTGTGCTTTTGTTGTAAAAAATACAGAACTGTGTTTTATTGCATTTTTACATCATGAACTAGTTACTTTGATACACACACACACACACACACACACACACACTCTTCCTCTCTCTCTCTGCACGTTGGACAGGTCGGGTGAGCTGGCGGCTGGCAGCAGGAATACTGCGTCCTCATTGGTCCGTTCACTTCAGTCACTTCCCCTGCCTGACAGCCTGTAATCTGACACCATCAGCATCTTCAAGGCTTCTTTAGTCAAGTTAGCAAAACTTGCCTGCAGATGAAAATTAGCCTGTTTGGCCTAAATCTGGCAGGTTTACATGATGGACTCAAGTGCTCATGTTAGTTAATGTGCACTGGCCGTTCTTAAATAAGCAAACAAACATAAACAAATATAGGAAAAACTTAATTCTAACAAAACCTTACACTTTCACAGCAGGAGCTAGAAGAGCACATATTGTTTTCAGTGAACGTTTCTGTTGTTTTTCTAAATCTGCCTTTTCAATAAAACATCTCAGTGAGTCAGTCAATAAAACAGAACATGGAGCCGAAGACATAAAACATCCTCCACCCTCATCCTGAACACAGGTGTCCCTCAGGGGTGTGTCCTGAGCCCCATCCTGTAGGCCCTCTTCACCCATGACTGCCAACCTCTCAAAATTCCTGGGGGTGAACTTCACTGAAGACCTCACCTGGGCCTTGCACACTCAGTCTCTTCCCTCAGACTGTTAAACTAATGAATGTGGCCTGAGCCCTTCACATCACACACAGAGCACATCCAGCAGCATTTACACAACTAAATCCACCCATTAGTGTCATTTTATATTGCTTTATCTTTTTACCATTTTGTACAGGAGTGTATATACCTGCAAACCAGGTGATTTTATGGCTCAGTACCAGCAAGAGTGATTGTAAACTCAAATCTAAAGGTCAAAGGTCACTTAGCTGTGTCATATGCAATGTGTGTCTCTGTGTTGGCTTTTTGACAGCAAAATAATGATTTGGGTCGGCAGCAGAATTCAGTGGATCCAATCTGAGAGAGAAACATGCTAACAAAAACCTCCAGGTTTTAAATGACGGGCTGTAACAGGGATGATGTCACAACCCCATGGATTTTACACACACAGAGAATGTAGCTGGCAGGGAAAACTAGATTTGTGCAAAGAACAAAGAGAAGGCACGAAATCATAAGGAGAATCCCACACACCGTCTCAACCTTGTAGTTACTTTATTAAACAAGAAGACATTACAGTCTGCTCAGGATCCTCCTCAGGTCTAAACAGCAGGTGACTGACATTAAAATTAAAATTACAGTGAAATTTTGGTGACACTTTTATCCAAAGCAATGTCCATCTGGTTCTGGTCCAAAGGACAGAGGGGCTACATGGCAGTGCACAGAGGGAATGCACAGAGCACATAAAGTGCACAGAGGAAAGAAGAATGCATAGAGGCAATTTTTTTGGATTATGGAATCAGTGACATATATCAATAATATATAGCATTACAATATAAAATATACATCTCAGAATATTTCCCATTATGATAAACTATAAACCCTCATGTAACAGAACCTGTGAAGTCATCAAATATAAGCATCAAGTAAAAAACAGCAGGCTCGGCTTCTATATACAGATCCCAGAATTATGAATATAAACATTGAGAGTCAAAGTGGCAGAGACTGAACACAATTCAGTGAAAGAAGAAAACCAGAGCCTCACATTGAGAACTAATTCATCATTACATTCATGTGGGTACAGAGTTTTTAAGGTGTGTATCCAGTATACTTCACCTCTTTTTAGAGGCAGTTCATGACTTTGGCCTCTAGGTGGCAGACTGACCTTTGTATGTCAATGAAACCTAGACTAGAAATATGACTGGAGTCACTGAGGTGGACAGCTACTGGATCTTCCTGTCATTCGTACAGACGCTACTTTTGTGTTCACTGCTTCACTGTTTGAACTTTGTAGATGTTTCAGCGACATGTACCAGGCCACAAGGAGCAGCAGATAAATCACATGGTGGAGGCTCAGGTGATAATGCTGCCAACAGGACACCATTTCCCTGCATGTGGACATGAAAACATGATGTGATGTGTGTGTGTGTGTATGTGTGTGTGTGTGTGTGTGTCTCCACACAGGAGACAACTCTCACTCCCCAAATCTCACACAGAGACACTGAGGAGTCATCTACCCAGAGCCCAAACCCTGGGTACAGAGGCTCAGTGAAGGAGTTGTTGAAGGTGTGGAGGTGGATCAGTGGTGAATACCTGTTCTAAAATTACAGTAGTGACCCAGCTTAGCCTGTCTGCACTATACAATAGACAGTTAGTCAGAGAGGCCTCATCTGTCCTCACTGACCCATCGCACCCTTTTCACCAGGAGTATCATCTTCTGCCCTCTGGGCGGCGCTATAGGGTGCCTGGACTAAGGAGTTCCAGAGCTCAGCGCTGTTTTATTCCTAAGGCCACTGTGGCCATTAACCAACTCAGATAGGTTGGATTTCCTTCCTTTCACTTGGTAGATTTCAGCTAATTTTTGCATTTTTTTTGTATTCTTAATCTTTGTATCAGTGATTATGCAGCTTGCACAACCCAGTTTTTCTGCAGTAGGCTTGCATTGTGGATCTGTGGTGTTTGAATTTGTCAGTATTGTGTATTTGTGTATTTTCGTGGTTCCATGTGGGTTTTATGTGTTGCACCTGAATTGCCCTTCTGGGACAATAAAGATTTACAATACGATACAATACAAAATCAACACCACCTCCCTTGAGAAAATGCACAGCAGCGTCTGTACTTTCTGAGGTCACTGAAACTCGATCTGTTCCAGGAACTGCTGTTGTCTTTTTGCAAATGTTCTGTGCACAGTATCATCACCCACAGCATCCTGATGTGGTTTAAAAGCTGCACCAAGGCTGACAAAAAGGCCCTGTAGAGAGTCAGGAAGTCAGCACATGTACAGCGCCAGATGCCGACAACGTGCAGTAAGCATAAGCCAGGACTGCTGCCCTCTGGGAGGCGCTATATGTCCTTACAGGCCTGCACTGCAAGGACATATAACTTGTTATCCTTGAGCCATAAAACACTGAAACTGCTAACCATTCATGGGCCTTGTGCAAATTACTGTTTACACTGCTGCTCATTATTTATCATTATTTAACACCTGATGAACCTGGGAAACATCACTGATGATGTGTCTGAGTGCATTAATTGATGTTTGTTCTAAGTAAGCCGCACACTGTCTCAAATGTGGAGCTAGAACTTTATTAAAAAAGACAATGTTTCAGTTTGCTCAGTCACATGTCACGGAAATCTGAAGGACCACAGCAATATTAGAAATATTAACAGAATACCCAAGCAGGTAACATAAAATATATAACAATAACATATAGTATTAAAATATAACATATACATCTCAAAATATTTCTCATGACATTTTGGTAATGGACTCAGCAGAGACTGGGAAGGACTTGTCTTGATTTCAGAGTCAGCATGAGTCAGGTGGTCCCTGAGGTTATTTTTTTTTTTAACCTTTTCAATAGTTCAATAACTTTCTAATAACTCTTTTACAGAATTCATTTGTTTTACAGTGTGTGTGTGTGTGTGTGTGTGTGTGTGTGTGTATTTATCCACACAGGAGGCTACTCTCACCTCTTAAATCTCACACAGAGACACTGAGGAGTCAAACCTAACCCTAAACCCCGGGTACAGAGGCTCAGTGAAGGTGCTGTTGAAGGTGTGGAGGTGGATCAGTGTGTCAGAGGAGACGCTGTAGAAGGACAGAGAGCCAGCAGGCCAGTCCAGATACACTGCCACTCTGTTAGAGGAGGAGCGGACTGGGATGTCTGTTTCTCTGTTATTGTGCCTGACAGAGAAACTACCATCCTCAGAGCAGATCAGACTCCAGGAGTTGACATTCCTGCCAAGCCCACAGTCATCACTGTTTCCTTTCCTGCCGATTCCTCTAGAAGTCACTGATATATCAATCCATCCTTCCCACTCGACCTCCCAGTAGCACTGACCAGTCAGACCATCTCTACACAGGATCTGTGGCCAGAAGTCAAACCTCTCTGGGTGATCAGGATATGGCTGCTCCTCTGTCACTCCTGTCGCCTTCCTGTTGTCCTCAGACAGGACGAAGTTTCTGTGAGCTGTGTTTGTGTCCAGCTTGGGTTCACAGGAATCTGATGGAGAGAACAAGACACAACAGACCTGCTGTGGTTATTATCTGCTGGTTTACATATGTAAGCGCCATTTATACACAAACTAAACTACAATTGGACATTATGTATTTCTTTATAGTTATAATAATATATAATAATTACATCAAAGAACAGAGATGTCATTATTCTAATTATCTATTAGTTTAACATTTTCAATTTTTAATTCCTTGGTGTAACCTTTATTCAAAAAATGCCGCATGCATCGTCTCATTTTGCCTACAGTTAATGTGCGGCTGAAGATGTGTCCAGAGGCATCAGCAGATGTATCTACACAGTGAACACCCTGAGTCATCAGTGACAGCCAGGAAAAACTGGGAGACAACCATGAATAGTGTGGTGACTACTGGAGAATCAGTGACAGCTCGGAGAGACAGCAACCGGGGCAGAATGGGCTGGCAAACCAATCTGTGTCCTCTGAGAGGACGACGCCCAACCAAGCTATGATGAACTCAATGGAAAAATACCCCCAGGGTTGCCCGAGAGGGGGGGGGGGGATCACCCCAGCCGGAAGGACACAACAGTAATAAACCCAGGCAACGGACAAACGACTATGAGCAAGCAGTTTTCTTGTTGTGGTAAAGTCTTCAAGAACATCTACGGCCTAAAGATCCACCCAAGGAAGACAAAGTGTTTGCTGGGTGCAGAAGCAACACAACGTACTGGCGGTCAACCTGGTGAGACGCATGAGGGGCCAGGCCCGGAGTCACCCCATGGTGCCCAGAACCTCCAAGTGTTGTCGACTAATCCCCCGAGCATTTAATCAGACCAGAGGCAGATTAAATGGCCTGCATCTACCATGGCTTCACTGTGGAAGCAGTTTGACAATGATGTCGACCAAATTCTGGAGGCAATGCCAAAGGCAGACGCTGACCGGAAACTTCAAGCCATGACAACGATCATTGTCAACATTGCAGCTGAACGGTTTGGCGAGGAGGAGAAGAAAAGCTCCAGAACATCATACTCAAAGAACCTTTGAGAGGAAGCTGTCCAAATACATGGGACTGGTCAGTGACTGTCAGCAGGCTGGATGAAGAGTGGGGTGCCTCCCAGTGGAAGTTGGATGCAGAGGTTTCACAGCCCGTTCTTTGGCCTGGGCCTTCAGCAGTTTAAGCATCGAGGGAGAGAGTAAGAGGAGAGCCATCTGCAGTACCACTGAAGAGGCAGAGAGGACCTCAAGATGGCTGTGGCTCAAGAGAGGGGAACCATGGAGTCATGGTAGCTAGCTAGCCATCTGGACACAAGCTGGAGTCTGATCAGCCCTGGCTGGGTCACCTGGATGAGGGTGTATGATGTTGAAAGACCCGAAACCCCCAATGATTCGAGGAACATCACTGAAGATGTCTCCAGAGGCGTCAGCAGATGTATCTATACAGCATGGCCGCCACACAAGTGAACACATCCTTTAATTGAGACATACACAATCATATGAAGAAACACAATTCATTGAACCTTTAAAGTATTCTGTCATTTTAATTGGTGTGGTGTATACTACCTTTTATTCCATGGTCTGGGTGAATACTTGATTCTGATTGGCCACAGGGTGTCCGTTAAAATGTGTTATAAGACACCTGTAAAAAAGTTCCGGTCAAATAGCCTGATTGTTCTAAATTATTGCGCTGGCTCAAACGCTAGTTGGTAACCGTGGCAACAGTAACAGCAACATTTCACAGTTTATTTATCACAACGGCAAGACAGTAGACAAAACATGAGTGATTTTATAGTTTCCTTTAACCTATTTTGTGAATTTGATCATTTTGAAGACTGAGATGCAGCAGAAGAGAAACAGAGAAGTGGATATAAGAAGGAGATGCGACACAAGGAGGTGACACCGGAGGAATTGAATAATTTAGAGGATGACAAGGACGAGGTAAACACAAAGAAAACCACAAAAAGGGCAGTTAAAACATTAAGAGACTTCCTAGCTCAGAAAAACATGGACATCAACTTTGAGAACTACACTGCCACTACTCTCAATGACATTTTGCGACTGTTGTATGCGTCTGTCCAGTCGACTATGGAAGGAGGAGAATACAGTGTTGCCAGTTTGAGGAGTTTGAGAGAGAGAGAGAGGAGCCCAGTAAAAAGTTTCAAGAAGTACATCTCTAAATGTCCCCCAGACGCAAAATCTTTTTATCTGCACCCGAAGCGCTCAATCACCATGGCATCTGATGTGTGGTACTCCAGGGAGCCGATGGGTGTCCACTACTTGGGAGACATGCTAAAAAAATCAGTGAAGAGGTCTGTACAATTCTAATAATAATGTAGCTCTATGCATTATGCCTAACCCCTCTTCTGCCCTCATTAATAATAGCCTGTGTGTTTATTATTGTTTCTTTAAGGTGGGTCTGTCGTGAATTTACACGAACCACAGCCTCCGGGCTGGAGACACACCAGATCATGTCTGTGACGGGGCATCGCTGTGAAAGCAGCCTGCAGGCTTATTGGGCTCCGTCAGTCCAGGAGAGACGAGAATGGAGCAACATTTTGTCATCATTTTGTGTGAGAACATAAGAAGAAGAAGAAGAAGAAGAAGAAGAAGAAGAAAAAGAAACTATTATTAGACTTTTTGTTTGGATCTTTGGGTTAACTTAAGAGCTTGGATTTGATTTTCGACACTTTCTTTGTAGAGTTTTTAAAATTATATCTGGTGTTATTGTCTCTAAAAAATGTTAATGAAATGATGGTTTAATAAAATGATGTGTTTAGTGTTTAGGTGAGTGTTGTCACTGTTTTGACTGTATGGACATTAGTTTGGAGAAATGTGTAAAAATTAGTTTGTAAGATGTGTAAATATTAAAGGAATAAAGATTGTCTTTGTGGTAGAGCATCAAATGTGATTTAGTTTGGTTCAACAGGTAAAAGCAGCTGAGAACAAGCTGCAGAAACTGCAGCTGCAGCATCTAAACAGCTGAATGTTTGCTGCTTTGTGTTCAGGAGTCAAACTAAATCCACACTTACACTTCCTCAGACCTGGTTTCAACCACTGCTCTCCACCATGGTCCACCCTGGAGGAAGAAACAGAGTCAGAGCAGCAGATTCTCTTTGATGATGGAAACATGGGCAGTAAATAACCTTCACTATGAAGGATTTAGCTGACCACATCACTCATATCCACCATTAAGCATGAAACAATACTCCTCAGGCCTCTATAAGACATTGTGTGTGTCTCTTCATACCTGAGAGCCTCCAGTCTCCAGGTTGGATCCTCCAGTCCAGCAGAGAGCAGCTTCACTCCTGAGTCTCCTGGATGATTGTAGCTCAGGTCCAGTTCTCTCAGATGGGAGGGGTTGGAGCTCAGAGCTGAGGCCAGAGAAGCACAGCCTTCCTGTGTGAGCAGACAGCCTGACAGCCTGCACACCATCACAAACACAATCAGTCCAGCACATCATCTGCTTTGTGTTTCCACAAAAACCTACACAGGTTAGGAATCTGATCAGTGACATGAAGCTGCATTTAAATCAGATCTGAACTGGTCATATGTTGAGCAAGTTGAGGAATCCTAACCTGAGAGTCTCCAGTCTGCAGTGTGGACTCTCCAGTCCAGCCGAGAGATGCTTCACTCCTGAATCCTGCAGCTGGTTGTTACTCAGGTCCAGCTCTCTCAGACTAGAGGACTGGGAGCTGAGAACTGAGGCAAGAGCTGCACAGCTTCTCTCTGACAGATTACATACACTCAACCTGAAGACAGGGTAAAAATAAAAACAGTATTAAACTTATTTTTCTCTTATTGAGAAAACAGTATTTTATATGGTAAATATGTCCAGTTAACTATGAACCTACACAGATTTCTTGGAGGCTTTGACCAGTGGCAGCAGCCCCAGAAGAGCCTCCTCTGAATCAGAGTATTTCTTCAGGTCAAACACCTCCAGATCTTCTTCTGATGACAGTAAGATGAAGACCAGAGCTGACCACTGAGCAGGGGACAGTTTGTCTGTGGAGAGACGTCCTGATCTCAGGTACTGTTGGACCTCCTCCACTAGAGAATGGTCATTCAGCTCATTCAGGCAGTGGAACAGGTTGATGCTTCTCTCTGGAGAGGGATTGTCCCTGATCTTCTCCTTGATGAACTGGACTGTTTCCTGATTGGTCTGTGAGCTACTTCCTGTCTGTGTCAGCAGGCCTCGTAGGAGGATCTGATTGGTTTGCAGTGAAAGACCCAGGAGGAAGCGCAGGAACAAGTCCAGGTGTCCATTTGGACTCTGTAAGGCCTTGTCCACAGCACTCTGGTAGAGGTGTTTTAGTTGGGAGGTTGATTGTTCTTCTGCCACACTCTGCCAGGTCTGCTTCATAGAAGATCAGGTTGCCTTTCTCCAGCTGCTCAAAAGCCAGTTTTCCCAGAGACAGGATCATCTTCCTGGTCTCTGGAGTCCAGACTGGATCTGTCTCAGCTCTCCCATGATACTTGAGGTTCTGCACTTTGGACTGAACCACCAGGAAGTGGATGTACATGTCAGTCAGGGTCTTGGGCAGGTCTCCTCCCCCACTGGTTTTCAACACGTCCTCCAGAACTGTAGCAGTGATCCAGCAGAAGACTGGGATGTGGCACATGATGTGGAGGCTTCGTGACGTCTTGATGTGGGAGATGATTCTGCTGGCCTGCTTCTCATCTCTGAATCTCTTCGTGAAGTATTCCTCCTTCTGTGGGTCAGTGAAGCCTCTCACCTCTGTCACCATGCCAACGCACTCAGGAGGGATCTGATTGGCTGCTGCGGGTCGTGAGGTCATCCAGAGGCGAGCAGAGGGAAGAAGGTTCCCCTTGATGAGGTTTGTCAGCAGAACGTCCACTGAGGTGGACTCTGTAACATCAGTCAGGATCTGGTTGTTCTTGAAGTCCAGAGGAAGTCGACACTCATCCAGACCGTCAAAGATCAACACAACCTGGAACTGCTCAAACCTGCTGATTCCTGCTTCTTTGGTCTCATTGAAGAAGTGATGAAGAAGTTCCACCAAGCTCAACTTGTTCCCTTTCAGCAGATTCAGCTCTCTGAAAGTGAATGGAAATGTGAAGTGGACATGCTGGTTGGCTTTGTGTTCAGCCCAGTCCAGAGTGAACTTCTGTGTTAAGACTGTTTTCCCAATGCCAGCCACTCCCTTTGTCATCACTGCTCTGATTGGTTGATCTCTTCCAGGTAAAGGTTTAAAGATGTCCTCACATTTGATTGGTGTTTCTGGTCTGGCTGGTTTCCTGGATGCTGTTTCAATCTGTCTGACCTCATGTTCCTCATTGAGCTCTCCACTCTCTCCCTCTGTGATGTACAGCTCTGTGTAGATCTGATTCAGAGGTGTTGGGTTTCCTGCATTAGCAATCCCCTCAAACACACACTCAAACTTCTTCATCAGGTTAGATCTGAGTTCACGTTGGCACCCTGCGAGAGTTCCTGAGTAAACAAACAAGAAAAAACAACAACAAATGGATGTTGTATTAACCCTCCTGTTATGTTCACATTTTTGAACATCTTTTATGTTTGGGGACAATTTGACCACAGCAGTTCAAACCTCCACAAAATGATTGTAACTGAAATTGTTACCAAAATTTATGTGTCAGGTACTTTATGTTTGGTCATCAAGAGAATGCCAAGAGTGTGCAAAGCAGTAATCAGAGCAAAGGGTGGCTATTTTGAAGAAACGAGAATATAAAACATGTTTTCAGTTATTTCGCCTTTTTTTTGTTAAGTACATAACTCCACATGTGTTCATTCATAGTTTTGATTCCTTCAGTTAGAATCTACAATGTAAATAGTCATGAAAATAAAGAAAACGCATTGAATGAGAAGGTGTGTCCAAACTTTTGGCCTATACTGTATGCCTCTGTCAGATCTGTCAAAAAGTGGTTGGATAAAACAGGCCAAACAGCCTGACTCACCACAACTGTTTTGATTTGATTGGCAGTTTAACTCTGCATTTTAACTGAAGTATACAGTATTTGTCAGGAACCAAATATGAATAATAAATGTGGAACCAGTGCGCCACTGCGTGGTGACATAGTGGCAGAGCAACAACGGACAATTGTGCTTTTATTTTGAAACCAACTGGCTCAAAGTGAAACTGAAACCAACCAGACTTGGTGGATGCATGAGACTTGCATGGAATCTGAACTGTCACTTTAAAGGAGTTCAAAGCCTCTTACTGCTCTGCAGACGCTCAGCCAGCTCCTCCTGCTTCATTCTCCTCAGGAAGTGCAGTGTGATCTGCAGAAAAGCCTCTCTGCTGCTCCACCTCTGCTCTTCCTCCTCACCGTCCAACACCTCCTCATCCTCCCTCTGCCTCTCTAAGCATTCTGGGTAATCTGGACTCAGAGACCTCTGGAGGTTTTTCAGCTCCTTCTTCACAAAGGTGACCATGTTCTCCTCCAGCAGCTGCAACAGAAAAATAAAA